>NC_067495.1:107696996-108041257 GCF_947179515.1 Apodemus sylvaticus
TTGAGGTTTCATAAGCTTAAAATTCCACTGACTCTTCATCAAATTTAGCCATGTTTTGATTTGTGTCTTCATTATTAGAGAATATATCTTGGAGGACAGTATCAGGAATACCAAGTTTTAAACTCTTTGGTAGAAAAAAAACCTGTCACAAATGTGCTTATGCTGTATAATTATTTGGGGACACATGTTCCATATCTGAGAAATGCATTACATTTTAAAACATTTAAGTATACTAAAGAAAACAAAGAACTTATAATGGATTTCAAATGTATCAAAGAATGAAAGTCAATGCCATCCTCTCTGACTTCCTTGCCCTCTCTGAAAATGAAATATCAATAGGTTAAGTTGGCATACAAGGTGATTTTATGGTTCCTCAGATGCTTTCTTCCCCCAAATACTGTCTCTAATAATTAATTTTTGTTTTTTAATTTTTATTATTATTATTATTATTATTGGTTTTTCGAGACAGGTTTTCTATATATAGCCCTGGTTGTCCTGGAACTTACTCTGAAGACCAGGCTGGCCTCGAACTCAGAAATCTGCCTGCTTCTGCCTCCCAAGTGCTGAGATTAAAGGCGTGTGCCACCACTGCCAGGCTCTCATAATTAAATTTCAGAAAGTTAATTGTGTGCTTTATGTCTCATACAACAGAACACAAAGAAGGCATTGCTTGTTGTTATTTGTCTAGTGCCTTATTGTGTAGTATTTTAGGGGCAAAGTAACCTATAAGTCTATAGCTACATTAGTCTGGCTGGTCATTGTGCATGTCATTAGGGATAGCACTTATGAGTTCTGGCTACATAGGGAGGTCCTGTCACAAGCAAGCAAGACAGATAGAAAGAAAGTTAGAAAGAAAGAAAGAAAAAGAGAGAAGTAGAGGAAGAGAAAGAAAAAGAGAAAGAAGAACAAAAAAAAATTAAGCATACAGTAAGTAGAAGTAAAATAAATTGAATTTTTTATGTTCTATGTTAGGCAAGCACTCTACCAATTAGCTGTCCCCAAGACATCCTGAAACCACCAACATGTCAAAGGTTTCTGGTCCAAATAAACAAAAACAAGTGTAAAGCATAGCAAAGCCTAGGAAAGGCTATACTAAAAACAAATTCATAACAACAAATACCATGTATTAAATGAGTGATGCAATACTTATAAATCTATCACTGTGAAATACTAGATTAAAAGAATGAAGGACAAAATTCACATGATTTATCAGAAAAATAATTTGACAAAATTCAACACCTTCTAATAAAAAAATCTCTCACCCCACTAGATATAAGAAGGACATAACTTAATAAATGAATCTATAAAAAACCCCTCACATCTAGCATCTTACTTGGTAAAAACAATCTATAATTCTATTTTTGAGCTATTTCAAATTCCAGTTTCAACATAATGAAATCAAGAAAGTTGGATTCCACACTTACAATTATTATCAACTATCAATTCTCAGGGAGAAAAACGAATGGCTAAATAATGATAATTAAAAAGGTCAAGAAATTAAGAACATCTGAGACTAAGAGGAAGAGTCAAATGGGGAAAAGTATAAGGTAGAAGTGACAAATAAAATACTTATATAACAAATTCTAAAATAATAACAGTAATACTACCAATTACTATTACCATTTCTATTACTATTACTATTGTTTTGTTAAAGAAAAAATAATGTGGTGACAGCAAGTTGGCTTAGTATGTAAGGTGCTTCATACCTGGCCTGGAAACTTGAGTTCAATACCAGGACCTACATAGTAGAAGGAGAAACATGATTCCTGGAAGCTGTCCTCTGACTTTCAGACACATGCTGTGGCATGCATCTCCCAAATAAATGAATGAATGACTGAATGAATGAATGAATAAATGTCAAGAATTTTCGGTGTAGAGATCACTGAAACATGGTCTGAAAGACAGAAATGACATTTCTAGAGAAAATGCCATTTGAATTAATATAGTGCTTTCCTTTAATGCTTAACCTCGTTTCCATTCTAAATTCAACCAACAAACCATTTCTAAATCAAAATTATTGACCAGTTTGTGTATCACTAAATCACTTACCATGATATTGTTCCTATTATAAATGTACATTAATTAAATTGTGTGTAGACTATTTTACACATTCCAAATCATATATATATATATATATATATATATATATATATATATGTAATTTTTGAAACTCTCAAATTCAAAAATAAGGGAAGCTGCAGTAAAGTCATTTACAAAAGTCAGCTTTTGTTTCTGGCGAACAAAACCGAAGAAACTAGAAACAGAAGAATAATACATCAACCAACACAATAAAAGCAAAAGACAAGTACATTGCCATTTGTATACTAAAGTGGGGGGGGGCACTTAAAGCATTTTCCCTAAAATCTATATAAGCTGCTACTATCCAGTTTATCTAAGACCATTCGTTGAAGAAGATGTCCTTTTCCCAATATAGGTTTTTTGACACCTCTATCAAAGTTTAAGTGAACAAAGTTGTGTGAGTAAATTCTGTCTTCCATTCTGTTTCATTTTCTGCACAAGTCTTTGCACTGGTATCCTGCTGCTTTTATCACTTAGCCTCCTTAAAATAATTTGAGATAAGATATTTGTGATGTGGCAGTGGCCCTGCAGCATCTGCAGGGAACAGCATATGAGTGCTTTGCTGATGGGACTCTACTGTGGCAAGGCCCATGGAAACCCCTTCAGCTCACTTGGCAAGTGTGGTGAATTTGGTTGCCTCTATGCTAATTACCTAGATCTCCTGTATTATATGGTCTCCTTGCTTTCACTATACTCTTTATACTCATAGAAATATTTAGTTTCACTTTGTCAGTCATGGACAAGGCCATGGGGATGATTCTGTTTTTTTTTCAGTACTCTTTCAAGGAGTAAAATGCCCCTTTACCCTTTTTACCTCTATCAATCCTCCAAATGGGTATTTGGGGATATAAATTTTGTCCCTAGAGGAACAGCTGGAATCACACTGAGTAAGCCTGTGGCAGTTGTACAGAGTGGCATGCCCTACTTGCACAACTATTCTGAGGAAGCAATGTCTTCACTCATGTCTTCCAAGAAGGCTAAAATCCCATATGTTGATTTAGTGGCTACAACAATATTAAAAGGCTGTCCAAGAAGTAAGGAGTTTTCTTGGTCAAGTTGTTTCAGGAAGAAGTATGCCTTATACTGCTGAACAAATAACTATATTGCTTTCTGAATCTGACAATTGGCAGTTTCACAAGTGTTTATAAACATCATTTGCCTCTGTCCCCAATCTTGTAGACATTCTTTTATTTTCCCCTCAATTTGCTGTACCTCTCCTTTACTCCCTCTTACAGTCTTGGTATTTAAAGATGCTTCCTCTAATGGCACAACATGGCATTACCATTAATCATAATCCATGTACTTTTTCCACAGAGAAGACTTCAGCTTGAAGGGTGTACCTTAGAGGAGTTTGTGCAGACTTTGATTACTTCTCAGACCAGACTTTTAACCTACATACACATTCCTCTTACATTGCACTGTTGTTTCCTCATATTGAAACTGCTTCACTTCCTGCTACATCGACTTCTGTATTCTTACTCTTACTACAGTTTCAAGTTGCAGTTTATTCATTGATCTGTCTCATTTTTCAATGGACATGTACGTGCTCATTTCAATTCCCTGGTCCTTTGCATGAGGGAAATGCCTTGGCAGATTTACCTACTTGGCCCCCACTTTTCTCAGTGCAAGAGGCTTATAAGGATCATATTCTGCACCATCAAAATGCTTCTGCTTTTACCCTTCATGAAGCTTCATATTTCTCAAGAAACAGCACACACTATTATGAGAGACTGTTCTTCTTGTCCTATTTCTTTGTACCCTCTACCTATAGGGGTAAAATTCTTGGTCCTTGGACCAAATTACCTTTTACAAATGGGCATGAGTCACTTTCATTTATTTAAAAGGATCTAGATATTCTTTTAACATCCCAGTGAAGGGTATCCTTCTGTTTTTCCCCAGGATGCTGACACGTATATTTGTATTCCCAATGGTCTCATGAGACATCATGGCAAGCTACAATTTGCCCAAGACAAACCCGAGATGCGAAGTTCTCGCCAATGGGCTCCAGCTGTGCCAATCAAAACCTTGCCCACCAGCTCCAGAGGAGGAGGAATTGATGATGGAAAAGTCTGACATTTTATTGCTCTGACCCACTTCTCTCATTTTGCCTCCAGAGAGCTTGTCATGTTCACAACACCCAGAACTCAGCTCTGCCTACATGTGGTCAAACCAAAGCCCCTCACCTCATGAGTGGAGAATTGGCTACTTGATCATGGATCTCCTGTGGTGCCACATTCCTTGTTTATGATTATGATTACTTTGCTCACTGTTCAGGTATTGCTTTCAGTTTTTCCTTTTGCCAACTGGACAAGTTAATCACACTTGGAATGAGGTTGATCCTATAAGTGGCTACCCACAATGACTATCTGTGTATTCCCCGCTAAATGAGTAAATTATGTACATAAAGAAGCCTCAGATGACATATGTTGTTGGTCTGTTTCTAGTCCTTGTAATGGTTATAGAACGTATTTAAGTGCCATAGGGTCCACTTTTCCTAGAATAATGATATATTTAAAAAGCCATCACCAATTCGTTATTTGTTTTCTGCTAGATGGGTGACTCCTATTTTTCTAGCTAAATCACTGGACCACTCTACCCACCAGAAACATTTATATAAACTCTTTGTTGCAACCAATTATATTATCATTAAAGGCCCTCACAAAGATCTTTTTTTACTTTGGGCTTCAGCTCTCTGTTACATCTCCTTTTGCTATTCTGACTGAAGGTTTGCTTGATGCTCTTACTATTAGAAAAAAAATCCCTTTTATATTTGTTTTAATTGTGTTGTAACCAATTGTACTAATCATATTTTTGCTTCTGGCAATTGTTTTGATTGTAAGAGAACCTAATGTTCTCTTGTCTCAACCAGTGCTTGGCCATCCTGGAATTTATGCAATGTAGAGTGTGGCCAATTCTGTCTCTCAGTCCAAGCACTTTGTTGCTGCCATTATATTGGAAATTCCAAGCTTAATCTCTATGATAGCATCTGCTGTGGCTTCCACCATGAGGTCCATATTGCAGAACATGTCAACACATTTTGTAAAAACGTTGCCATTGCTCTTGTTACACAGTAAAGGCTTAATAAACCTATATCAGATAGAATTAATGTTTTAGAGAAACTATATTGTATATTAAGGTTAGCCTTACCAGTGCTTGTCACACTGATTGTAAATGGATTTTAGTGGCTCCTTTAAGCTATAGTGGCTGAGATTATAATTGGAAACAGGCTTGTGCTCATATTAGAGTAATATGGAATTATTCTCAGATTGATTTAGATATTCATACTCTTCATGAAACTACTACAGCCTTCTCACGTGCTCATTTACAGCTGTCTTTAGCTGAAAAGGTAGCTCCCTCCTTTCTCAATTCTACCAAGTCTTATTTTCCTGATAAGGATTTTTGGTCTTGGCTAATTAATCTAGAAATTACTGTTGGTTTGCTTCTTATTTTTGCCATTTTTGCTCCAGTCATCCTCCTACAAGTAAGCTCAGGTCTTCATGCTGTAGCTTGTATGTCCAATATCTTTAATTAAAAAAAAAATAAAAGAGTAGGAGAGGGCAGTGGCCCTGCAGCATCTGCAGGGAACAGCATATGAGTGCTTTGCTGATGGGACTCTACTGTAGCAACGCCCATGGAAACCCCTTCCCACATTTACCTGTGGTAAATTTGTTGTCTCTATGCCTATTACCTATTCGCCTGTGCTACAAGCTCTCCTTGCTTTCACTATACTGTGTATACACATAGCAATATTTAGTTTCACTTTGTTTGATCACAGGCAATGCTGAGATCACACAGACTGAAAGCCCTGTGGATGATTTTGTTTTTCTCAATATTCTTTCAAGTGGTAAAATCCTTCTCTCTCTCTCTCTCTCTCTCTCTCTCTCTCTCTCTCTCTCTCTCTCTTTGCCTCTATCGAGCCTCCAGATGTGACCATCAATCTTAGGTATTTTGGGACATGTAATAATGTCCCTAGAGATACAACTACAGTCACACTGTACAGAATGGTGGATCCTGCTTGTATAACTGTTCTGAAGATGCTATGTCTGATCAACATAAACTTAAAAATCAGGAAGCCTTGTCAAATCAGAATCAGCATTGACTTAAAATGGGCAAGCTGTGTCTGATCAACAGTGACTTAGAAAATAGAGAAACTATGGTTAATCAATAAAGATTTAAAAATGGTTCTTTAAAACATGGTATCAGGTATATATCAAGGAAGGTTTCTTGGAACAATGAACGTGCCTCTTCCATTTTTAAAAATTTATTATGTTGGGGGATGCTATAAGATGACAGAACTTATACATACAAATGTTTAACTCTGTCTCTCACCTTGCATAACTATGTAACCACATTTGCTACCAGCTGGGTATGTGCTCATGTCTACAGGACATGCCTAGCTAGATGTTTAATTTTGGCTTACTGAAATTGTGCTCTGAAGTGCAAAATAAGATAGGGGTTTATTGACCCATTGGGAGGGGGAAAGAAGGGGGCTTTATGTAATGATGGAGCTTTTTTAATGCTTATGTTATGATTTCTTTTAATAAAATACCCAATGATAACACTGTTCAGGTGAGCAGGACTGTGATGGTATAAAGAAAAATGGTTTGATCTATTCAGGAGACACTGGCTTGAAAGTCAATAAGTGGTCAGTGTCTTCACTTTCAGACACGGTTCCCTGTCTCTGGATCTGAACCCTGCAGCTGAAGCTGGTCTCCAGTAGAGATACCTTTAGTATTACTCCTGCTCTGGCTATTTTGGGTCATTTGTATTTTCATATGGGCTTTGGAATTGTTTTACTATTTCCTTCTACTTCTGTGATGGAGTTTATTGGAATTCCTGAATTCAGAAAAAAACTTTGCAAAATAGCTTCAAAAATAAAATAAAGTTGTTGAGGACATAAACATACTCAATGGCCTGAAAACATCTTAACAAGGAAAACTTTCAATATTGAAAAAAGAAACTGAAGAAAGCAGTAAAGACTAGAAGGCTTGCAGTGATGGATTGAAAGCACTGACATTGTCAAAATGTCTCTATTACTGAAAGCAATCTTGTAGTGACAATTTTAGAACTTTGGTTTCTTTAAAAGAAAAAAAGATATCATGAGAATATGCTTTCTGTTTCATCCCAGGTAGACACTAGGCTGCTTCAGATTGTCCACAGCAGGTGACTTTGATTTTCCTCCTGCTCTGTAGGTGTCAGCTATAGAGAGAGAGTTTCTGCAACAGTGTGAGTTTTGAAATTCTGGGGACTTTTCAGAGCATATGTAAATGCTAGTACCCCAAGTGGTGGTGAGGCTGTTGGTTGGCTTTTGTTTGCTACTGGTTGCTGCTGGTTACTGTTAGTCACAATTTGTTAAGTAATAATACACAAAGAAAAAAACAAGAAGAAAAAATTAGATCTTCTAATGGTGAAGATCAAATTTGCTCAAAGGAACTCCTAATGAGAGACTAGGAAGTAGTCATTAGAAGTAGTCTAATGACAAGGTGGCCCCTTTTCTGACTCATGACTTTATTCAGGAATCTCTTTCCTTTTCTGTCTATCCCTTTTTCTCTCTTATCTAGGACTAGAGGTTGGAAGTATGGAAGAAATATAGTGTAGAAGAGTGGAAGAAAGAAGAATTGACAAGAAACAGATAAGCAGACAATTTGCAGATTCCTTGCTATATACTGGTCTCATATTTTACATCATGCATTGAATTAAACAAAAATAAAGATTTAAATGCAAGATCTGAAAATAATAAAGAAAACAATAGACAAAACATTTTTTAATTTGTGCATAGACCAGGAATTTCTGAAAATATTTTCAGTAACAAAGGGAATAATCCAAAAATCTAAAAATGGGGTATATGTATATTCTGAAGAAATACAACTCTTAAAACCAAAGTGAATGAATCATCCAATTAATGAAGGGCAAAGATGCTAATGAACTAAATAGGATTTTTTAAAAAGAAATACAAAATGACTAATAAATAATTTTAAAATTTTTCAACTTCTTTAGTGATCAGAAAAATCCTAATTCAAACTGATTTGATTATCATTAAGAAAACAAAACAAAAACGAGCAGGGGCACATGAGATGACTCAACAGTTCAGAACACTGTGTTTTCTTTTCAGAGTTTGGTTCCAGTCATCCATATTGGGTAGCTTAAAACTAAATTTAGCTTGAGCTACAGGGGATATTAAATACCCACACAGAAAGAAAGCAAAAAAATGTTGTCAGGGATGTGAGGAACAAGAAACCTTTACACACTGCTGATGAATGTGCAGCCACTAGGGGAATCAACATGGAGTTTCCTAAAAAATTGTAAGGCAGCTATTTTTGAGGAGTCCAAGTCAGCATCAACAAAACTACTCATATATGCCAGATTATTTGTATGATCTTCACAATAGCTAAGATATGGATACAGTCAAGATGCCAATCAGCAGATAAATGTATACTGAAAATGCACAATGGAACTTTATTTAGCCATAAACAATAAAATTATGACATTCACAGGAAACTGGATGAAACCAGAACTTACGTTAATCAAAATAAACTAGACAACTAAAGACAAATTACCTATCTACTTATCTATCATCTATCAATCAATCAATCTGTTTTATCTATCATCTATCTATTACCTATCATCTATCATCTATTGTTTATCATCTATCATCTATCAATCTATCTATCTATCTATCTATCTATCTATCTATCTGCCATAAAGTTGAAATATGGCTATGAAAGGGAAGCTGTCTAAAGGAGTGGGAAGAAGGAACTAGAGAACCTGTATATATGCCACAAAAGCTGAAGTAGCTATTTGAGAGAATTAGGGAGAAGATTGTCAAGGAAAAGAAGGGCAGGAGAGAAGAGAAAATATAAGGAAAAAAAACAGGGAATTTGAATAAATTGTGGACTGAAAAAACTACAAATAAAATAAAACAAAAATATTGATTAGGAATATTCTAAAAACATCAAGGGCAAAGAAAATAAAGTTTGAGTTGGGCCATTTTAGCTCAAGATTGGAGTATTGGGGCTGGAGAGATGGCTCAGCAGCTACAGATGGCTCTTCCAGAGGACCTGAGTTCAATTCCCAGCAACCACATGGTAGCTCACAAACATCTGTAATGGGATCTGATGCCCTCTTCTGGTGTGTTTGAAGACAGCTACAGTGTACTCACACGAAAGAAAGAAAGAAAGAAAGAAAGAAAGAAAGAAAGAAAGAAAGAAAGAAAGAAAGAAAGAAAGAAAGAAAGAAAGGAAGGAAGGAAGGAAGGAAGGAAGGAAGGAAGGAAGGAAGGAAGGAAGGAAGGAAGGAAGGAAGGAAGGAAGGAAGGAAGAAAGAAAGAAAGAAAGAAAGAAAGAAAGAAAGAAAGAAAGAAAGAAAGAAAGAAAGAAAGAAAGAAAGAAAGAAAGAAAGAAAGAGAGAAAGAAAGAAAGAGCCTTTGGACCAGAGGAAGTGGAGCTGGAGTGAGAAGGAAAAAAAGATTGGAGTGTTACTAAATAGTAATAAGCAAATAGTCTTGCTTTTGCTTTCAGTTTAGCTTTACTTGTGGAGATGAAGGATTTCTATGTATTTTGGTCTATGTTTATTTATGTATTTTTATATTAAAATGAAAAGACAGCATACTTTTCTATAATTTTCTTTCAGAACATCACAATTACTGGACTTGCTTTTGCCTTTAAATACTGAGGAGATGGATGGAGCACTTCACATTTATTCATCAGGGAAAAATCAGTTTAATGTAATGTTAAATCTGTCTGGTGTCATAACCTCATTAAAATATCTGCAAACTGAACACTTTTAATAGGATAGTAGGGTACATGGAAAAATATTTCTTAGGTTATTCTATTTCCAATATCTTGCAGAAGCTAATACAACTTTTTAATGAATGGTAATGCAGATCTAAATTCTATGAAAATATGTCATGATGAGAAGAAACAGAAATAAACCTTATAGGATTAAACTTTATGTCAAAAGATCAAGTGATTGGTGCTTGTACATCAGTTCAGTAATTCCTATGGTTAGAATTCTGAAGGTTAGAGTCCAAATGATGAAGTTGTTTTGTTTTGTTATATAGTTGTCATAGCATGGGTTTAATAGAATCTTCCAATAGACTGATTTTTAAGACATGAGAGATGTGACGAGCTTTGAGAATGCCTCACTTCTGTAAAGATATTCTGACATAAGATTTGGATTAGCACAACTCAGTTACTTAGTTATCAGAAAGCATTTAGATATCAACAAAGAAAAAATGAACTATGTGAGTTTGGTAGTGGCATTGATTGTTGCCTAAAATTTCATGCTCCAAATTTTTATTAGATAACATTTTACAATGAAACATGGCTTCCTTATTTACATTCTAATCTAATGATCACATAAAGGTGGAAGGCAACTTTTCCAGAAGTGCTAAAATTCTCAACAGAGGCTATTAGGACGAGAAAAGCAAGCATATAGTGATAAACTCAATCCACCTTTATCTTTGTTATCCCATCTCTAAGGCATCTAATAATAATATTCAAAGATGATTTAAATATTCAAGCTGTCATTTTTCTCTTTAAATTACAAATTCTAGTTTAAAGCACTCTTTAACACCTTTGATGTATTAGTTTCCCACATGGATTAGAGTTACAAAATGTGTCTACTTAATGTGCACCTGTATTCATTGCAACCTCTGGGAAATCAAGAAACAACAGCTCTCTAAACTAAGCTTAAGATCATTCTGAACTAGTGACTTGTCTTACTGTAACTCAGCTTTCTGTGATAATAAAATTATTTATGGACTTGTTGAAGTTATTTTTGAATCTAAGTTTAAAGTCCATCTTGTAAAAAAATCTTGTAACACTAAATGAATAAAGAATAGTAAGTTCTCTATTAATTTTATTCTTAGTGTAGTATGGTGTGCTGTGCACGTTTTGCACAGTTGTAAGAAAGTGCATTTGTAGAGGCCAAAGAAAGACCATGCGGTCTTCCTTTTTCATTCTCTGCCATTCTTTTGAGACAGGATCATTTATTAGATCTGGACTTAGGCTGATGGCCAAAAAATCCCAAAGCTCCTTCTGTCCCTGCCAGTAACAGAACTGAAGTTGCAGACATACATGCCAGCATATCTACCTTTTTATGTAGTTGCTCATATCAAAACTGGAGTCCACATACCTGTGGAGTAATGTTCTTCTCTACTGAGCCATCTTCCTGGCCCCAAAGAATAATAACTGTGGAGATTTATTTTAATAAGAGAATAGAGGCAAGTAAAAAAAAAAAAAGTAAATTACTCACCTATACAAACACAGCATGGTGAGTTTAGAAAGTCAACCCTACTTTTAAAACTTGAGCTTACCATGTTTTGTAACTTATTCTTATTGCCAATTTATCACATTTTGGTGAATTGTAGCACTTCTGACAGAAAACAATAGAACTTGGTTCAAATGTTTCTTTGTAGTTAGCCTACAACCCCTGCCAATTTGTAAAGCCACACAAAATGATTAGCTGGGAAGCGAATTCTGCCCAGCACATTTCTGGTTGTGCTTTAGTTTATTCTCTATTTCAATTCATAGCACAGGAGCACATCTTTGTGCAAATTTCAAGTCTTAGATAAAGATACTGAACACTATTAAGCTCATTGACAAACATTACACATTTCACCAAAAATTTACTTGGTTTTGGCTTTTAAAGTTTCTTAACCTTCCTAATGGTGAAATGTTTTAGTACAGTTCTTCATGTTGTGGTGACCCCAAAACATAAAATTCTCTTCATTTTGACTTCATAGTTTTATTTTGCTACTGTTATGATCATAATGTAAATATTTGTGTTTTCTGATGACCTTAGGTGACTCCTGTGAAGGAGTCATTTGGCCTCAAGGGCTCACAACCCATAGTTTGAGAATCACTAATTTAAAGCTAATATTCATTTTGTATGTATCAAATTTTACATAGTTATATTCCATTTATGCCTTTTAATAATAATCTATATTTTAGATCTGATTATTTTATAGAGCATTCTGGACTTGTAAAAAATGATGGTATCACAACATAATAGTCTTTTTTCCAGGACTGAAGAGATGGTCCAGAGGTTAAGAGCACTGTCTCCTCTTCCAGAGGTTCTGAGTTTAATTTCCAGCAATTGTATGGTGGTTCATAACCATCTAAATTGAGATGTGGTCCTCTATTCTGGGCTGTAGGAATACATTAAGGCAGAATGCTATATACATAATAAGTAAATAAGAATCTTTTTAAAAATAGTCTTTTGTCCATGAAAGCAAGCTTCCAAGAACTCATTTTTCATGGAAATCAGTATCTAGCGAGTGTGTCATGCTCAATAACAGTGCTCCAGGAACTAGATTGAAGAGGCTTTTCCTTTTTCTTTACTGATGCCAACATACATTCTATGGACAACATACAATGCCTAATTTTTATCTTTATTTTACTGAAAATATTTTATTTGTAGTTCTTTAAAACTAGACTGAGATACCATTTATGGCTATTCCAAAATTTAGGATCCAAAGCAACATAAAATTGGCTATGTGTTTTTTCATCATTGTAACACAATCCCTAAGAGATAAATCATATTAGGGTGGGACATGTTGATATTAAACAAATTAGTACATCCTGAAAAAGTTCATTCAACCTCCAGTCAATTCTGATAGGGGAAAACATTCTAATTGAGAATGTATACACTTCCAGTTTTATGCTCTTGAATGCTAGTTATTGATTAAGCATTCTGTTATACACTAAGGGGTATGCTATAAATAAAATGAATACTAACCTTACAAAACAAGTAAGTTCCTGGCTGGTAAGAAAATCCTCCAAATATCTGGTCAACTGGCCATAGTGAATCATGACAGCCAGAAGATATAGACTCTACCTAGTTAGTACTCATATAACTTATCTGAGGAGGATGAACTCTGACCTTCTGATGTCCTTCATAATATCCCTAGAAACACTACACAAACTCAGTTGTACCCTGATGATTAACATAAAATGTACAAAAGTAAGGATTAAATCAAGCTTCTGAACATCCATATCAGAATTGGTAGTCAGCAGGGAGTCATGAGAGAGAAATCACTAACACCTTGAATTTTTAATCTTAATTAATTCAAATAAAGATGTTAATTGCTATCTTTCTCATTTTAAGGGATTATGATTAAGTTCATGCACATAACATAAAATGCATACATCATAACATAGATGTGTTCTAAGAAAATGCATATTTCTCTAGGAAATTACATCAAAATTGTTTCTAGCATTTTGTCCTTAAAGTTTCGAGATTTTAACCTTCAAATTTGCAAGCATAATTTGTTATATATATATATATATATATGCACACACATATTGAAGCAGGGTAATCAGAAGTCCAAGAGCATCCTTTGTTGTAAAACAATATTGAAGCCCGGCCTCTAGAATAAACTAAACTAAACTAAACTAAAATAAAATAAAATAAAATAAAATACAGTACTATAGAAGCCCCACTAGGTATTTGATTACTAGAAGAATATTAGATAAGGTTAAATTCATTCAATATGATTTCCTGCAAAAATGAGCACAGATTTTTAATCGGGACACTTGTTTTTGTCTGAAAAATGGAGAAAAATACGTAGTTGGGAATTCATACTCCACTCAAAAGGCTCTTAGATTTTCATTTCCATTTAGTGGATGTGTCACAGAACCATAGTTGAGTTGGTTTTCTTTTAAATTGTGGCATGAGCAGAGACTGCCCCCTGCCTTCCTTTATAGTAATAGAATTCTTCCATCTTTTTCATTAAAAAAAAAAGAATCGTAACCAAATTTCAGAAAACTTCATGTATAATAAGCTATCTGTATATGGTGTATTTTTATTTTATCATTCAGTGACTACTAATGAGGAAATATAAGAGCTGTAATAATACTATTAAAGATTGTCTTTAGACATTCCATAATACTCAATAAAGGATACAATGGATCTGACGCTGGACTTTTTTTTTCCTTATGTAAAAATATATATAAAATGCCAAAAATAATATTTGAATCAATTACAGAATTTTAAAAAGCCTCTAGCTCTCAAAATTTACTTCAAGGAATAAAATACATGTAGGTAGAAGAGTTATCAAAACACCTTGCATCTCTATCTTCTGGTAGACTGGGGGGGGGGGGGGGTTGAACTGTTTCAGTGAATTTGGTTTTCAAACTTTAGATCTGTGTAACTATCTTCCTTGGAGTATTTTGCTAGAATTGGGCTACTCATTTTTTAAGTCTGTTTTAGAGTCTTTTAGGTTGCATTTGTAACATAGGGCTCTCTGGTCAGGAAGTGAAATAATAATGACTAGTAATCTGTCTGTGACTGGAATTTATAAGAACATTCTCAAAATCTCATATGATGAAGGACTTTTTCCTACTTAATAACAAGCTTTTTAGCATTCTTCCTGAATTTCTAAATCAATAGTTTTGGAAAGATATGCATAAAGGAGGGGAGAAATCCCCCTGGGAAAAAACCCAGGGGTGAGAATATTCTGGACTTTTCCCCTTTCAGGGATCAGGAAGCATTTGCATCACACTGAAAGAACTGATCTAAATGTCTCTTCTTTCCCCCAATGACAACTTCCCTAGACTTGAAGATGTGTTGGGAGTACAATGAAAACCCAGGCTAACCCCTCTGCACACCTTAGGTTCTAGAAAAACCTCTAAAAATGAGCACACCTGAAAAAGCTTCTATAGAATGTACTTCTCCAAAATTCTTGTGTTTCCCCGTGCTGTATTTAAGCTCCCTGGCCAGTGTTTCCCAAATCGCCAAAGTTCTTCAGATCACCAACTCTCAGCCTGCCTGGAGAACTCAGACTGGCGGGGATATGCCACAAACCCCAGGAGAACTACAGTTAGTGGCTGAAACCAGCTCACTAAAGCCGGCTGCATCCTGCTTTAGCTCAGCATCGCTGGCTCCCTGCTGGGGCTAGAGCGCCGCTCTAAGGCAAGTTTGCCTGCAGCTACTCAAAATCCTAAACCCGAGAGCAGTCCAGCTCGCTGCTCTTATTGAGAACTTTCTGTCCAAACCAGGGTGGGCTTCACTTATCTCTTGGCAAAACTTTTGTTATCTCCCAGGATAGAAAGAGTAGCCTAAAGAGGGAAATGGGGAATAAAAAGAATCGCTATCTTCCTCCTCACCCTCGTCCTCATCATTGCCACTTGCTATGGTCAATTTCTCTAAGCCTGTTTCCTCAGGAACTAGTAAAAGAGACGAGGTTTTGAGTGAAGGTATCTTTTCCCCATCCCTCAGTGAGATATTCCATAGCGAATACACCATAGGGATTTATATGTACAATTCTGAAGTAATACGAACGTCTCAGCCTCTGACAAAATCAACAGAAGTCGCGATGGAAAAGAAAGTATGAAAGTATTCCATCTTCACAAGCACAAAAAAATGTGGGGAGTTTTAAAAGATGAGTGCTTAATTATTTAAAGAGAAAACATACGTTTTTCGCTTTGGTATTTATAAAATACTTTTCGCTAACAAAGCAATCCTACAGATGCAAGCGTGGTGCAGTCTGCGGACTTGGCAGCGCTGTCGCCGCCACCTGTGTAGCAAGCATCATACAGGAGCATTCAACAGATGCTTCGAGCAAACTGCAATGGGGTTTTTCCTTGCGCGGGGGAGGGAGGTGGTCGTGGTGATGGAGAGTATGTTCATTGCTGAATTAAATTTCAAAGGCTTGCAGAGTATTTGAATTCATTAAAGATACAGAGATTCCTGATCCTTGGGTGGCCTTGTTACAATACAGTTAGTGCTCCTATTACAAACCTAAGAGAAATATTTGGCACCCGGGCACCCAGAATAAAGAAGAGACTTAACTCTTTTCATTTCTCCCAACTCCATCTCCATCCCCAACTTTATACCTCCCGGGATCAACAGTCCCACAGTTGCAGGAAGATATCTTTCTGCAGTTTTCGGATTTGCACCTTCAAGCCCCTACACTGTCCCTTTGCTACCTCTTCTATATAATCACTCTTCTGTCCTCAGGACCCAAGTAGCTGTACTAGTCTCTTACTCTGGTCCAGCTACCTCCCAGCAGTGGGGAAACAGTCTTTACCTCTCCAAGCAACTGACCTTGTTGCAGAGTCACATCACACATCACATCACATCACATCACACACACACACACACACACAGAGAGAGAGAGAGAGAGAGAGAGAGAGAGAGAGAGAGAGAGAGAGAGAGAGAGAGACCTCTAGTTGCTCTCTCTGAACAGAAAGCTGTTCTATTTTTCTCTGTCGGGGATAGCTCCATCCAGACTTGTTTTTCATGTTATGCAGGTGTCTTGGCCAGGTGGCCTGGATCAATCTCTGTGCTGTATCCTGGACACAGCAGGCACCTGCCTACCTACCAGTACTTGAGAGTTAATGGTAAAGAGTTCTGCTTGCCTGGTTGCGACTAAGTGTACAGGCAGTTGTCGAAAGGGAGTTTTTATTTTTTCCCTGACCTTACTTTTGTGTTTATGCCTCGATAGCCTTTGAAGAGGCTGGGCAACTAACTGTGCCTCCTAATTTCTGTTGGAGACATTTTCAGCTCCCTGAGAAAACCAAGTGAGCTATCTTCAAGATTTATGTCTATGCTTTTAGCAGAGTGTGTGGGGGTGACATCAAGAAGGAACTGAAAATTCCTTTCTTAGGTCTTGAAAGGCAAGGGGTTTCCTTCCTCTTTTGAATTTAAGAGTAGGGGCGAGGGTAAGGAAGCTGGCCATCAAACTAGGTCGTGGCCTTTAATGGTTGATCCTGTGAGAGTCAGTTGTTCCTGATGAAGGGAAGAATGACAGTCAGAATGGAGACCCCCCTCTGAAGGAGTTTTATGAATCAGTGAAATTTATAAGGTTTTGAAAGTCTGTTCCTGGAACTAAAGCCCCTGCCCCGGTCTCTGTCTCTATTTCTATCTCTATCTTCATGTATCTGTATGTCTACTTGTCTGTCTCTCCTCCGTGTCTCTGTTTCTTTCTATGTGTCTGATTTTCTGTGTGCATCTTTCTCTGTCTGTCTTGTGCTGTCTGTCTCTGTCTGTCTGTCTCTGCAGTAAGTGTTTAAAGTTTAAATCTTGAGGGGCGATTCTTGAGAATTTCCCCATTCCCTGTCTGGTGCCATGAATGACCTCAGTTTTCCAGAGTCCCTATGCCTTATGAATCAAATTAATCACTTCCCCACCTACGCTACAGGGTCTCAGGGTCCCCTGCCAGCAGATTCCAGACGCACTAAGATTCTGGTCCAAACAGGCCCGGAGCAGTGTAATCCTGAGCACTGATTGGCTCTTCTTGGCTCCTCGTGACTCCTCCCCTCATCCCTGGTTTTGCCTAAGAGCCTGGTGCAGCCTCACCAGCTCTGGGTAGGCGCTCTGGTGCTCACCAAGGAAGCTTCCTTGGGTGCACCAATCTTAATGATTGAGCCCTTGGAGCAGCAAGATTGTTAATCTTGGTTGCTCCTTTGGCCTGTCTATCCCTTACCTTCCTATTACATATGAACTTTTCTTCGTTCTGCACATCGATTGTCGTCGGCGTCGTGGAGATCGTCGTGGTGCTCCGGTGGTGGTCTTCGTCCGCTTAGAATAGTGTAGTTAGTTAGGGGCCTTCAAAGAAGAAAGAAGAAGCGATTGGCGCGGAGATGCTGGAGGTGTCAGTTACTATGCTAGAGTAGGGTAGTAAAACAATTTCAGCCAAACCTTTCCGGGGGGCGCAGGTTGCCCACAGGAGGTCGACTTGCTGGCGCTGTCCTTCGCGCCGAGCTCCCTCCATCCTTCATCCGTCTTCTGAGACGCGAGGTTGCGGCGCGCAGCGCTGAGCAGCGCACTGACTGCCGCGGGCTCCGCTGGGCGATTGCAGCCGAGTCCGTTTCTCGTCTAGCTGCCGCCGCGGTGACCTGCCTGGTCTTCCTCCCGGACGCTAGCGGTAAGTTGGAGCCCCCGGGCTGCATTGCTAGCTGAGACCTAAACGATTTGGGCGGAGGAGGGGGTAAGGGAGCATGGACAGGTCCCCGATGGTTGCAGCTTGGAGGACAGCACTGCTTCGGGAGGGTGGTGGGGAGCGACTCAGAGCGCGTCTCAGAGCGCTCAAATCGCGGGGTGGTGGTGGGGTCTCTGGAAGGAGACAAGAAGGCAGGTTTCTCTAATGCAACCCGAGTCCTGAGGAGGTTGGAGGACAGGACTCGAGATGTAGGCGCTAGAGGGAGGCAAGGATGTAGAGACCCTCGCGCTCAGGGAAAGATGTGCGAGTAAGACTGGGGTGGGGTCTCTAGAAGTAAGGGGAGGGGGAGGAGGACAGGGAGGGATTGGAAGGAGGAGGAGTAAAACTGAACGCAGGGGTCTCTGGTCGAGGGGTTGGGCTGAGGAGGGTGCAATCCAGCAGGGGGATACAAACTGTTCACCGTATTAAGAAATCAGACTCAGACCAAATGGGAGGGGGCTCAGAGCTTGAAGTAATGGGAGCGAGGCTGGGGGGGGGGGGGCGTTGCAAATGATCTCTATTATGCTCTCCTTGAAACCAACCCTCATTTTCGGCGGGTCTCAGGGAACACGTAACTCTGAAAGATAACACACTGCGGATCTGTGTCTTGGTCTAACTGCTGCTGGCTGAATTCAACAGCGTTGCTGATGGTCACGTAAGTTTAAGAGGATAGTATAAGGGCATCCAGGGAGTCTTTTCTACTAGCTTTTGAAAAGGACTGTGGAAAAGTCTCCAAGGCTGCCTCTTATCCTGTCTCTTTGCTCTGCTTAACCTGACAAGCAGTGCTTACAGCATACCACGGAATTGCTAAACATGAACAGGTTGCTGGTTCCTGGTGCGACATAAAGTTCGTCATTGCAAAACATGTCTGTGTGTCTGTTTCTTTTCTGCGTCGAGCCCTTTACATCTTGCTTCCTGTTAGATGGTAGTAGGTGACTAGGACTACTTCGCACTTAAGACCCCTTATTTTAATTGACAGGCACCCCTCCAACAAACACAGCAGGCAACATTCAGCAGTTAAAGGGTATTTAATTTAGTTCAGAATCACTGCCAGTGCTTGACAGGTTCTTCATTAATATTTCCTTGTTAAGTCCCATCCAAGGAAGACTTAGCTGAATCCTTTAATGCATATGCCCCTTACCATATACCTTGTAGGTAGGCTAAGCAAGAAAAATGTCCATTAGGGGGGGAAATGGGATTGAACTACAATATTGCAGAGATGGGGGGGGCAGAGAAAATGTTGCGCAGTGAGTAATCTCTGCGATCCCAGTTTGTTGCAGATGATCGTGATCTCACACATAAAGGAGTGGTGAAAAAATAGAGAGATCAAGACAGACAATAAATGATTTCTTTAGTTTACATTTAAAAAACAAATTTATATTTATGGTATGCATTCATAGATACAGTATTAATACACATATGCATATATATGTATATAAAATCATACATTCTGACGAACAAAACATTAATTCAGTAAACATAAATTGACACCTGGAGTTGTGTTCACATGCAAGGACAATAAGAAAGAGGAATTAACGTGCCTCACAGAAAATTATTTTTTTACTTCTTTTTCAGCATCTCTCTCTGTCTCTCTCTGTCTCTTTGACTCTCACACACACACGCACACTCACACAGACACAGACACACACACACACAGACACACTCACACAAAGACACACACACACTCACACAGACACACACACACAGACACACACACACAGACACACACACACACACAGACACACACACACAGACACACACACACAGACACACACACACACACACAGACACACACACAGACACACACACACACACACACACACACACACACTGGCCTTTAAAAGGAATATAATTTTTGGCACTTTTCTATTGTGGAATCATTTATAACTCCCAATTTCACGTTACAGCAGGTAGATTACAGGATGTTTAATTATGTTTTTCATTCACTAAACTTGTTTTTCTGGTCCTTTGGGAATGTGAAAAAAAAGATTTGCAATGTGCGCATAATTTCTCTCCCAATAGCACCTATCATCTACAGAAGCAAGCCCAACTCAAGTCCTGAATGTCAGAAGGTGACTAAGGCTTGCAGTTGCAATGTCAAGGTAGGATTTGGGGTGTTTAGCCAATATGGACAGGACTTTTTCTCTCTGCAAAGTGGAGGGAGGGCTGTTAACCCTTCCTCTGTTGCCAATCGGGTTTTTTTTCCTGCCACATAGAGTTGTTGTAGGTAACAGTGATGACTTTTTCAGGTAATAACAGGACAAGCTTTGGTGCAGTATGAATTCACAGGAAAAAGAAGAGAGTGAGAACTGATATTTTTGAGAACCTCCTGGATGCTAGGCAGGGTTCAAAAGAATTACATATATACATTATGTCATAATATCTTCATAGCATCAGTATGAATAGAATAGTTTACCAAATATTATTGGCACCAACCAATTCCCCCCTCTGTTTCCAAAGAAACTGTCATAGAGCAAGGCAAGGAAACGCAAAGTACTTCTTTGTGCTTACAAGGGTACCTGCAAAGCGTATACCTATTTCTCCAGCACCTGAGATAAAAAAAAAAAAAAAAAAAAAAAAAAACCAGAAAGTCCTGGGCAGCAGCAATAGAGCACTTGCCACTTGCGAGCATGTGCAAAGCACTAGATTTTGCAGTCTCCGGCATTGAAAAAAAAAAAAAAATTCCCCCTAATTTTAAGCTTGATACCTGTGACAGTGTGCCACGGATCCACTAAGGATTTAAGAAATATTAGCACTGGCACCAAAAGTGGCTTACAGAAGACAGTAGATTTTTCTCTCCAAAAAAATAAGCCTTAAAATTCTGATTTTTGCAGTGTTCTCAATATTGCTTGTAATTAACTATTAAGAGGTATTTCTTGATTTGGCTAATAAATACCCAAACTTCAATAATAGTCTGAAACCTAAATGAATCCTCAGCATCTTTCTGCTTCATTTTATTTTCTCCAAATAAAAGCTGTGTATGTTTCCAAATAAAGGAAGCACAAAAGCAGACAGAATTTAGGGTGGGGATTATCAGCAAGCAACATCAAGTATCTTCATCTGCTCTTAAATTTGTACAAAGCTTGAGACTGAAGGTTGCCGTTTGCTGAGCCCTGCTGCAAAACAATAATTAAGTTCCAGGATCTAATGACTCCTTAGTCTCCAGACTATTTGGTTAGTACCATTAAAGTGTGTCTTGCAACTTCACTTATATAACAGTGAAATCCTTAAAGAAACAAGGATATATAATACTTGTATTGAGATTATTTTAGCAGAGCATATTTGAAAACTTACTGTCTAATGGAATTAAATGTTTAATTAGCTCATTAATTATGTAACTATGAGCCAACTATGAATGCTTTACATACTGAGGTTAATAAGATATTATTATAACAAAATAACAATAATATAATAGTCATATGATCAATTAACCTTACTTGAGCATTTTGAAAAATTGTAATGTATTTTAACCTTTTAATGGTGTTTAAAAGTTTATTTATCATTTGTCATGGATTATAAAACACCTATGCTATTTTCTCTGTGTTGTAACTGATAAATTTCAGAAGAAAATCACCAACCATCAGCCTAATGAATATTCCACAGTTCAATTCCTCATTGCCTTTGATCAAACATTTTAAGATTTACTTAAATACTAAATTCATAGCCGCAGAACATCTTAGTAAGCTCCACTTTATACACTCAGCATTGGAACCAACAACAAATTTAAGATGTTCCATTACTTAAGCAGCCACTAGCAGATATTTTAATTCCCAATTGGAATGATATAAACAAGATTTTGAATAAGATGCACAAGAGCTGGAATATAGAGTATGTGTCCTGCTGCTCAGAATCTATCCCTATTTTTCTGTTGAGTCCTCCTTCCAGCTGTGGTTAAGACTGTGCCATCTACAGTACTAAAGATATGTGTGAGTTACATCACACGTATACATCTCACTGTTGTTTAATATCATTATTAATGATATTCTGATTCATAGATGGTCAGTTGCATGGCCTAATTTTGAGAAGAACTAGAAAAATCTTTTGACCCCATACTGCCTTCATGGCCCTTTGTATCACTTGAAATCCTACCTTCAGAAATATTCTTCTGTACTTTTGTGTCCTCTTTTAACCACAAATATTTACTTCAGGGGTCAATAATATGCTTGCCTATTTAATGTAGCATAACTGTATCCATAAAAATCAGAAAGCTTTGAGAACTGCATTACCTCACACAGCAGCCCCATGCTGTTATTTTAAATTTCATACAAAAGTATATTCTTACAAGTTCATAAATATACACCTAACATCGAGTTTCGTTGGAACATTTTTAGTATTTTCTGGGAAATAGGAAAGGGTACATTTCTGATCCAAATAGTGAAAAAGTGAATAAAGGAGATGAATTGCAGTCTCTTAAATGATTGTGGTAGGTAGGTGATTGTGGTAGGCAAGCCTTAGAGGAAAGAATGTGAGCAATGCATTTGGCCTTTTACAGAAGATGGAGCAGGTAGACTGGTGCAACTGGGTGGGTGGGCATTGCATGGTGAATTATTCAGTAATGACAGGCTGTGGGGTGCATATAGTGTGAAATCTGAGACCGCTACATAAAGTCATGTCAACTAATGTCCAAACAAAAAAAATTATTAGACTAAATCGCTATGGGATCCACATCATTTCACTTTCATGAAAACATATTTCTTCTTTAATGATATTAGTAGCACGTCTTTGATGAAATGGCTTGTGTCTACATCTTTTAAAATGAGTTCAGAAATTGAGATTCAATCAATGTTTTTTTACATACAGTTTCCTACAATCAAAGCATGAAGATCAAGTAATCAAACAGTTATTTCCTCTTAAGAAAATAATGAAAGATGATGATAATAATAATAGATAGTTATTCATTGAAAATTGCTGCAAAATATATGATACAAATATAGAAGAGGTTTGCCCATGTTTTCTCATTTAAGCCTCACAACTATCCCATGGGAAGGTTTTAGGCACAGTCTGTATATGGACTAACTGATGCGTGAAAGCAGGTGAAATAATCTGCTAAACAATGAACAAACGTAGGTCTGAAATCAGGCAGGCCACAATCTAGTGGTCATGTTATTACACAGTAAACTCTGTTGTTTCTGTTTAGGCATTGTTTATAATATAAGCACTAGGCATTGAACAGGTGGATATGGATATGGCGATATCATTACTGACAGGTTCTCTTAACCCTTAACTGTTGTCAAAGCAATAAAATAGGCATGTAACACTGGATTTAGAATCAATCTTTAAAAACCAGATTAAAGAATTTAGAAATAGTGGGGCTGGCAGACTGCAAGGTAAGCATCTGATTGAAAGATATGTGTGAAGTACAAGGTTTTAACTTTAGCATTCAGTAATGACAGGTGATTTTAAATTTGAAGTCTACACAGCAAGACTGTGTCTTAAAAATAAAAAGAGTATGTCTCAAAAAGGGGGGAGCACAACAAAGTTCATAGGAGTTACAGAACTATAACCAAAAAAACTGAAGTGAGATCAGAAAAATAGTATATATAGAGAAAATATGCACACAGGGGCTGGGGCTGCTACAGCTCTTATGTTCTGTTATATAAGGTTTGTACTCTGTGCCTCTCAAAGAAAGACCAATCATTTTTGGTAATTACTTTAAAACACTGGGTACTTGAGATTCAGATAGGAAAATTGAAGTTACAGGGGGTTCATTACTAGTAACAGAATACTGCTAGAGACATTGGAAAAATATTAGAAATGATTGGAAAAGT
The DNA here is from genome assembly GCF_947179515.1 of Apodemus sylvaticus. Classification (NCBI taxonomy): domain Eukaryota; kingdom Metazoa; phylum Chordata; class Mammalia; order Rodentia; family Muridae; genus Apodemus; species Apodemus sylvaticus. The sequence goes on from NC_067495.1 coordinate 107,720,769, forward strand.
GTGGTATCTTGCTCATCCTACCAAACATTCCTTAGGCCTATATAGTCTTCCAGGTCTAGTTCATTCCCTGCCTCCCGCAGTATACTTTTGCCAACTGGAAATTAGATATAATGAAATCCTTGTCTGAAATCTGTAACCAATTAGCAAATTTTGATTGATTATATTGCCATTCATAGGAACTTAATATTTTATACCTTTAAGAACAGAAACATCTAACCCAACTACCTCCCTGAAGATAGTTTAGGACAATTAAAGATTTACAAGTTTTAATTAGGTTAGATAAAGTTAAGTACTAAAATACACAGTATTATATTCCATTTAACATTGAAATATGCACATGGTGTGTGTGTTTGTGTGTGTGTGTGTGTGTGTGTGTGCACGCACGTGTGTGTTTGAAGAGGAGGAAAAATTTGATCATTTAGTTGACTACTTGCTAGGAGGTAAACATGTACTTAATTGTTAGGATCAGTTTCACATTCTAGCTCTATTCCATAACCTTTAATATTATTTAAAATTTAGCCACATAACTCAATGATCTATACTCTTTTTGTGATGTGGGTTGATAGGTGAGTCTAATTGTTTTTCTTATCTAATTATAGGCTATCAAAGGCTCCAATTCCTAAATTGCTTACAATGTTATAATTATGAATGTGTTAGGTTTTGTAATTTACTTATTTAAAGTTAACTTTATGATTTATAACCAGCTGGGACATAATTCAACTGTTTTTAAATTAGTCATTGACTTCTGGAAGTTGAGTAGGTCTATATGATTTAAAAGAGCTTCAGAGAAAATGTTATGCTTTTATTTGTCTGTGAAATAAATACAAAAGATCTGGTACTTTTCTAGCAATACTTTAAACCTACAGTTTAAGGGAGTAAAAATGAATAGTTTTATTGATAGTCTTGTTTTCTTATCCTTTCACCACATATCTATTTAAAATAACTGCAAATGGCAAAGAAATAGCAATATATAATATAATTATGCAGTAAAATGATTATTCATTGATACCATGATTCTTTCCCTTCCAAATATTATTTAAATTGTAAATAGAGTAGATCCGTTAGATGGGAAGATTATTTTCCTCTTTTTATTGGGTAACAGTATATATCCATTTTTTAAAATACATGTGTTACTGAACTTCAGCCAATTTTCTAAATTTTACTTAATTAAATCTATAAAATGTATTGTCCATATTATATATATTCCAAATTAGTCAACTATAAGATGAAATAAGAAACCAATAAGGATTATGGAATTTCAATGAGTATTATTTTAAGGACTTAGTGTATTTCCAATACTGTTTTAGATATGTGATAAAAGCTAATGTTAATTTTATATTAAACTTCTCAAAAGAACTAGCATTCAGAAAAGGCTAGTCTGTGAAATTGTATAGTTTTTCAAGCTATGCTTTAGGCAACATTTATTTCTCTTTCTTTTGTTTCCCACTCAGAATCTATGAGAAGAAAATGAGACTGACTCTTTTCCCTAACTTACTTTTTTTTCATTTCCATAGGGATTATAGACTTGTATTGCTAGTTCTTTAACTATCACTGAAGAAAAATATCTCCATTCTGCATTTAAGCTCAACACATGCATACTCTACTTTAATCACAATAGAAAAAGAATGCAGAGTATTTACTGGGTTAACAGCAATAACCTGACAAAGTAGTTCTGAAAAGCCAAGAGTAAATAGAGTCTCAGGTATGTTATAAAATTAATGAACTTATGGTAAAGGTAGGACTTTGAGAAATGGCAGCAGACTAATTCACATTACTCGTTCAGGCAGAAATGTACAGTTTTTCCACGAAGAGTGAAGAATAGAGGCATTTTCCTGACAATAAAGTCATGCCTGGCTTTTGTATGCTTGAAATCTGAGTACTCACAAAGCAGGAGAGTAGTGAGTTAAAGGATAGCTTGTGTTCCAAGTCAAGTTGTTATGAAGACCTTATCCTGCAACAAATACACACAAATAAAATAAGAAATAATACTTAAAATGCAAATGATTTTACATTTTTATATATACAATATAGAAAAAGTCACTAATAACATAAAAAATATCAAATTTTCCATTTTAATTTTAATGGAACTAGAGATTGTACTCATTACCTGGCATTTAGTATATTGTGATTTAGTATATTTTTCTTCGTTACTTTTAATTTAATACTTTAATTTTCAAGGATGTTAAAGAGCTTAGAAGCATTGCCTTGGATATTACATTGAGTACAATCTATTTTATCAACTTATATAATCACAGAAAAGGATTATCCTTTATTCATGTTTATATGGATAGATCATTATATCTTTGTTTACTACAAAATTATTTGCTGAATAGTTAATATATAAAATAAAGGCAGTGTGGAAAAGTTTTAACCTGAAAAGTTAGAGTGACATGAAGTTTAGTCTTTTATTAGCCTCTGTATTCTTCGCTCTTCACAGAGTAAATTCTAGGCAGCTTGGTGGTAGAGGATTTACTCACCTGCATGAAGGCCCTTGTTTCAGTCCTCTGCAGTGGAAGGAAAAAAAAAGGTTGAACTGGGCGGTTATTAATAGCCCTTCAAATACTACAGACTAAGAAGAACTTCAAAGATTATCTAGTTCTAAAAACTGACTTCAAATAATAATGCAGAGATAGGAGATTTTTCTGTCTCAGAAAATAATAGCTACAATTCTTCAACCACATAGGAAATTGTTACACAAGCAAAAACCAGTACTCACTTTGTCATTTTCCCATTCAGTGCCCTACATTTGAAATGATTCATCTTTTAAGGGTAAGTGGAAATGTCTCTTGTTTTTCTTTTATTTCTTGAAGTGAACTTAAGAGATCCTTACTAGTTGGAACAAAACTAACATAATAATGACTAGTGATCTAAATTCAATGGGAGTATAGCTCCAAACCTTACAAAAGAGAGTTTTGTGATGCCAAACCCCACAAATTTACACTTTACTCTTAACAGAGTTTATCACTTACTAACTTCCTTAAGTTATATAAAAGTTACTTAAGGAATAATTATTAAGGGTAATTTTCTCCATTGAATTTTTTGTGAGTGTATTTCTTTTTTTTTTTTTTTTTGATATATTCTCTATTTACATTTCAAATGTTATCCCCTTTCCCAGGTCTACAACCCCTCCAGGAGAGCCCCTATTCCACCCTCCATTTCATTCAATTTTTAACCAAATACCCATGGCTGGGTATGATTACCTCTGCCTGTAGTCCAAGAAATTGAGAAGGAGAAGAAAAAGCATCAGAAGTTCAAGGTCATCTTTGACTACATAGGATGTTCAATAACGTAGGCTTCATGAAACAGTGTCTTAATACACACAGAGACACAAACATGCTATGTTTTGTTTATACAGAATGATAACATCTTACGAAGACAAACTGAAGGTTTCAAAAACCTTTTTAAATTTTTCATCTGCATTATAAACCCACAGAAGTCAAAAAGGTAAAAAGTTTAATGAACTGCAATCTTAGCACAAAATTATTTCTACAACAACAGATTGTAGAACAATTCAGGGATTTATATCACCACTCTGTGAATACAGGCAATTCGCTGCTATGCATAATAAAATAGAAAGTTAGAGATATTTTCCATTTCTGCATTTTGCTATACATTACCTAACAGGTACATTTATGATATTCGGCCTAATATTTATTTTATATTATATTTATGTTATCATATACACAGGCACACACACAGGAGCGCACACACACACACACACACACACACACAATTTTGTATTTTGTGTCAAGGTTTCATTTTGCAGGCCTACATATCATAATGTAGATCAAACTGACCTCATATTTGTGTTTTCCTATCATTGAATACAGAATTTTAGTATTATCTATGTATGCCACCATAACCAGACCTTTTCCTGGTTATTTTATATTTAATGTACTTTTAAAATCAACCCACTATAGGGTTATATGTCAGCCAAAGAACTATACTTATATTCTTGATCACTCGTTCCCTTTTATCTCACTTATTTTCTTAACAAAAGCAATATAAAGCTATAGTGTTTAAAAATAATCACAGAAATACTTATTAGAGATAGGTCTAAATTTTACATAGGGATGATTTTTACATCTGGTTATGGTATACCTATATGTTCTCTCATTTAATTTTCAATGTAACTACAAAGTAATTAGAAGCCATATTGCATATATGCAATATATGTGCCATATGGCATATATGTAATATATATGCCATATTGCATATATGCAAATGAGAACTTAAAAGTAAATAAGTTTAAATATTGTGTTCATGATGACACACTTAATTGTGCCATCAGATTGAAACAATACACTCCCTCCCTTCTATGTTATGGATAGTTACACAGAAATGTTGGTGCTAATAAATAAATGACACAGTTAAGAAACTGAAGGGCTTGGTATATTCTTGGTAGCATAGAGCTTGGTAGCACAGGCTCTGAGTTTCATCTTCTGAGTCATTAAAAAAAAGTTACATAGAGGCTTGTGTGTGTTTGTGTGTGTATGTGTGTGTGTGTGTGTGTGTGAGAGAGAGAGAGAGAGAGAGACAGAGACAGAGACAGAGACAAAGAGACAGAGAAATACAGACAGAAAGTAGAACTTACTCTGAAATAATTAAAGTAAATGATGAATATGTTTCTGCAAAAGAGTACACACTCATTTAAATGTGGTCAAAAGTTATGTAAACAGAACAGATTAATGAGCAATATGTCTTTGTTGAAAAACCTAATAAAATCCAAATCACTTTTGGTAGAATAAATTGGGATGTCAGCCACTCCAGTGTAGTTTAATCAAGCAAGGTTTCTTGAAAGTCAATCAAGCTTGGTTTGATTTCCTCCTCTAATCTCCCCCAAAATGCCTCAATTTATTTTACATTTTTCTAACTATTAGTCCTGCCTTTTCATTTTTACTGTGATATTCAGAGCCCATGTAACAGAAGGTGCTTTCATTATTTTACAGTGTAATGTTTGACAGCATTATAGAATGATGATATAACAATATACATAATGCTGCCCCATAGAGGTTAACCTTCCTTTCTTTCTAGAGAAAACTATTAAAAATAAATCATTAGATTATTTTATTCCCAAATCACTTTTCAGTGTAGAATTGAATTCATTAACATTAGTGTTGCCAACTTCCAGGCTAAGATTAAATTTCATGACTATGAACTGTCTGGTTCATTAAACATGTTCTTAGATTTAATGAAACACATAGGTGCTTAGTGTATAAAGGCTTCAAAAGGCAAAGACGACCATGGGCACTTGTTAAACTACAGGCCATTATTCCATCCCATGTGAACTTTGCTGACCTCTATATTGTAAGTTTTCTTTACTGGGGAATATTCAATTTCTGTAATCAGAGTGCCTTTGAATCGTTCAGTGACCTTAGACCCTGAGAAGAAGAGAAGGAAAAGGTCATTAGTAGTTTGTTCATGACTCCTATCAAGGCTCCCTTTTGATTCCTAATTGTTTTCCTATGAAAACAGTATCCTAAACATCTTTCATCATTTTTAGTGAATCTAAAATTGCACTATTTGTGATTGTATAAAATAATTTCAAAGTAATCATTCAGTTTTCTCTACTCTGGTAGATCTTAAATTGTGGCACTCAGGTCTCTTGATCTGTTTTAGGAAACATACAGATCTCTATCAGCATCAGTGGAGACATATCTTTTGAAGCTTGATTGTACCTTAGATCATAAAACATAACAGAGAATATACCACATGTTCATAGAGTCATAGAACTGTCAAGTCAGGATTTCATGTCCATTTCCTCTGTGCTAAAATTCCTACCATAAATTATATTGGTAAGCAACAAAAATTAAGAGAATATGTAAAGAAGTACCAAATAGATGTCATGCATACAATTAGAAAAGAGTATTAATTGGAAAAATTTTATTAGCCAAAATGATAGCTGACTTGGAGTATGAGGCTCACTAGGGCTTGTATTGACACATAGGACAGAAGGGCAGTATTTTAAAAATCTTCACAATTCATGTTGCACATTATTAGAAAAAATTCAGTATGAACCAGCTAATAACTGCAATAGTGCTTTGCCTCAGACATATTTAAAAAAGTGATCCACATGTACCATCAGATGTTCCTTGGATAGATGAAAATCAGATCTTATTATCCCTGCCTTCAAAAAGAGTGATTAACGCCATGCTGATTTCATTAATTTCAAAACTTTGCAACCTTCTGGTTGTTGATGGAAAGGAACTGAAATCGAATGTTCAAAGCTTTAGGGGAATATTTAACAAACATTTATCTTGTGATAATCAAGATTATCAATTATCAATTTTTATATCAACTCCCAGCTTTCTGCTTTACTTTAATGCAGTGGTTGTTAAGGTTTTAGCATCTGCAAGAAATCTGAAAAAGCACTTTGCATATTTCCACAAACAGAAGCAATACCAAGTTCTAATATTGAGGGGTTAGAGTTCGGTTCATCACTATAAGTCCAATACACAAATATTATATGAATATATGGCAAAAAAAGATCACTGTGCAATTTAGAGAAAGTTTACAGAGTAGATTAAAATAAGGATACTGTGTGAGTTGAAATTACTATTGCTCCAAAGTGCAAAGAAGGAATACAAATTTGAATCATTTCTCAGGTGCCATTTTTTTACTACCACATATAAAGATGTAATAATTAGTCTACTTTTTGATAACTAAGAGAGATGCCCACATGGAGAAGACATTTGTAGAAAGTAACAAGAAGACAAAGGAGCTTTGATTCATTAACATGAACTTATTGATGCTCAATATTTTCATATGCTCAAATAGGAATTGAGAACAGTTAAGTGGTTCAAGTGGAAAGATAAATTTGTAAATAGGTAGAAATTATGAAACTTAATTTTTTAGCAAATCCTTCAATAGTTAAATTATTTGACTTCTGTAAGATCTAAGTAAATAAGCTGTGAGTTTGACTCTGATATAATCAGTTATTTGATTCAAATAGAACTGTTAGTCACTAATACCAAAATCTATTTTGTTAGTCTATTTTTAGTAATAATAACAAAACATTTCATATTTTTCAAGGTATAGAAAATGCTCTGAAAGAAATAACTCATTAAGTACTGAATGTTCTAGGAAAACAATGATATTAAAGTAGTCTCATATTTCTTGGTGATCTCATGTTGCATATAGATTTTTGAAAATGAAAACATGAAATGTAATCTTATGTGTGTGAGCAAAGGAGAGAGAGAGCTATGGGGCATTCTAAACATTCAATGTGCTCAGAGGACATTCTATATTCAATTTTCTCTTTCCAGTTCTATGTGGGCTTCAGGGATTGGACTCAGGTTTTCTGCCCTGCACTGCAATCATGTTACCCACTAAGACATCTTTCTGTCCTGTTATTGATTTTCTCTTAACGATGCCTAACAAGGTTAAAAGAAGGCTCTTAATTAATTTTTAGTAAAATGGATAGTTGTTATTTATTAGTGATGAAACCATAGAGAAAATTGTAGGTTCTTAACTCTGAATGAAGATTCTTCCCTCCTTTGGTCCACTGCCTCTTGAAGGCCAGGCGGCTTTTAAAATTGTGACTACATCATTCTGTCCTTGAGAATCACATCATGCTTAATAAATTCAGAATCAACAGAAAATGCATTTGCATTCTAGTCTTCAAAAATTAGTAGTGTAGTACAAGACTATGGCTTCTATTAATACTGCCATAAACATAGGAGATACACTTCTGTTTGTGTGATATGTGTATGCATATTCACAACAAGTGAAAAGCAGAACCAATTTTGAGGTTGATATTAGATGACTGACCAGTAGATTGGCCACATACACTTATTTCTGTTAGCTTTGATGTCTTAATTTTAGCAACTGAGGTCTGAAATAGCTCAAGGCTGGATGATTACTTTATAAATCACATCTCTTTAAAATGTACAGATGCAAGCATGAGTCACTAGCTCCATCTTTAATCCATTATGTCATATTCATAAGAAAACAAACCAGTGACCTTCATGTCCTTTTAAAGGCAATGACTGAGCTCCAGCAAAAAGATAGTTTTATAAAAAGAAATTGGTTTCCTTCTATGTTAAGTTTTCCACTCATTTGTATTTGTACCTTTTTATCTATGGATAGACTTGAAACTATTTTGAAACATTCAGTCATATATTTTCATATCGATACAGGTGAAATCAAGTCTCCTTTGGGGGTTTCTTAGTCTCATTAATAAAAAAAAATTCAAGAATTAACTCAGATGGAAGCGAAAAGGAAAACGTTATTAGAGTTTAAAAGAAAAATCTCAAGCTGTGAAACTACAGCAGTTGCCACAGGAAGAAAATAGAGATGCAAAGGGAAAAAAAAGACCCTGCCCTTTAGGCTGGCATGCACATCAGATATATGGCAAACAAACGGCCACATGGCAGGAAGGCAGGTTTAGATAAAATGCAAGGAAGCCCAAAATGTTGAGGGAAAGGCCCCCAAAGAGTCAGAAAATCCAGGAAGTAATAATGGAGAGAGGCTAATCAGCAGCCAAGTCATGATTCAAATCCAGCTTTGTCTGTCTACAAAAACTGGGCACACATCTTCCATTGCACTTTGAGTAAAAAACAGCCTTCCAGTTAAAAAATGTGCCAAATCCATGCACAAAAGGTACTATGAATACAACATCTACTCAAACCTAACATTGTTTCTCCATCCAGGACTGAATTGGAACACAAGTTAGGAGATAGACACCATATGAAATCTTCTCCAAATGTGTGGGTCATTAAAGATCTCAGTTCACTTTTAAAAGTAGAGGAAGAGCTATTTACTAAAGAGCATAAGGATGAAAAATCTGTACAAGTTGTTATATATTGGGCAGAGGACTCTTACCTAAAGTTTTATTCTTGGGATCCAAGGTGGCAACAGTGTTAGGACAATGACTTATCTCTGTGACTTCTGCCAAAGTAAAGTACACACAAAGTGACAACAGAAATAACAGCGTTTTATTCTGCCTTTCTTTATCTTGTGCACTCAGGGGAGGAGTCAATGTTCATTTGCTGTTTTGTTTTCTTTTAAACAAAAGTAGCTTTAAGTAAAAGTACCTGTTTTGTGCTGGGATGATGTTGGCTTAGATGGTGGAGCACTTGATATGCAAGTGTGAGGACCAAAGTTCAAAACCCAGCATATATTTAAAAGTATAAGTCTGATGGCACGAGTTTGATCTCAGATCTCATTGCAGAAGGAGAGAAGCAACTCCTGAAACTTAGTCTGACTTCCACATGTGCACTGTGGCATATGCCTGCCAAAGCACATACATCACACACACACACACACAGACACACACACACACACACACGATGATGACAACAACAATAATATGTTGATGATAATAATGATGGTGATGCTGATACTGACCTTTGGACCATTGTTGCAATATCACTGACAGTCCATTATACTGATATCTGTTCATCTTGGCAATGAATGATACAGTACCTTTAAAAAGGCAATATCAAATCAAGATAGCAAAGACTGCAATTTTAAATATTGCCTGGAGACTTGAAATGAAAGTTACAAAAAATTAAAGTAACAACACAACACAATAAAGCAGAGACTGTCAGTACTATTTTGCTTAAGTAACACTCAGTGAAAGGAGAACAAAATTGTTTTGAAAAGTGTGGAAGAAATAGAGAAGTCAAAGGCTCCTTATGCTAGAATTTATATCAACTCTGCAACTGAAAGAAACCACAGTGCAAGAGTCAGAACATGTTTTTGAGAAAGCCTACATAGCTTTTATTTTACCTACGTGAAGGTGCCTGCCACACAGATGTAAGCAAAACTATCTTTAAAATGAGCACATTTTTAAGCACATATTTACCATACTTCTTTAAAGATTCCTTGAAAACCCAAATAAGTAGGGAATAGAACCTTCTAATCGCCCTGTGTTACTTTAACCCTGAATGGAGAACAACCCTTTCTTTTTAAATGAATATGATAATCTGTGAATATTCAGCTATGTACATTCGTTTCTTTTGTGATACCAGGTGACTGTGGGAAGGGGCATACCGGCCTATTGTCAGGTGACTGTGGGGGTGGGGTCCAGACAGAATACCAACAATATGTATCATAAAATGTATCTAAAATTCACAGCTAGCTGGTGGGGAAAAGATATTTTCGTAGATGAAAATATTGCCATAAATAAGGCTCTGAGCCATGATCTGGAGAGCACAGTGGAATGTCCCTGTAATTGGAAACAGATACGTGAAAATTGCCATACATTTGAGGCTAGCCTGGCCTACATGATTATATTCAAACAACAACAGAAAGAAAATCTGTTAGAAAAGAGTTACTTTTATAGTGAAGAAGGTCTCTTTTTTTAAAATCAGAATTAACATTTAAAAAACTACTTGAAAATATAAGACATATCAGAAAAATAGTTTTACGTGTCAAGTTTCAGAGAAATCTGCCAGGTTCAATTTTTTTTTCCATGAAGGAACAGAAATGCTTCATTATAAGATTATCTCAATCTCCTCAGGTGAAGGAAAACTTGTAACAAACAAATACTAACAGTTACTTCAGAGCACACAGTTCTGACTGCAGTAGTCATGAATGACCACTAGGTGGCCGCAATCTCATTTGCTGCACTTCTGTGGTCACAAAATATTAAATTTCCTCTAAGGTTAATTAGGTAAAATTAATTTAACCTGGAGTAGCAACCGGTAAGAGTAGATTACTGCAGTGTAGTCAGATTACATGCTTCCTTGCAATGCAACCTATAATTTGCATCATGTAAATCAATAACAGCATTGCCAAATACTTCTCTTAACATAGACTCTTACCAGAAATTGAAGATGGCTAGTTATTTTGGATTTCTGCTTCTTGAAATGTGTTAAAGAGAGCAGGCTTTATGTATCTTTCCAGGAAGGAAACTGATTTATTATAAGCACGTTAACGTTTCCATAAAATAAACTAACAATGCTGAATATTTATTCTTCAGTCATAGCAATTAACTATTTAAACTGGCAAAAAGGTGCTCGTGCAGATTTATGAATATTAAGTGTGTTTTAAAAATTAATGTAGATAATAGACAAATAAATTTAATCCAAGTTATTTCTCTCTTATTTGACTTCACAACTACCTTAGTTTATTGTCATAAGGAATCAAAAATATAGTAGGTTCTTGGTATAATGCATTCTAACTTGGATAATATGAAATAAAATCACATCAAATTATTCAAATTGTAATTTTAAAATTTAACATACATATTTTATGTTATTCATATTAACTTATGTTGATAGGTGTATGAATAAAATTATTTTACTAATCAAAATTACAAAATAATATTTTCTATGTATTCTTTTAATCCCAATTGTGTTTACTCCATTTTACTCAGCAGAAATATTAACTTTTATTATTTATTTAATATAACTTTGTATTAAATATTAACTTTTAAAAAGAAGATACCTGTATTTGAAACATCCTGGACATGTTTGTAGTGGTTGGGGTTATTTTTATTTAAAATAACAAAGTAACATTATTGTAAGTTTGTTTAACCTACTTTGAAAATGCATTTAAAAGTTATTTTAACTTGTTTTTGCATTATAAAATAATTACAGGAATGATACTGTTATGACAAGTGACATTAAAATGATAATTGTCAGGTGCTATTTTCCTTCCCAAAGGCTAAGAACCTGTAGATTGAATGTCTTCTAGTCTCTAATTAGAGCTCTGGATATTGTCTTACTTATGATAACGGTTCAACTTAACATCTGGTACAGAATTTTTCTGATTCGTTTAGAACACAGAATTGACAGGTGGTTTCTTCTTTAGCAGAAGGACATAGGTGGTGGACCCACTGAACTGACACTTTATTTTTTCATACGTGTGGAGCTAAGATTTTCACGCAGAGTTTGGGAAATAATAGTAATAATAGTATAATAGATAATAATAGTAGATAATACTAGTAATAATAGATAATAATAGTAATACCCATTACTATTCAGCCAGGCTTTATCTAAGAAGACAGTACAGGTACCTTGACTAAAGCCTTACTTACATAATTCTTAATGTCATTTTTTCATGTTTACTTTTAGGGTTGTCAACTAATACCTGCAAGCATAGGCCAACGAACACCTTCTTTCCAAATTAATTGTAAGTATACACATAAGCATGCCCTGGGACTCTCATTTTGGATCAATGTTTAACTGTTTTATATATAGGTGATTACTGATAGTTTGAAACCTTAGGTCTGTACACACACACACACACACACACACACACACACACACACACCATTAATGGCCTACCACATCTGAAACAATTAATTTGTTGGAAAAAACTTTTAATGCAACCTAAAACATTCAAATTATGTTTTATCAAATTATGTGTGATGCAGATACCCTCAGCAAGTTTCAAAGCACTATCTCACCTTTGTGGTAAGTAAATATAAAATAGAATTACATACTGAGAAATTTTGGCCAATAAGGAAAATCCATGATCACTTGATTTCCCCTTATAGGGACAAACTCATAGCTGTGCTTTGAAATTAGGAGATCAGGCTAGCATTTCCTGATAGTAATTTTAAAAGGCAAATTTCATTAACTATTCTTCAGAGATGAGGCTGAGATATATCTCAGTAGAAGAATAATTGATTGGCAAGTGCTCCATTCCCAGTAAAATAAAATAGTGATTATTATTTTGCTATTATTATTAATTACCATAATCAGCTTTTCAGACCAAGTTTAAGGAAGGTAAGAATCTTTATTGTCACTCACAAATTCTAAAAACCAGTAAAGACAAACTTGCAGAAGGGACAAAAGTTAGAGAATGGTAGCAGGTTGAGGTGACATGTGCTTTAATGAAAGCACTCGGGAGGCAAGTAAATTTCTGAGGTCCAGAACAATCTGGTGTACATATTGAGTTCCAGCATGGCCCGGTTTACACAGGGAAACCTTGTGTTGGAAAAAAGTAGGAAAGAGAGAGAAGGGGAAAGGAGATGGAGAAGGAGAGAGAGAGAGAAAGCAAGAGGGAGAGGGAGAGAGAAAAAAATGGTTAGTTAAATATCTGAGTCTTGTCACAGTCCTATTTACATATTTAATATCACAAAATAAAGTTACAATAGTAGTATTGGAGGAAGAATTGATGATTTTGGCATTTAATTAATTATTGTAGGAGTATTTGATAGGGGTATTTTAGTAGAGTGTTAATACTAAAATACGGAGTATAAAAATAAAATGAAAATGAAAGCCTATCCAAATTTAAAAGATATTAAGAAGGAAATCAAGTTGGGGATTGGAATGTCTGGCTACACACATAACTGATGATAAAAACAATTGAAAGAAAGAAGAAATCATTTTTCCAACAAAGCAGATATATAAAAATTGGCTACATTAAAATTTAGCCAGTAGTCAAAAAAAAAAAAAAAAAAACCAAGATCAAATTGTCCTGCCAGGTTATTAAGCATATCTTCATGTGTAAGCAAACATAACACTCCCTGTTAATTATATTAAAAAGTTTCTATTAATAGTTTTTCATGTGGTACAAAAATAAATCCTTATGGGAAGCTTAAGGGTATAAAGTATAAAATTGTGAAGTGTTCCTGTAGGAGGAATCTCACTGTATGTTTATGAACGTTGAAATGTACCACAAATGTTTTCATTGTGTTGGTGAAATAGGTTAACATGGATGTCCAGGTAAGTTTATATGGTATCCATACAAGATCATCTCATATTGATCACCAGCTTTATAAGCCCTGTCCAATGATAAAAACCCAGGTCAGTCTTACCACAGTGTGAAGTCAGCCAATTTAACCTTTGTTCTCACCATTTAGTAGTACTCTTCAGATCGTGGCAAACCATCTTCCCTCTACCTCTTTATGCCAAGTATCTACCACCCTACAGCAAGTGTTTTCTATTTTTCTCCCTGGCCTTTTGCTGACCACTGGTTTTTAATCAGCTGTTAGAAAAAATGGTATGCAAACTTATTGTAAAGTAGTAAGAACTAACAAGTTCTATCCCATCTCTCCAAAACTTGAATCCTTCAAAGACCTCAAAGGCAAAATTTAGCTTAAAATTCACTTTATTATATAAAGTTTTGGCTTACTTCACTTTGTCAAGAGGCTCACCTTATTAAAGCATGCCAAGGACCTAAAAACTTCATTTCCACCCACCTACAAAAAATAGTTGTTTATGGTAACGGTGTAGCTAATATTCTTAATATAATAATATTCACTGTATATTGGTGAGTATCAAAAGTGCTATTGTAATCCCTATATACCTATACACCCACAAAGGTTTTTTTTTTTTTTAAATTAGCATGATCCACACATGCAGGGCAAGCACAATAGTAACAGGGCTTTTAAGTTTCTGTAATTATTTTAAAATATATAAGAATCATTAATTTTTACAATATAAACCTAGGTTTGTGTGATTTTTTTTCAACTCTCCTGAAAAGTTAGTAATAACTTCTCTATAGCTGTACAGAATCAAATACAAAGATATGATGTATATACTTACACATATACATATACATATATAATTCCTGAGGTAATGGTTTGGTTAATGGTACTCAACATCTCTTTTGAAAAATGGCCAATTGTCAGTTGAACAGCAGTGTTTCTCCTGAACAGGATAAAGTTTGCAATACCAGTAAGTATTAAGGTAAACAAGGTTTGTTTCGTGTTTTTCTGTGTAACATGATAGCATCAGGGAAAACTCATTACCTGAGTATATGATGCAGTGAAGAGCACAAACACATTTATATTTTTCATTCTCTTTGACACTTGTATTGAAAATGAGGGAACTTTCATTTTTAACTATGTGGACATATGGTGTTACAAATAAATTCAATATTTCTTATTGCAGAGATCCATTATTTTACTGTGAATTATGTTGTAATGGCTTTCAAAAATATTGAAATATCTAAATTTCTTGTATTTTATCATATATATTATATTTTATAATTTTTTTACTCTTCGCTTTCTGCTTGGATAAATTAAAACATATATCAGCAGAAAGATGTGAAGGAATCAAAGGATTCAGTACTAACCAGTGGAGTATCTTTATAGTCTATGTTGATGGCACATTTATATCGCAATAAAAACATAGTGTGCTACATGTAATACATAATAATCAGTATCATAATAGTTATGAACATTATAAGATAAAATAACAATGATAAAATAGTACCTCTAGGATAGAAATACTCAAGTATAGTTTTTTAAAAATTCACAGTGTATTTTAAGCA
Source organism: Apodemus sylvaticus (assembly GCF_947179515.1). NCBI lineage: Eukaryota > Metazoa > Chordata > Mammalia > Rodentia > Muridae > Apodemus > Apodemus sylvaticus. The sequence goes on from NC_067495.1 coordinate 107,735,943, forward strand.
TGACTAAGTTTTGAAGCTTCCTTTTTTTATTTTTTATTAGATATTTTCTTTATTTACATTTCAAATGGTATCCCCTTTCCTCATTTCCCCTCTGAAAACCCCTATTCCTTCACCCTCCCCTTGCTTACCTATCTACCCACTCCCACTTCCCTGTCCTGGTATTCTCCTACCCTGGGGCATTGAGCCTTCCCAGGACCAAGGGCCTCTCCTCTTATTGATGTCTGACAAGGCTATCCTCTGCTACATATGCATCTGGAGCCATGGGTCCTTCTATTCTGGCATTGTATACAGTATTTCTTTTTATTGATAATCTAAGTTGTAAGTCATCCTATTTCACACTAAGTTAAACTCAAAATATTGTCCAGATTGTGATTGCCTAGATATTTAAATACTTCTTCTTGCCCAATAAATATGTGGAAATGTAATTATATATATGTAAATGTATATAATCTAATTGATCTAACTAGAAATTTTTAAACTGTTAACAATATGGATACATTTTTATTTGAAATAGTCTGTGGCAAAAGCTGGCAAGGTTAACATGACAGTTTAAAAGTATATATTCTTTAAAAAGATTTAAAAAAAAAAAAAGCTTCACCACCTGCAAAATAAGTGAAAGTTACAAAATTTTAAAAGGTAAGTAGTCAGTTTGTAGTTACTTTCATGAGTACAAAAAAGTTAACGAATACATGCATATAGATTTCTTAACCAAAGAAATCATCACACAAACATATCAATGCTAAATTTTATCATTTTAAAATATTAGGTCATAAAAACATGTAATTCAGTTTATAAAGCATAGAGGTTTTGTTTTGTTTTGTTTTGTTTCCAGAAATGCATACTGGACACTTTAGAAATGAGGCAAGTGCCTCAAGGGTTCAAAGGCACTCTTACTACATAAACAGTTTGAAGTCAAACAGGAAACAGAACAGAACCGAGCATGGAGACAACCGTAGTTTGGAGCTATTTAATTTTACATCACTTTCTTACTTTATTTCTGTCCAATTGAATTGACCTTTAGCATTTTTGCAATAGACCCGATTTGTCTTAAAATTAATGTATCTACTGTGACTCATACCTTTTATGATCCTAGCTACCTTTCTTCTTTATTTTAAAATTGTTGAGATTTTGACAAAGTATTTCAATGCAGCATGACACATGGTCCCTTTTGTTTCTGGCACCATGCTATGGCTGCAATCATTTGGAGGATCCTAATTCAATAGGTTTGGTGACATTAAACTCCATGTTTCTAACAAGGTCCCAAATTTCCATAAACTAAACTCGAACCAAGGTCAGAAAGTAAGAGTCAATAATTTTTCCTATTCCATACTTTGGATGTTGGGAACCATGTGGACACCCACAGATACTGAGCTTTGCCTTTAAAGCTCAGAGATGGTCACAGAGAGCTAACACATAGAGATAGGCCCAAATAACAACCTCGTGCAGATTACACTGAAATCTACTTATAACCTTTCCACAGCAATCCATATTGACATTTTGATTATTTTTTTCAACTGAGTCCAAATTGAACCCTATTTTTGGCTTCTACATCAAAACAGTGTATGGTTAATTTGCAGTCCACCCTACTGGAGCAAAAATTACTAACAAATAGGGGTGCCACAGTTTTGTGGGTAGTATGAGAAAGATGAGATCTGCAGAAATGTGACAGTTGACTTACAACTTGAAGGTATGAGGATTTTCTAGACAAGTAGCTAGGAATGAAAAGAGAGAAAAAGACATAAGGAAGAACATTGATATATTTAGATAAATTAAAACATCGACTGTATGAGAGAAAAGTAAGCTTTTAGGCCGAGAAAGCTCAATGTGGTGGGAATCCCTCCATATGAACATTAAAATAGCTTAAAACTTGAATGAGTAGAGGTATCTGTAAGCATGCTGAGTGAACAGTAGGGAATGCTATTAAATTCTGCGTTTTGGAATTTCAGCAAAGGACTGGTCTGTCATGAGAGAGAAAGAGAACAGAAATTATTGAGACACTACAATAGAAAGGTCAGGTTTTAGAAGTGGCTGCAAACTCTTCAGAACTAAAAGCTTCTTGCAAGCATTTGTAGAAATCTAAGTTGGAAACTTCATTGTTGATGTGTGAAAGGAACATTGAATGCAGAGGCAGAGCAAGCCTTTAAAGTCAGTTTTCCCATTGTTAGGAAGCACACAGTAGATTGAAAGAGGGGTCTCTAGGAACAAAGAAGTGAGGACTTTAGAAGGTGATCTCTACAAATGTTCAAGGGACTGCCAGACATTGCTGGTGAGCTAAGTGTAAGAGGAACATGTGGGTTTGGTAGGTTTCTCTGCTTATTCCTTGGTGGTAGTAGTGACCTAAGTGATGAGATGCATTCATGAAAAAACACACAGCATTCATCTCAAAGGGAAAAAGAAATTCTTTATTCTGAAGCGATATATTCATTTTGGTGACCTTGGAATTCATATTCAAATACTGTATTGTAGGAAATTAACAATTTCAAAAAGTTCTTATAGTAACAAAACAAAGTCATTAATCAAACCCTTTTCATATTACCCCAGGTAGGTGAGCTATAGCCAAGTGAAGCATTCTTTCTCTAGTCCTCAGATGCTATTTGATGACATTCTTCACTTTTGGATTAATAGAAATTAGGTTTCTGTTCATATATTCCACGAGCTTTGCCCAATATTTACCACATGTTAACTAACACACAGAAGAGGGGACTAAAAAGTGCTATTCACAGGAACAAGAGAGCCTAAGATAACTTTCTTCTGGAAATGCAACATTCTAATCCCTACACAGCTTCAACAGTCTCACCATCCAATATACCCTTGTGTAATGTTTGCGACAGGCATAGCTTCATTTGGAGGAAATTTAGTTCATAGATACTTCATAAGAACCCCAGAGTTAGAAATATTAAAAGCAGAGTATCAAATGGAAAATGAACATATTTCATGATTCTTTCTCGATCTCTCTCTGAATCTCATTTCCTATTTCATGCTACTTCCCTTACTTCCAGTCACTTTTGCCAAGTGATTCCAAGGTGTGTGTTACCACTAAAGGGAATTAAAAAGAGTACCTACTATATTCACTTTTAAAATCTCATTTCAATGCTATAACAAATGGCTAATTGTATTGCTGTTTAACGTACAAAGATAGGAAAACCTGACCTATCCTACCAGCAGCTATAGGTTATAAATAAAATGTGAAGAATCTCTATTCTTCATCATTGGAGAAATTCTAGTTTTTCTGCCAGTTAATAAAAGAAATATTTTCCTTCAGTTTTGTTCATGATGCCAAAAAATGTCTAAAAACTTAGGTATAAAATTTGAGAGTGCTTGTTCTCTTCTAATTTTGATTCAAAATAGGAACTTACTCACTGTACAATGTGATCCAGGAAAGCCTTGAACATTGGGTAGTCCTCAAACTTCAACTTCCTTATTTCTTAGGATTATCAGGTATGAGCCACCATGCCCAACTTAATTGACTTTAATGATGAAATGTAAGGTGTCATGGTCATATAAAATAATCAAGAGTAGCAAATATAGGCATAGGATATAACAGAGTTGCTTGTTTGATGTGTGTCTCTGTTAAGTGTGTATCTCACTTAAAGTACAGATGACAAAGTTTCTCATCAAGTGAATCATGACATTATGTAGAGACATAATATAAATTATTCCACTGTTAGGCATGATGTCAGATATGATTGTTGGTACCAGGCAGACATGCCAACTACCTCCTGGTCTTGATGGACACCTTCTTGGGGTGGGTGGAGGCATTTCCGACAACTAACAAAAGGTTTCAGTCTCTAATCTCTTCCTCTGAGAGATCATGCCCAGATTTGGTGTCCCTCCCTCTTGTCAGACAATGGTCCTGGTACCACCAGTGATAAATGCTATTTCCTCCAAATTTCACAACATTGTAATGAAACTAGTTTTTATTATCAGTGATTAATGCAGTATTCTACTACACTTGCCTAACGGAATCAGTTCATGTAAACTCGGTAGCATTAATTATCAAATACATCCTGGTTACAAACAGATGACTAACATTATTTCCTTTCTATCATTATAATTATTATAATTTGCTCCATCCAAACTTCTAACTCTGCTCTGCAAGATGACAAAGTATGTAAAAATGCTTACTGCGGGCAATGATGACCTGAGTTCCATCCACAAGGTGTCCCCAAACTCCTCACACATATTGTAGTATATGTATACATGTGTTTTTGTTTGTTTGTTTGTTTTTTTAAGGAATTCAGAAAGTTTATCAATCCCAATTAATTTAACCATCATGTGGAATTCAGGATAACATAAGTTTGTCAGAGAAATTCCATAAATGGAACTTCTTAATGATTTTAACATATAGAAACCATTTATTAATTGTTAAAACCCCTATGTATTGTCTTGAAAATGCCTTTTACTTATAAATAAGGTCAAACCAGATGGTTGATGCTTCTGGCTACTTAGTGGGAAAGGACTGTGGTGTTTATAGCCAGAAAATAGTGCTTGTCCACAAAACAAGTTTTGAGTGCTTGTAAACTGCAATACTTGTCTGAATCATCCTGAGTTGTTTTTTGTTTGTTTATTTTTCGTTTTGTTTTTTGTTTAAATACCAGCACTCCTTTCTTTTCTCATGCTCCTGAAGCTTGCCCCTCTAAGATTTCAACAGATGGTTCTTAATATTTCTGGACTTAACAAAATAATACTACTCAGAAAATATTATTGAGTCTACAAATTTAGTGGGGTTCCAGCTGAAAAGTTGTCTTTTAACAGTTTAAGCAATGTTTACGCACAGTAAGAAAGTGCCCAGTAAATGTTTTGAGTAAATATTAGATGAAGGTTAATGAATTGCTCATTTCCATTCTTTGGTATTTTTAAATCCTTATGTTTCTGCAGATCTTTGCTTCCTTTAAGTTGGGCATACACTTATCTGCTAATTGATTTTAAGAAAACACATCATGTTCCCATGGATATAAAAGCACAAATGATTGGCTTTATTCTACTGTATTTTTGACAATTATATTGAAGTCTTATTTTAGTACTTGATGTGCTAACACTTGACAGCAGCATAACTTTCTCACAATGTTTGTCTATTCTTACTTCTCTTTAATTAATATTCACTTTGATGACTCTGGCACTCTTCCTGCCTTTAAAGGAAAAGCCACATTTTTAGGTTATGAAAAGATCTTTATGTTATTGTGTAACCATAATCACTGATTCTAAAAGTAAAAATAATGACCATGCATTTCTAACATGGAACCCTAATATTTCAGAGACATCTTCAAATTTATCAAGCAAACATAGAACTAAAAATATGTATTTAACTTTTAATTAAAATATAATTACATCATTGCCCCTTTCTTCAAACACCCCTACCCAGTCCTTTTAAACTCATGACCTCTTTTCCAATTGTTACTTCTCTTTCTTTTTCTCTCTCATACCTTATATATTCATTATGCGAATATATATGGATATATAGAGAATTATACAGATAGATATGTGTTGCATAATATGTGAATGCATCATACTTGCTCCCTATTGTGTTACTAGTATATATATATATATATATATGACTTCAAGACTCATCAATTGGCATTGGATAAACAGTCAGGCAACCAGTCCCTAGGGAAGAGTTGTTCTTCTTACCTCAGTATTGCTTAGCTGACTGTAGAAATAGAGCCGTGTTAGGTTTGTTTGGGTGTAGGTGCCTGTGAGATTTTCCTCTTCTATATCCACATGTCTATTGCTGTAGTATTTCTTTGGGTCTTATTTTGGCAGCCATATTGTTGAGGTATCAGGATTGCAGCAGAATACATTTTTAAGTGATTAAGCCTCTTGGAAAATGTCTAGTTATAAACTTATTACTGGAAAATAGAGATCAAGGAAGACACTATAAGGTCAACGAGTGATCAACAAATAGAGCTTTTATTGCATCAGTGTGTAAAATGACAATCTGAGTATAAAATTGAAGACAGAATTTACCTGGTAGTGTGGAGAGGTCAGAAGGAAGTGTATTTCAAAGCATATGATTTGTGACCTGTATCTATGTGGGAGCTCATGGAAGCCAATAAGAGATGAAGAGACCAGAGCTGATGTGACCTGTGAACTTGTGTTAAACAAGTAAGAGCAATAAAGGTAAAGTAGGTAAAGTGAGTGAACATGTCAAGAAGAAGAAGAAGATGTTGATTAGGGGACATTGGCAATATGAAAAGCCACTCCCTGAGAAAGAAACTCCTTACAAGTAAATAGAAATAGAACACTAGAGTTCTCCTCTCTATGGCATACAGATGTCTCTAGGTACAGGGCTCTGTATTGTTTAAACCAGTAACAGACTGGCCTGGCCAGAATGTGGCTGTCTTGCTATGGTAGTTTTCAGGTATTGAGATTGTTGTGTTGGAAGTCTTTTCAATGACACATTTTTTTTTGAAACACCCATTCTACCTACAGCCCTATTTTACTATGAGATAACCTTTGTCTTTCTTTGTATATGTGTCTTGGATCCAAGGCCTTGCACATAGTAGGCAAGTGGTTGACTGTATCTCTGGCTGACTAAATTAGGTTTTTCTTTTCTTACTATCTACCAGTTCAGAGAATTGACTTATATACTAGGTTTCCTAAATGAGCAAAGGAAAGTGAAGTAACTAATCAGATGTGTATATAGTTTCCATGTACCTTACATTATAATTGATGGCCTGTTCTCAGACAAATTTCTTTAATGTTATTGCTATCATATTGTGGTCTTTAAAAATATTCAGTTTCTTTTCTACAATACATTGATTTTGAGTCCCTATGGCAGTTACATAGCTGTGAGACAAGCTATTCACTAAATTCCAAGAAAGGAAAAGGATAGCCGCCAGATTCTCTATAGCCTTCAGAGGTACTAATCATTTGAATAGTAATCATTAGCAAATACAGATCCAGAAGGTCTGTCTTTATGATATTCATGTCATAGAGAACATAAAGCTGTTACTTTATGGTTTTTCAAAAAGTATAAACATCTAAGAGTGTTAATTTGACTCTTCATATTAATAGATAATGCATTAAGTTTGCATTAGAACTAAAAATGGTGCAACCTACTTTTGAAAAAAGCAAAACACTCTAATTAACATATCAAAACACCTCTGCCACAGAGGAAAATATGCTGTTTATTTCTCTAAATTATTCATGTTTTCACGCAATTTGTTGTAAACATCTGACTGAAAGGAGATCCCAGACATATTGCTTAATGCGTTTTTTTTTTTTTTTAATGAAATTGCAAGGTTTTCTCCTTCCATGTCTCTCCATGAAGGTTACAATAAAGAATGAGTAGCATAAAGTGTCTGGGTGCTAGTTTAATAATAATGCAAGAAAATCCTTGAATAATGCTGAAACATTGAAATGAAATGTTCACCAATACCTCTGTCCTCTCAAGGTTTTCATGATTTTATTGGTGAAATACCAGTTAACAAGAAACAAACAATAGAATAGTGTTGTCCTAAGTATTAATATCATGGATGAACAAAGACACAGAGAATCATTGATTCCTGCATTCCATGTAAGGCTCCTTCAGGATGTGCCTTTATCTATTAGCATGTAGCATAGCCCTATTTTTCAGTCACCTTGTTCATCTCATTAGGCATTTATTTTCTATGTGCCATTCAAGCCCTTTGCATTGGTATAGTATTCACTATGTCAATTTTCCTACTGGATCAAAAGTGGTTTTTTTTTGTTTGTTTCCTCTTGTTTTTTGTTTTGTTTTGGTTTTCTAGACAGTCTCACTGTGTAGACCAGACTGACCTAGAACTCAGAGCAAGATCTGCCTGCCTTTACTGGGATAAAGTCTATGCCCTCACAATAATTTCTATTTTTCTTTTAATTTGTCACTGTTCTATCATTTTGGACTGGAAACTATCATTTTATGAGTCATGACATGTTATCTTGTGCACTTTCATTCCTGAAGGGTATTACCATGCTCTTATATTATGTTAATACTTATTTTTAAATCGTCTTGGTTGTTCTTATCTTCTTAAGTCTTTAGTGTCTAGGAAGAAAAAATAGCAATCTTCAGTTTGGGGTTAGAAAACAGCCTCATAAAATAGAGAATATAAGGCAAAAAAGGGAATGTTTTCTATTGATTATATTGATAAAACTTGAAAGTTTAAAAGAATCAAACAATTATAAGAATATGAACGAAGTGGATCCTTTATAGATTGCTGGCAGAAATACAAATCTGTACAAATACTTGGGAAAATGTTGGCCTTATCTCCTAAAATTGGATATTCACAGTGCATAATTTTAAATAACAAATTAATTATAGCAAGAGAGACATGAGTGGTGCAATGATGATAGTGATTCACATACTAAAGGTTATAATTAATCCCATTCTGTACACTGAGGCCAGACTCTTAGATTTCAGAAAGCTGAGTATCCAAGCAGGAAGCATTCAGTATGGCAGAGGCGCAGGGGATATTGGTAGGTGATATGGGTAGAATATTGGTATTTTTTGGTATATTATTTTAGTCTTGTAATTGCTTCATAAAGTTTATTAGTGAATACTTTCTCATTTAATGAAGCCAGACATATGGGAAGAAATAATGATTATTTGCTATAGGCAGCTGCAAGTGACAGGTTTTCATTTATAAACAAGACAGGAAAAATAGAAGATGCAGCAAATGGATTGTGTTCTGATTTTGTACATGAGGGAGAAAGTGAGGTCCATCCAGGTACAAGGAAAGATTGTCAAAAGTACAATCCAAGTATAATGATCTGCGTACTTTTTATAGGAAATATTAGACAGTTGTAAGTATTCACTCCATCTTTCAGTCAACACAAACCTTGTAGTGCAAAGAAACTTTGCTTTGTAGGAGTAAAATTATAAAAGGAGTGGAAATATGTAGAATTATTAACAACAAATAATCCCCTGGTGCTGAAGAAGTCATAGCAGCTAAGAGTTCCTGCTGCTCTTTCAAGGGACCCAAGTCAGGTAGCTGGTAACCTTCTATATCTTCAGCTCCAGAAGACACTCATCCCTCTTTTAGCCTAGAACATGCGCGCGCGCGCACACACACACACACACACACACACACACACACACACACAAACACACGCACAGAGAGATAAAAAAAATATTAGGTACAGCCCTGGATGCTGCACATCTCCCTAAAATTCTCATAGCAATGAAGGATGAAAATAGTACTAGTCTTATTCAACATATGAAGAAACGGTGGCCAGGAGACCTCGAGTACATTTTCTAAGGTCCTACAACTTATGCAGGGACGCCTGACACTCTGGATTCAAAATCACCTAACTTTGAACTCACATTTCTTTCTTTGGAAGTAGAACCCCATTCATAAGTCACCCTGCCAAGCGAAAGCAGTGTTGATTTCTGAGATGATTCTGGTTTCTTATTCACCTCCTCCTCCTTTCTGCTTCCTCTGCACTGAGCATGTGGTTGTGATAACAACTTTGCTGTCTGTAGCACTGGCAAGTGACCCATTGGACTTTTTCTTGACCAACTGGGCATCGAACAGTGCGAAAACAAATCCCTCCGAAAGCTGGGAGAGCCACACTGTGGGCTGCTCCCGCATGCAGGTGGGTACATAACTAATGGGTCTTGGACCTTCCTGAAAATTGTGCGCGGGTAAAAAGCAGGTAGCCACATGATCTCTACTCCTAAGAAAAGATAGCTATTTCCTTACCCGGTTAATAGCTAGTATTCAGTGTTATCCGTGCTAGGGAGCCATTTTAATCCTTTCTAGCTGTGCAGCTTCTAGCAATAAAAACCAATTCTTTTAATATTCAGAGTTGGAGTCTCTAAAATACGTTTCATGTTGGAATGAACAAAGATTAGCTTCCATTGCCATGATGACAATGAGACTACTGTTATCCTTAGAGATGATAGCTCCTTTATGTCCTGTTTGTTTCATGTTCTGACCACATTCCTGAAAAACTGTCCTTCCCAGTTTCTTCAGCCCCTTTATATGAACAGTACGCTTAGAGGTGGGATTTTACTTCACCATCCATTGCTGGCCGGTTTATAATTTTAAGATATGCTCAAATACTCAAATCTCCAGTAATCTCTCCCTCTACCACATAATAGTGGCTGATTCTTTGAGAGCAACACATTTATCTTCACAGACAGTTAAGACTTACTGTTGTACATATAGTGCCTCTTTCATAAAATATAAGCTCAATGAATCATTGTTTAGCCAAATGTTAATAAAACTTACCTGCAAAGTCAAGCATTGGTATTGTTATCAGAACAGTATGGAGATACGCACTAGAATATTGAATGCCATAGTTTTGGTAGCATATAAAAACGAAGTGATGTAGAATCTAGTGAAGTTGACTTTGTCAAACATGAATCCATAATAAGTTCTATAAGTAAAATGAGTATGCCAAAGAGAGATCTCACATTTTTCTTTTAGTGATATGGATAGTAGCTATGCCTTTCTAGAATGTGGTTTTAAAGCATAATCCTCTATCACAAAAGACAGGAACCATAGGGATTATGTCTATTTTCAGACACTTAGGTCATCACTGTTAAAAGATGTATACAACTTGAAACTCATTATAATCTTACCTTTGTGAAACAATGAAGGTAAAATACATCAGTGAAAAAAAGCCATGCTTTTTATAAAATTTAAATCCTTAGTAATAGCTTAACTAAAATAATAATATACATGCCAATAAATGACAACTATAACCTAGGTTTGTTGCTTGTTTCAATATTTGAGAGTATATTTTCAAAATGCATTATTCTTTAGACTATCATCTTTATTAACATTTGAGAACAATGAAATTTTAGCCTTTTCAGGCTTGTGGGTGATATGAACTAAGAGAGCACATTCTTCTATGGATGTCCCTCTTGAGTTTTCAGACTTGGTCCCTTAGGAAATAAAAATGGATGCCTTTTGCCTTACGAGTATAAGAAGATAAAGTGCTCACTTACCTGAAGGAATATGTTCAAATACAGTTTTATTGTTTCCCTTTACTATTTTAACTGTGGAATAAGTGCTAGCTGAATGTACCACCCCACATATATATTCCATTCATAACAAGATGTGAGAAGCCAGATTTTTAAATACATTTAAAATCTTTAATTTCTTAATATTAATTTGTCTTGGAACTTGTCTCAGAGGTCCTTGTTGTGAAACTCTGCCAAGAAAATGTCTTTTTCTCATCAGATTTCCTAAGGACAACATGCTGTTGTGAAAAAGAAGGCTTATTTAGATAATACCCTAATGTAATACCATTTTATAACAAAGACAAAGAACTTCATTGGTATAATAAGTATCTGCATATCAAATGAAGTATATTTATAACAGAGTGTGATATTCAAAAGGAAGCACAATTATTGATCTATGTAGTGCTTCCTTTGCTACACTTACCCTCTTGGGCTCTTGCTGTAAGTGCATTTCCTATTCATATTTTATTGTTGTCAAGATAGCAAATTACAAACTGGAACAGATGGAAAACTGCCATGGTTCAAGTACTTAAAATTCATTCTGGTAGATGGTAACCTTTATCATCAAACCTCTCCTTGAGTCATGGCCTGGTCCATCAGAGATATTTGAATCCTTATGACACATTGATGTATTATTATTATATTGTGATATTATATGCTATCAAAGGCCTGTGTTTTCTACTGCCTAGATTTAAGACACTGAACTGACCATGGTCTTCACCTTTACTTTGTTTAGTTGTATAAAGGAAGTAGATTCATTCGTGGAGGTATAACAGCATTAATAAAGGCAATGTAAATGACCTGTCAAATTTGTATCAAGTTTTCCTCTTCTGACTTTCATAGCAATCACTGTTGTCACGTATGTTTCCTGTGATGTAGTATTGCAACCCATTTGGAATTCTGTGTTTCACTGTTAAGAGACATAGAGAATGATGGCAGAGAGAGAGAGAGAGAGAGAGAGAGAGAGAGAGAGAGAGAGAGAGAGAGAGAGAGAGAGAGAGAATGTTGCAGGTGATTGACGTAACTCTTTATTTTGTAATAGAAATGTGACCATATTGTGATATGGGTGGTACTTAAAATAGTAGAAGACTCCACCAGGAGAAGCTAGTCCGGCATATTTTCAGAGTGAAAACTTTAATTATGCTACAGCTAGTAGTTGTGGCTCCTGCTCAAGGGTATGCACAACTGCTGTATATGGGCATCCTTTGTCATGTCTCACATGTAAAGGCAGTTCCAAACTTCCAGTATCACTCTGGTTTCAGGAAGGATGCTCTTGTTCCCATTGTTCATCAACCAATAGGAGACCATGCTTCCTGGAATGCAGGTAGATTAATTGAACAGCAAGAAGCTCTTGTCAACTCAATGAGGCTCAGATGTCTTCTGTGAATCCAGCTGGTTCAAGGCTGCAGGCCTACTTGCCTTGGCAGATTTTTCCATTTCATGGAGTGGGGAAAGTGTCTCTAAGCCATCAAAATGGATTATGCATCAATCTTGACATACATGAATACTCCTCTCCATTAACTGGAGAAGTAACAAATAGATTTAGCTGAAAAGTTCTCTGAGGAAGAAGTCACAGTGTCCAATACTTACTACATACTTTTAAAATGTGGTGGACTAAGGAATTATACATTTATCTATGAATTAACTTTGAACATTCTTACTATAGTGAATACAAAACCAAGGTAAAATTCAAAGCAATGTTTAAGAGAATTCTTCATTATTTTATCATTTTATCTTGTCATACACACAAACACACACACAAAGACACACACACAAACCCAACAGATCTTGGTTTCTTGTAGGCTAGAAGTGACACTGTGTATTTAATTCTAGCTGTAAAATACATCTTTCTTGGATTATTGATACTGATGCTCATACTACTGATAGTAGAAAATGAGATAGAGACCTGTTAAACTAGAAGTAACAAAGCAAGAGCTGTGTGAGATCTTGGACCATAAATGTTACAAGAAAAGCAAATAATTGAAATTTTATCTCAGCATGGTTATTACCTCCATATTTCAGTTTTGTACACAGAACATTTTCGAGTATTTCTATGAGTAGTTTCTTCTTGCTTTTAGTATGGTTGGGCAACAAAAATCCTTTCAAATGCATTCTTAGTATTGTTTACTAAGTTTTAGCTTAGAAAGGTGTCTAGTATGAGTAAAAGACCTTGAATTCTAACCATAGTCATGGCAAAACATAATTTATAAAGAAAAGCAAAAGACAAGAAACAAGTCCTAAATAACTTCTTCACATAGTCATATCACAAGTTTTAATTTTTTCTGGGCACTGCTTTTGAGAAATTTCATACTGTTCTGTTTGTGCATCTGCAAATGTTCTCTAAGTTAGTAATATGAAATATCAAGTCAAAATATATGAACATCTAAATTTCACTGATAATTGATAGAACTAAAGTTGTAAATTCACTACTGGAAATATTATTTCCATTTTTGTTGTGATTGGATTGTTTCTGTACACAATTTGAAGTTGTAAATCTATATTTTCTTCCCGTTTTATTGAACATTTTTATTTCTTCAATTTTTAAAAAAACTTCTAACTTTAAAACTGACTAAATAGAAAAGAAGCAGAAAGAATGAAAGCAAAAAGTGTATGGACTCTTTTTGCAATGTGCAGAAATTGAAAGCTTCAGCGATTAAGCATAAATGTGAAAAATAGATTGAAACTAAAGCAGGCCAATAGATTAATATTACAGGATGCATTTGATTACGTCAAATTAATTAAAACTCTAATCATTTTGGGAGTGTGTGTGTGTGTTTGTGTGTGTGTGTGTGTGTGTGTGTGTGTGTGTGTGTGAGAGAGAGAGAGAGAGAGAGAGTATGTGCACATGTGCACACACATGCATGTGTGTGTGTGATAATTACATTAGGAAAATCAGAGTATAATTTAAATTCTGTGCCTCATCTCATAATTTCTACAGATTTGTGATACGTTTTCAATCCCTTGAAAGGATTAAGCATAGAAAGGAAAATTAAGATGTTAACTTATATTGATATCTGAAGCATGGTACCAACCTCAGAAAATCTACAACACTGAATAAGAAGGTAGCAGTGGCAGCTTTCATTGAGTCTGCTCTTCCTCCTCCTTCTCCTCCTACTTTACTTCTTCTCTTCCTTCTTCTCTTCTTTTTTCCCAACTGAATAGAGTCAGTATTATATAAAGTGAATGGGTATAATTTTTTAAATCCTAGTTGAAATTATTATGATGGTGAGTAGGTCCTCTTTCCTAATAAAATGTAAAAACTGCATCTAGAGAGTTTCCGGGCTACTGATTCAGTTATGTTTTAGTTACAGATGAGGTTTATTTATTTTTCTCCTTTTGAAATGAGGTCTTTCAGTTCAGCTCATAATGGCCTTGTATTTGCTCCAATTTTGCTTTTGCCTCCCCAGTACTAAAATTACAAGTGTGGGCCACTATGCCAAGTATTTTTTCATATTTACTTAAAAATAAGTGACTAGTTAAATGACATAATCACTGATTTTTCTGAGTATACTTATGTATAATTTATAAACAGCTACTGTGAACCTATTCAGGTCAAAATAACTTAACTATAATAGAAAAATTACTCTGATGGACAGAAAGTTGCTCAATAATATTTCATTGCCAAGAACTTTAACAAATATGGGTCAAATGTATTGTGAATGGAATCTTTATGTGCTATACTTTAAGTTTATAATTCATGTTTTTGAGTATGATTTTGGCAGTTTTATCAACATTTTAATAAATGTTCTGTAGAAATAGTGAATATATATAATTAATTTTAGTATTTCTCATTTTGCTTTTGCTTTCATAGCTCCATAACGGAACATCTTTTATACCCGATTTTATTATGAAAAGAAAAACAAATAGTTCATCTTGTTGCAATAATTGTTAAATATTTTGATCAAGTGTTCTTTTATATCTAGTTATATGATAAAAGAATGTAGAAGAAACATTTCAAAAGCCATGTATTGATTACATTGTAAATATTGGTAATTTCTAATTAACAATCCACAAGGATTTGATGTGTGAAGGAAAACAACATAATGAAAGTAAAAATTTATTTCTTAGGTATCTCTTGACATTTTCAGAAGGTTACACAGTCATAGTATCAACACAATCTGAGCCTCGGAGGCAGGTGCTCACATGTCCTCCTCCATGCTTCTAAATACATGGAGGAGGCCATAGTGGCAACTGTCACCAGGATTGATTTCGTTGGGAGAGAAGATTGACAAGCTGGTTGCAATCTTTCTTACAGCAGGAAGACCATTGCACTTAAACTCCTCAAGGTAGAGCAAAGGAAAAATGTTTTGAAATATAAAGGTTTCTTTACTTATATCCTTTCTACCAAGCAAACCCAAAATCCATTGTCCTTACCCCATAATGTCAAAATGACAGCTTGTATGCTCCAGAGACAAGAAAAAACAGTGATAAAGGAACTGGTACATTTTTAGTTGTGTATATAACCTGTCAGGTTTTTTTGTATAAGAATATGTGAGAATATTAGCATATGATCATCATGTTTTATAGTCTTCCTAATCTTCAAATAATAATGTATTACATTTAATCTAAGGAACAAGATTGTTTTATGACACTCTGTGACTCTGGAGATTGCTATTTGAAGAAATTGGGAATTGTATGGTGACATGCTATGTAATACTAGAATAATTTCCTGACAAATATAATTATAATTAACATATAAATGTACTATATCTTTACTCAACAACTATTTCATAACTGCAAATACATGCAGGGATTTTTTTTATTTGTATTCTATTCATACTAGTAATCACCACAGATTTTAGCAAGAGAGATAGTCTTATCTGGATCATAAATGCTACAATTGGATTTTATCACTCTTAGCATCTACAGTTCAATATATATATTTTACCCTCACCTTGAATGAAAATGAAAAACAAGGCTAATGGCTAGACATGACTATTGAGTAGAAATCACAGGTGACTTCTTAAATGACACTGATGGGCATTATAAGCCGCTAGTTACACTAACATTTGCAATATCATGGGATAGAGTTCAGTCATGTTTTGGTCTTATGAGATTGACATTACACACATTACATAGAAATATGCTGTAAAATATTTTCATCTTTTCTGTGTGAAAAATGAACCTTGGTAATATGCTTATGAGATGTACTTTTGATAACAAATCCTCCATGTTTTTAAATTATATTGAATTTTCATGTATTTTGGATTTGATAGACTGTATAAATGAATAGGAATTTCTTGAAGACTTTACACTTACAAGAATACATGCCAGTACTGAAGAAAAAAGCATATTCTTCATATTCACGCTGCTTTCAATTATCAGGCAGGATGCTCTAACCATGCTCTCAGGAGCAGGGTCTTTCTACTTTACACAATTGAATTATAGTGTCTTTTATTCTAGTTTCTTCTGTTTCTTTCTTTACAGTATATATTGTTTTTGCAGTACTGACAATAAGATCAAACTCATTTGAATAGCTCATTACCCACTGATTCAACTTGCCAGGGAAACCTTGAGTTTTTTTTTTTTTCTTTAATTTTTTTAATTCGATATAATTTATTTACATTTCAAATGATTTCCCCTTTTCTAGCCCCCCCACTCCCCAAAAGTCCCGTAAGCCCCCTTCTCTTCCCCTGTCCTCCCACCCACCCCTTCCCACTTCCCTGTTCTGGTTTTGCTGAATACTGCTTCACTGAGTCTTTCCAGAACCAGGGGCCACTCCTCCTTTCTTCTTGTACCTCATTTGATGTGTGGATTATGTTTTGGGTATTCCAGTTTTCTAGGTTAATATCCACTTATTAGTGAGTGCATACCATGATTCACCTTTTGAGTCTGGGTTACCTCACTTAGTATGATGTTCTCTAGCTCCATCCATTTGCCTAAGAATTTCATGAATTCATTGTTTCTAATGGCTGAATAGTACTCCATTGTGTAGATATACAACATTTTTTGCATCCACTCTTCTGTTGAGGGATACCTGGGTTTTTTTCCAGCATCTGGCAATTATAAATTGGGCTGCTATGAACATAGTAGAGCATGTATCCTTATTACATGGTGGGGAATCCTCTGGGTATATATGCCCAGGAGTGGTATAGCAGGATCTTCTGGAAGTGAGGTGCCCAGTTTTCTGAGGAACCGCCAGACTGATTTCCAGAGTGGTTGTACCAATTTGCAACCCCACCAGCAGTGGAGGAGTGTTCCTCTTTCTCCACACCCTCTCCAACACCTGCTGTCTCCTGAATTTTTAATCTTAGCCATTCTGACTAGTGTAAGATGAAATCTCAGGGTTGTTTTGATTTGCATTTACCTAATGACTAATGAAGTTGAGCATTTTTTAAGATACTTCTCCGCCATCCGAAGTTCTTCAGGTGAGAATTCTTTGTTTAACTCTGTACCCCATTTTTTAATAGGGTTGTTTGGTTTTCTGGAGTCTGACTTCTTGAGTTCTTTATATATATTGGATATTAGCCCTCTATCTGATGTAGGATTGGTGAAGATCTTTTCCCAATTTGTTGGTTGCCGATTTGTCCTCTTGATGGTGTCCTTTGCCTTACAGAAACTTTGTAATTTTATGAGGTCCCATTTGTCAATTCTTGCTCTTAGAGCATACACTATTGGTGTTCTGTTCAGAAACTTTCTCCCTGTACCGATGTCATCAAGGGTCTTCCCCAGTTTCTTTTCTATTAGCTTCAGAGTGTCTGGCTTTATGTGGAGGTCCTTGATCCATTCGGATTTGAGCTTAGTACAAGGAGACAAGGATGGATCAATTCGCATTCTTCTGCATGCTGACTGATTCAACTTGCCAGGGAAACCTTGAGTTTTTAATATATTTATGACCTCATTTTGAAATTATTTCACGTGGTGGTGGTGGATCGTATGTCTTTAAGGCCAGCACTTGGGAAGTAGAGGTGGGCAAATCTCTGTGAGTTGGAGGCCAGTCTATAGAACGAGTTTGAAGACAGCCAGAGCTGCACAGTGAAACTTGCCTCAACAAATCAGGAGAGAGGGGGAGAGAGAGAAAGAGAGAGAGAGAGAGAGAGAGAGAGAGAGAGAGAGAGAGAGAGACATGGACAGAGACAGAGAGACATAGACAGAGAGACAGAGAGACAGATACAGAGAGAGACAGAGAGAGACAGAGACAGAGAGAGACAAAGACAGAGAGACAAAAACAGAGACAGAGAGACAAAGACAGAGAGAGACAGAGATACAAAGACAGAGAGATATAGAGACAGAGACAGAGAGACAAAGACAGGAGGAGGGACAGAAGGAGAGCGAGAAGGAGAGATTATGAAATCACAGTATAAGTATATAATGGTATAGTAATTTGGAGTAGATGTTATTTACAATGCTGCAGGAAGGACATTGAGCATCCTACATACTAGACAAGGGCTCCTCCACACACTTCAAAACTAACATCTGATTGATAAAATGTGTAAATCACATTCAGATTGATAAAAGTTGCAAAAAATCAATGTATGTTTTTATTTGCTTTTTGCATATTTCCTTCAGCTTCTTAGCTTTTGTTCTATGTGTGGGGCTATTATAAGTAAGCATTACCATTTTTCTAACTTTTAAGTTTCTTTAGAAATCTGTGCATAATACTATAGGACTTTGGGGTATACTAGGTTTTCTAGAAACTAGCTGTCAACAAACCAGCATTTGAAAAAAAAAGGATTTGTTTTCATGAATGAACTGGTCATGAATTTTAGGTTAATGATTTAGAGATACAAGCAAACAACAAATTAAGCCCTAAATCATGACTTAATAGTTATGCTCCAAACGTGTCAGGGTTGAGGCATATATGAATATGTTATGGGGTGAACCTTTAAAATTATAAACATAATTTATTGTCAAAGCTTACGTTTAAATTAGGGTATGCATTTTTTTTTCCAAAATGGAAAAGACTGATTTATTTTCCCCTCAAACGTGAGCTTATGATTACATCACATTACTATTGCTTCCTTTTGGGTCCATCTGAATAAAGAGTTTCATAGCTTAAAGAGCACTTAGGCTGTAGCACAGCTTTTATTCTTGAAGAGAGCTCTAGAAACTACCCTACTAAATGCTGTCTTAGGGAAATGATGGCAGCTGTATTGATTGCTTTTAGTCTTTACTTTAGTAATGTATAGTGTAAGTTAGTGGTCTCTGCATGCAGTTCCATATTAGTTTGGCAGCCTTCACATATTATTCATGAATATCTTGGATTGATATATGAGCTTAAGATAAATTGTATGACTTAACTTGGACAGTCAGGGCACAAAACCCAGCTGAAGGAGGACTTTCTTTTTCTGTCTACACAACCCAAAATAATAATTTCTTACAGGATAAAATGTTTCATGTTTTGTTAGGAAATTATTAAAGTGTAAGTTAATTATAAAACTGGACAGCTTGCATGGGCTGACAGTTATTAATTACATTTTCTCTGCTGACTACATTTCAGGCCATTTCCTGTTAAAGAAAATAAGTTGGTTTTAGTTTTGCAGAGAAAGCTCATTAGCAGAGCGAATGAGCAAGTGAGAGAAAAAGAGAGACAGAGAAAAAGAGACAGAGACAATTTGATAGAGATAGAGATGGTGTTAGAGAGATAGAGAGATAGGTAGGTTGGTAGGTAGATAGATAGTTAGATATATAGATAGATAGATAGATAGATAGATAGATAGATAGACAGGTAGGTAGATAGGTAGGTAGGTAGATAGGTAGGTAGGTAGGTAAATAGGTAGGTAGATAGAGAAAGAGTCTGAGAGTGAAAGAGACAGAGAGAAACAGATATATAAACAGATGGACAAAGACAGACTGACAGAGAAAGAAAGAGAGAGACAGCAAGAAATAAAGACAAGAAGATAGGGACACGGACACACAGAGAGAAACTTAAAGCAAGACAGAGTCATTTTTGGCCCATGCTGCCTTTGAACTGAAGACCAGACATATGTGCCTTGAATCTCCAAGTGCTAAGATTACAACTTTACACCACCTTATGTAGCTTTAAGGAAAGTACATTTTGTCTGAAATTCATAAGCTAGCATTTTTAGAAGCTTAATGATTTCATTATATATTCAGATGCCTACTACAGTTAGAATGATTTGAAAGTCTGTATGCTTATCTAAGTAAATGGATTTAAAACTATGTAACTAATTGGAATTCAATATGAGTTTATGTTTATTTAGGCCGGAGTTTTTTTTTTTTAAAAGTCAGATGTAACTGAATTTATTAAGAATGTGGGAATGTATGTAATGAGCTTCATGAGCCTCTTAATTGATGATGACTATAAATATAGCATTCTTCATCACTTCTTTGTCCCTCATCCTTGAATCAGCATTTGGCAATTTGATGTTATTAATCTTCTGTAATGTTTATTAATATAGTATATCATGTGCTTGAGGAGTATGAACGTTTCAGTTCTTGGTCTCTGAAAACAATTTACCCATGTCATAAATATAGAACAAGTAGAGGGTAGATGATCATTTTCTCATACTTGGGTGGCAACATATTAAGGAAAGGAAATGAAACCCTAAAATATGCTAATTGACTCTAAGTTCTTAATGCTTTGTGACAGAATTGTGGTTACTCTATGGGCATAGGGTAAGAAACAGGAGGCCTCAACATGGGCAAACTCGATAGGGAGAAAAATGAAGGATCTCAATAAGGACAGAACAAACCATAAAAATTATAGTGTGTGCTAAGACAGAGACATAAAATAGGAGTGTGCTCTGACTTTTGGCATTGCTACTGTAGGAGAGAGGAAATGTCTTATGCTCATCCTCCTTTTGTTCATAACAGAGGCCCCTATTGCAAGAATTATTACTAAAAGAAAGGGGCCTCTAACACCACTCAGTGTTAGAGGGCTTGCAAGAGACTGATTTCCATCTTTAGTATTATGGGTAATGAGGGGATCAGAAAATTGACCATTCCTCCTTTGCCATGCATTCCAATGCCACGACACCACATATTTGGAATAGTTTGTCTCAAAGGTGACACTGTAGGGAAATGCTTCATTTTTTATTACATAATATGTAAGCTAAATTATTAGTATTTTTATCATGATTAAGCTGTGCTAATTTTCAGAGATATGAATGGCATATCTATTAAATTATGAACATTCTTACAAATAATGCTTCACAATTCTCCATTTTCTAATTTGGAAGTGGAAACTATGACATATCAAGGGAGTTTAGTAAAGTGATAATTTATTGCTTAATATGTCAATTTCAACTCTTTCAATGTTAACAAACCGTGGCTCTTAAAGAATACTAATACAACATCTTAGAAGCAAAGCATTGTAAACTTCTTTTTTTTTTGATATAATTTTTTATTTACATTTCAAATGATTTCCCCTTTTCTCGCCCCCCACTCCCCGAAAGTCCCGTAAGACCCCTTCTCTTCCCCTGTCCTCCCACCCACCCCTTCCCACTTCCCCGTTCTGGTTTTGCCGAATACTGCTTCACTGAGTCTTTCCAGAACAACTTCTATTCCCCCCAATTATTTCATTTAAATATTATCCACAGTCAGTCTTGAGAATGATAAGGCTAAAATCACAATAGTTTTCAAACCCAAGTACATTTTGCAGATCATTTAACAGGTAAATATTAAGGCTTCTGGTGATACTATGTTGAACATATTAATAGATTCAGAAACAGCTCTACCAAATCAGGAGTAAAGACTTGTTTGTCTTAGCACACCATTCCATTCTTACAGCTCTTCAGTATTTAGGTCTCAAAGATATGACTTTAGGTATTTTCTTCTCCCAAGCTAAAGTAGTTCACACCCACTTTGAACTAATGTGCTCTTGATGATCTCTTTGTAACCTTATTTACTTCAGATCTTCAGATGTCAAGATGCTCCTCATTCTTCAAGTCCCAGGTTATGTGTGACTGCCTCATTAATCTACCTTGATACACCAGCAATCCGCACTATTCAAACACTATCTCTTAGTTTAGTTGGTTATATTGAAGTTTTTACAGCATTATTCTTCTGCAATGATCTTGTGCATTTGTTCACTTCCTTATTAACTCTCTCCCCGTCCTGCCAATTTATTCTAAATTTGATTTTAGCCAGGACTTTAGCTGTTTCCTGACAACTGCATTCCAAGCAACTTGTTTATTAAACAATAATAGGTAATCAAAATAGTCCTCACATAGCTACTTCGTAAAGTCTAATATTTAATTCAGGGTCATGGAACCGAGAAATAACTTAAAAGTTGTTGGAAACATTTCAGGAAAAAACAAACAGTACAAAACCATTAAAAAGCAAGACCTATGAGGAGACTATGTTGTTTCAGGTAAGACCAAGAACCAATTCTATTTGCTTATATTTTATACATGACAGAGATCTTTGACATACTAAACTCTTATCTTTTGGAAAACAAATTAAGAAATTAAGTTATTCTTGTCCCTGTTTTATAGGCATAAACCAAGGCTCAGAAAATAAACTAAGTTTTACAAATTCACAGAAATACAATGTGTAATCCAGGATTTTCTTCTTCCTATGTCCAATATTTTTTCTCATGAAACCATCTATCTATAGGTTCACAAACCAGAGCATGGAATTTAGTTTGGATGTAGTGAACAATGGCCTTTCCTATATGAGCTTATAATTTATGTTATCCCAGGAGGTTCTCAAATATCAACATCTACTTGGAGTAGCTATTTGTTTTCTTTATATAGTTTGGAAGAGAGTGCAGTATAGTGGTATAGGGTGACAGATTGCTAATCTACTGGTTCTCCAATTTCTAATATTCTATACTTCTTTGGTTATGTTTTCTATTTTGCCAATGAAGATTTCAAATACACTTAACATTTTTTAACTTAACAAGTTGATGACGTGATCACAACTATTGAACTACATATCACAACCATTCTTGTCTCTAGGATGTGCTCATTGCATGGGCTGTGTAGATTTTTATTTAATACACAGAACATGCAATGAGAACTTGATAGAGATTGGATGACATCCAGAAGAATAAACCACGAATTCTTAAAAGACAACTTTGTACTTAGAACAGATTAATTAACTCTCCATTTTAAGGTTTTCACTAACCCTGTCTCCAAACCCCACAACCTAGATTCGAAAACACTCCACTTGAATTTGCATATTTCTACTTTTATTTTTTATTTGATATTCTTCTTTTAGATAGGTTCATTAAAATTTCACACAGTCAAAGTTATTTTTTAATAGAATTAAAAACAATCATTTAGGTGCTGGAAAGATGTCTCAGCACTTAGGAGCACTTGTGGCTCTGGAAGAGGACCAGGGTTCAATTTCCAGCACCCAATCTTTGGCTTAAAATTATTAAATCCACCTTTAGTGAATCTAACACCCTCCAATGGCCTCCTCAGGCATTGCATGCATGTGGTGCACTTATATATGCAGGCAAAGCAGTCACGCACATCACAGTAAAAATAAAGACAATTTTCTCAAATGTCCCATTGATTAAACAACATAAAACTCTTGTTTTAAATATATTATGACCATGTGTCAAAAAATATTTTGATGACACATTCGATGCAGATATTTTAGAGTTAATGGGATATTGATAAATATGACATCTGATGCTCACCTCATTCTTACATTTGGAACTAATTATTGAAAATATTTGGAATAGATATATGTCATTCATTTTAAATGTGAGAAGACTTTGGTAGAGTAGAATGATTTAGCTTGACTTTAAAGCATAATAATCCTTGCACTTATATTTCTTATAATTAAAAAGTACTTGTTCCTGTTTTGGCATCTCCTTGTTTATGTAAGGAAGCAAAGCCAAACTAAATATGCATTAAAAAGTCTAATTCAAGAGCCAGAATAAAACACATTATAGGTCAGACAAACACAATACCTCTATCTTTAGATACAACTAAGAAAAAATAGAGATAAAAGAAGGTTTGTAGAGAAAATGATTTAGTAAGTACTTATTAGAAATATTGGAACTTCTTCTATAATGTCATAATGAAAATTATGGTTGAACGTTTTAAAGAAAATGTCAGAATATATACAACACATTGTATTTCTTCATGCCTGGCATATAGCAGGTCCTCAATAAGTATTTGTTGAATAAATAAATGAAGCAACAAATCTTATTTGAGCACCTGTTATGTGGAGGATAAAAAACTACAAACCAAACAGAGCTTGTGATCTGATATGGGAGAGAATGAATATAAGGTAAATGTGCAAATGACTATCATTTTTGAAACTGTAATAACACCAAATATATATTTTTAAAAAATCACAGATGGGCAGTTCATTTCCGATCCTCAAAGAATTTATGGACTTGAACCTGGGACTTATTACAAAGTATGGGAGCAAAATCATTTCTTGCAGAAATTTAAGTGAATATAAAAAGGAATACTAAATCAGTAATCTTATAAAGATCAATAAATTAAAACAGAACTTCCTGGATCACCATAAGACATTTTTACAATCATTTTTCTTAAAGTCTTCTGCAATTTCAATTAACATAGTATGAAATAATGTTAGTTCCTGTAAAGCTTTGTGCCCATTAGCTCTTTTTTATTTACATGTGTTATCCATCATTTATAATAAAACTTATCAAAAAGGTTTTATGCATTATTTATAGTAAACCTTATCCAGAATGTTTTGTTAAGTACCCTGTCCATCATTTTACTACATTTCAGGTTTAATTTGTAGCCAGTTACCTGAAAGTAATTTGAATATGGAAATAATATTAATTGTTTCTAATTTTAAAATTCACTAAAGATGTAGAACAATAGATTATGCATTTGAACAGGACCCCTTTCCTAAGAAGGTCAAGGAATAAAATGTTTTACTTTTGAATTCCTCCTATGACTTCTTTTTAAGGAATAGCTGTAACTAGAAAATATTTTCTTCATCGGACTAGAGATATACATTAGGAAAAACAAACTGGTTAGTCTACTTTATGAATGATGCATAGATCATTTTGAATATTAACCAGTATTGTTACCACATTGCATAAAGGTTCCCTCAATCCCTTTTTCTATTTATTTGGTGATTTACCTATTAAGAGCTTTATTTTTCATTTGTTTGATTGTTTTTTTTTTTTTGAAACAAGATATCTAATAGCCTAGTTTGTCCTTGAACTGTTTACAAAGTGGAAGATGATCCAGAAATTCTGGTCCTCCTGATAAAGGTATGCACTACTACATCCATCTCCACCACATTCTCATTTATGAGGCAGAATCTAGGTATACCTGCCCTTCTCTTCATCTTACTCCTTACTTTCTCCCTCTCTCCTTTCCATTTTCTTTTTCATTCTATGTATAAAAATTATCCAGATGTTATTCAATGTTCTGTATTCAATTACATATGCATACAGGAGCTTGAATAGTAATCCATATATATGTTTGATGAATGAATTAGTAATCATCTGTTTTTAGAAATATGAACTTATTTAAATACACTGTGACTCTAAAAATAAACAAGGTGTATCCACTGCGACAGGAATCCAGAACTCTGCATTTTGATTGGCTACAGTTTTTTTTTTTGTAATGATTTTCACGTGTTGTAAGAAGTTTATTGATGAAGGGTGAGGACTACAATATCTGTGCAATTAAGGACAAATGCTTAGAATTTAACTAGGGACTATGCAGTCTTACTAAACTGATTGTTGTAGCTTATCCTCCAAGATTCATAACTTCACTGGCTTTAAGGAGTTGCCTAGGTTTCCAGTACTGTCTATGTCATCCTCAGAGAGTATGAAATGCATTTTATTGATCTCTCTTAGTATCTGTTTTTGAGACATGTTTTGAGAGTTTTATATAACCTAAGCAGGCTTTGGACAACTTATGTAGGCAAGATGATCTCAAACTCCTGATCTTATGGCCCCCACCACTTCCTAAGCGTTCAGATTAAAGGTGCACACAATCATCCGAAGTAATAGGCAAATTGTGTAAATAGTTTCTGAAATATGTGGTAAAATTTTCATCTTAGTTATAGAGTGTATGTAGTACTAATGAGTGCCACAGAATTTATTATTGAGAACAGGAGATGTAAAGAGAATGAAAAAAAGTGATTGTTTCAAAAATGTGGAATAAATCATGAGTACAAACTGATTACTTGAAGAATTCCAACGTGGTAGGACATTAAACTTTAAATGCAATCAGGTAGGTGATGGTAGTAAGGTTTTTTTTTTGAAATAATGACATATTTAGCTTAAGTGCATAGACCAACAATGAGTTTTGTGTATCCAGTTGCTTACAGATTTGAACACTTGGACCAGGTCAAGTGGCTGTTGTACTAGTTCTTTAGCTTTCGATTAAGCTTTAAATTCACCAACTAGGTACTGTTTGGCATAGCAAATACTGTTACACTGTACCAGTGACTTTCCTATTCAAAGTTAACTACATTTTCATAATCTTTTCAACCTATATGAAGGTCTCACTTCTAAGCTATATTAATTTTTTTCCTGATAGACATACTCATTTTATGCTTGTCAGCTATTTTTCTTCCTTCTCAAGTGTTCCTTTATACAAATAATTTCACAGTTGCCTTGTGTACCATCCCAGCAACCTTGAAGGGGATAGATTGGCATTTTGTTTCATGGGCTGATGAAACTACATGGTGTAGAATTCCTTTCTACATTGTAAATTCCATTAGATCATTTAACAAGATTCCTTTGGAAGATTCTGTACCTTCTCGACTTTTAATAGCATAAAACTCTACTCATTTGCATTGACCTGCTAATTAAAGTTGCAAAAGTAACTTGCTGAATCACAGAACAATTATTTTGATTATTTCCATCCTGGCATTTCTTCATATTTTTATTATCATTTAAAATACACATTAATTTTTGTTTGTGTGGTAATTTCAGCCAACTTATCTTCATTTAGGTCACCCTGTGCAAGAAAATGAATTATCTCATTGTTCCATTCATTTGCTTGGCTTCTCCTACTGTACATAACTGTGAAATTCCACAGATATTTTCTGAAAGGTTCTATTATGTTTTCTCAATTCATTTTATCACACTATTATCTACCATCATTTCAAATTTATTTTATTTGGTTTTAAATGATTCCTTCATCTCGGTCCTTACCATCTAAGCAGGGTACATAAAGATGGAAGGAGAAATGTAAAGATTAGCTTATGTTAATATCCCAAGTCTCTGTTCTCTCTCTGACCTTACATAGCAGTCTTTATAGAATATTGCTTCAACACAAGGCAATGCTTATCAATTGAGTCCTCTACCCACTGATTCATTGACTTTTAGAACTACACTTACCACAAAGCTTATCATGGAGTTTGCTGTAAGTGAATTAACATGCCCATTAGTTTTCATTTGGGTACTACATTGATAAGAATGAAATTGGGGTCTTTGACTTACTAAATTAGGTTCACAAAGTCTGTTTCCATAGAGTCAGATTGTCTTTTTGCTTTATTGGTAACACCTTAACTCCCTACAGTGTGAAATAAAAGAGGGACACACACACACATGCACACATACACACACACAGACACACACGCTCACACACATGAGAAAGAGAGAGGGAGGGAGGGAGGAAAGGA
Organism: Apodemus sylvaticus; assembly: GCF_947179515.1. Taxonomy (NCBI): domain Eukaryota; kingdom Metazoa; phylum Chordata; class Mammalia; order Rodentia; family Muridae; genus Apodemus; species Apodemus sylvaticus. Next base: position 107,763,361 of record NC_067495.1, read on the forward strand.
GATGGCGCCTTTAAGCTAATGTTTACAAGTCAGTCCTTTGCTCATATATTTTGTACTTCACGTTTTGATCAATGTTTATTTCCTGACTTGCATAATTTTCAATGGTTTCAGAAGATATTAAAATTAGTAGGAAATAAACAAATGCATTCACAATCTTTAATCAATTGAAATGATCATGTACATAAAATTCATTCACTCTTAATATCAACTCTAAAGTGAGTAAAATTTTTGAAAACATTTTATTCATATATGACATCAAGATTTTAAAATACAATGATTTGCACCTTTCTCTAAGACTATAATAAAGTAATAATATAATAATAATAAATAATAATAAAATAAAATAACAATAATAAAATAATATATAAAATAAAATAAAAATAATAAATAATATAATAAATAAAATGGAGAAACTAGGTATCAAAGAGATGGATGACTTTGATTTTCCTGGTAATAATTCACACTATGTAACCCATAATACAGCAGTGTAGTTTAGTGGTAGAGCACTTCCCTAGCATGCGGCTGTCTGGCTTTGAGCCCTGACACATTGAAGCTATTTACTTAGAAATGTAATACAAGTACTAAAAAACTTTGCCTTACTTTCAGGTTGTGCTATGCCTTGATTGCTTCCTATGGCTATGTTTTATTACATTCATTGAACTCTTAATCTTTTATTTGTTTGTTGAGTTGAAATAAACCCTGGGCTATAACAAGAAAAGAAAAACATAGGATGACAAGCTGTGGAGCTTAATATACTTGAACCTGTAACCAACAAATCAAGGTTAAAAATTGTGGGCTAATCTGATCATTAAAAGAAATGTTTACATAAAAGATCAGTGGATTTAGTGACAAAACACCACCTAGAGAAACGTGATAGACTATCTTTGCCTATGGCTCTCATTCTCTGTGAGAGGAGTCCTGGTTTCTGATTTTGGACTTCCTCATACATTTTTGTTTTCCCTCCTCCCACTTCCCCTTCCCTCCTCCTCCTCCTCTCCCTCCTTTTTCCCTCTCTACATGTATGCACATTTGTGTTTGTGTGTGTGTGTATGTGTGTGTGTGTGTGTGTGTCTGTGTGTCTGTGCTTATCTGCCTGTTTCTGTTACTATCCCAGGTTCTTTACCCAACCCCACAGCCATTAAGCATACTTGTAATCTGACATAGAGCTGGAGTTGTGGAACTGGATGGCATAAAATACACATGCAATATTGAATTTCAAGAAACTCAGGAACTAAACTGAGTCAAATTTGTTTTATTTTTGTGAATGGAGATTACACATAGACCCACTCTCACACTTGAGTTACAAACTCAAGAAGTCGGTGTCATGATGATGAGTCAGAAGTGTGCCCTTTAATAAAAGGCAATTGGCATACTTATTAGCTTTTAAACATCTCCAGATAACCACAAACATGTTTAATGTCTATATTAATTCATAATTATAATATAATTTTATTAAAATTCACTTATGTACTTTCTCCTTATTTATGATGAAAATTATTTTCTTTTATGCATGACACAATTATCACATATATCTACCTGAATCTTAGAAGACTAAAGACATGTTTTAAAAGATCCTTGAAAAACTTTATATGTACATTTCCAGAATGCAAATGTTCCATTGATTTCTAATGGTAAATAATGGAACTGTTCTGATGCAGGTTCTCAGTGAGAAATCCTCTGACTTTTGTAAGCATGTTTCCTTTGTAAACAACACTGTCTTACATTACTAAATTGATAATAAATGTAGATGCCAAATCTGTGTTTCTGTTGGTTTAAATTAAATTCTTTCAATAGGAGCTCTTCATAAGAAATTTGAAGGTACTTTGGGAGCAAGTCTTATGAATACCTTAGTTTAGTGACTAATACAACACAAGTTGAGATGTACAATTACACGTTGCCCACACATTTTTGCTTTATATATATATATATTTATTTAACTTAGCTTTCTGGGATGCTGTAAGGAAAACTGTCCTTTGAAGTACCAAAATACTATAATTTTCTTCATACGTATATTTAGGGCTAGAATTCAATTAAAGATAGGAAGGGGGAGACCCTGGATAAGGACTAGATAATGAGAATAAAACTAAGTTTTGTATTGTTGCTCCATAAGTAAATTCTATTCTGCACATTTTCCTGGTTGTGCAGATTCAATCCAGCATTATTTCACTATGTATTTGCAATATATGTATACAGTAATTGTCAGAAAGAAAATATATAAGCAAAGAATTTGTAACCAGAATATATTTTATTTTCCTGCATTTCAAAGTGTAAATTTAAAATGCTTCTGCTTGGGAAATTCCAAAACAAAACACAAGAGAGAAAGAGACTGTACATTCATAGCTTCTTATAAAATTATTTAGATATTTCAAATAATGTTGAATATTTTGGATGAAAATATAACTTTTATTTCAATTAAAATATACATTACATGCTGATTTTTATTTAAAAATTATTAGTTCTTTTTCAAGATAAGGTGTCACTCTACAGCACATGCATGTTCCCAGCCAGAGCCTAAGAGTAGAAGTATGAATCATATATGACTTAATTCAGATTGTTTTTAAAATAAATGACTTTTTAAGTACAATGGCCATGTCAATGTTTATGTACAAATAATTTTCTTTCAATTGAAATACAGAAGTAAAATTAGAGAGCCTGTGATTTGGTAAAAAAGTACTTGCCATTAGTCAACTTGAGTTTGATCTTGGGTTCCTACAACTCACAGTGGAAAGAGAGAACCAATACCCAAACATTTACTAAGATTCCATTGCCAACTAATTAGAATTTAGCTGATGGCATGAGGTGTGATTTTTAAACTGAGCATAAAAATAATCAGGATAAATTAAGCCATTGAGCAAGTTACCATTATCATCATCAAGAAATCTCATTTCAGCTTTCTATTCAATACTTACCTAATAAAATTCTTTCTATCTTTGAAATTTTCTCTTGTCCAGAGAATGAGTAATAAAAGATGACTTTGGTATACCAGTCATTTGATCTTTCCTAGCTTTCTTACCCTAAAAATTATGAATCTGCAAAATCACTGAGCTACTCATTTCCCCATGCAACACTCATGTCATCCCTAAGTACTAAAATCCCATCAAATGATCCGGTTCAAATTTTTAGTTTGAATTTATTCCTGAATGGTATTAGAAGAGAAACTTCACAAGTAATTTATAGCACAAGGACAATGCATTTCTACTCATTAATTATATTCTTTAAATAATGATGAATTGTAAGCAAGGAAAATCTTGTATTAGAAACAGAAACCATTCACCAATTCTTTTTTTTTATTTATTGATATATTTATTTACATTTCAAATGATTTCCCCTTTTCTGGACCCCCACTCCCCGAAAGTCTCATCAGTCCCCTTCCCTCCCCCTGTTTTCCCACCCAACCCTTCCCACTTCCCTGTTCTGATTTTGTTCTATACTGCTTCACTGAGTCTTTCCAGAAAAAGGGGCCACTCCTCCTTTCTTCTTGTACCTCATTTGATGTGTGAATTATGTTTTGGGTATTCCAGTTTTCTAGGTTAATATCCACTTATTAGTGAGTGCATACCATGATTCACCTTTTGAGTCTGGGTTACCTCACGTAGTATGATGTTCTCTAGCTCTATTCATTTACCTAAGAATTTCATGAATTCATTGTTTCTAATGGCTGAATAGTACTCCATTGTGTAGATATACCACATTTTTTGCATCCACTCTTCTGTTGAGGGATACCTGGGTTCTTTCCAGCATCTGGCAATTATAAATAGGGCTGCTATGAACATAGTAGAGCATGTATCCTTATTACCTGGTGGGGAATCCTCTAGGTATATGCCCAGGAGTGGTATAGCAAGGATCTTTTGGAAGTGAGGTGCCCAGTTTTCTGAGGAACCGCCAGACTGATTTCCAGAGTGGTTGTACCAATTTGCAACCCCACCAGCAGTGGAGGAGTGTTCCTCTTTCTCCACATCCTCACCAACACCTGCTGTCTCCTGAATTTTTAATCTTAGCCATTCTGACTGGTGTAAGGTGAAATCTCAGGGTTGTTTTGATTTACATTTCCCTAATGACTAATGAAGTTGAGCATTTTTTAAGGTGTTTCTCTGCCATCCGAAGTTCTTCAGGTGAGAATTCTTTGTTTAACTCTGTACCCCATTTTTTAATAGGGTTATTTGGTTTTCTGGAGTCTAACTTCTTGAGTTCTTTATATATATTGGATATTAGCCCTCTATCTGATGTAGGATTGGTGAAGATCTTTTCCCAATTTGTTGGTTGCTGATTTGTCCTTTTGATGGTGTCCTTTGCCTTACAGAAACTTTGTAATTTTATGAGGTCCCATTTGTCAATTCTTGCTCTTAGAGCCTATGCTATTGGTGATCTGTTCAGAAAATTTCCCCCTGTACCGATGTCCTCAAGGGTCTTCCCCACTTTCTTTTCTATTAGCTTCAGAGTATCTGGCTTTATGTGGAGCTCCTTGATCCATTTGGATTTGAGCTTAGTACAAGGAGACAAGGATAGATCAATTCGCATTCTTCTGCATGCTGACCTCCAGTTGAACCAGCACTATTTGTTGAAAAGGCTATCTTTTTTCCATTGGATGTTTTCAGCCCCTTTGTGGAGGATCAAGTGGCCATAGGTGTGTGGGTTCATTTCTGGATCTTCAATCCTGTTCCATTGATCTGCCTGCGGGTCACTGTACCAATTCCATGCAGTTTTTAACACTATTGCTCTGTAGTATTGCTTGAGGTCAGAGATACTGATTCCCCCAGAATTTCTTTTGTTGCTGAGAATAGTTTTAGCTATCCTGGGTTTCTTGACAGACATATAGCATCATTCTAAGAGTATCACTGTCTTTACACAACAAATGTTTTATAGTTGTCTCTACTTAAATGACAAGAGTCAGAAAGCAGTTAAGATAATACAGCTTGGAAGTAGCAATCTCTAAATTCTCTTGGCATTCAACTCCATAAAATTTTCTCTCATTATTCAGGAAATAATTATTTCTAGTGAGTGTTTTAGTTGTTCTCATCTCCTACCCTATCTCAGGGCACTGTAGATATAAGGCAAAGTCTTTGATATTGAGCTACATTCTTAAGTAATTTGGCTTCATTTTATTATACAGTCACCTAAGATCATCCTCCTGCAGGGTTCTGATCACTTGAATATATTGCCTGTCATATCCAATTGCACTTACTTTCCTCCATGAGGACACTTTGCTCCTCTAAACCATTTCACATCTATTTTCATATAGTCTGTATATATATATATATATATATATATATATATATATATATATATATATATATATATATATATATATATGGTTTACATACCTCAAAAGACTAGGACTCACACAGAAGAGAAAACAAATCAAATTTATCTTTCAGAGACTAACTTAGCAAGATAAAACGTTGACACAATGATAAAAAACCCTGCAAAAATGACTTCGTTCTCTGACATAAACAGTTAAAAAGGATTTAAGAATTCTTCTGAGCCTAGTATTATATTATTAATCTATTAAAGGGAATTCAATATCTATAATACATATATTCATCCAAATTTAAAAATTATGTGTCATATTAAATTTGAATTAAATACATAAATTTGAGGCAGAGGGTTAATTGATACACAGTGCACTAAACCTACAGACAGTGATAATGATTAGGTCATGTGTTTACATTTTGTCAATTTACAAGAATAAAATATATTCAGAAGCAAAATATTCTTTCTCAAAAGTAGTCTGTTTATAATTAATTCATGACTTAACTGAAGAATAGAACTGAATAAAGAGTGTTTATTTAAAGTTGCTGGTATATTCTTAGTTTGATAAATATGCAGAGTAAAATACTGTGCAAATGACAGGCTGTCCTTGTCATTGGAATTACATCCTTTATTTGGTTGGTGCAAGAGTTCCAATCAATAATTTTAATGTCATTATTTCTACCGTGCAAAAATAGGTGTGGCTATTAGTACACTGTTTTCAAATCCACAGCATTATTGATCCTATTGTTTTCATATATTCCCATTAGTAAAATGAGAAACCAGACCAAAAGAATTTCTTTTTACCAAAACCATGGATGATTATCAATTCCGGGTCAGTTTAAACAAACATCTAATAAAATAGCAAAAGAGAATACATATATTTATACTTACATGTCTTGTTTTCAGATCACAGATGCTTGATTTCAAGTAAAATTAGATTTAATATTAATCTTAACAAATATTAAAGAAGCATTTCCCATGTAAATTGTAAGCACTAATTTTAAATTAAGAAATCGCAGTCCAGAAGCATACTATTATAGTGTTTCTCCACACATTTGTCTTTGACAAACTTATGTTGACTGCTTTCTGCTACTCCATTCTGACTGACATTGTACCATGATATGATATTTATTGCCAATAATCAAGTTGATCAATGATGACTTTTAAAATATGGAACATACCTTAATGTCTAAATAACTTAACACAAAACCTTCAGGAAACCTTTTTCATCATCCCAATTATTACACTGTCATTGACATTATCGACATAAACCATATTTTTGAGAAATTGGAGGGTACCATAAGGGGCTTAGACATTGTCATTATTCAAAGTTGGCAGTTTATTGGAAAGTAAAAATAAAATATTGCAGTAGCATTGTGATTTTGCCTTTAAAAATAAAAGTGGTTATGTTCACTTTCAACATATTTGAGAAAGAAATCTAATATGAACGTGTCATGGACCCTGGTCACAGGAAATAAATAATAACAGTCCTAAGATATTTATCTTCTTTTTTCAATGAAAGAAATTTATATAAAGATTTATCAAATTTTTTTAGGATTTTATTAGAAATAAAACAATCAAACAAGGGGCCACTTCTCCATTCTTCTTGTACCTCATTTGATGTGTGGATTATTTTGGGTATTCTAGTTTTCTAGGTTAATATCCACTTATTAGTGAGTGCATACCATGATTCATCTTTTGAGTCTGGGTTTCCTCACTTGGCCCCTTGTTCTGGAAAGACTCAGTGTAGCAGTATAAGGCAAAACCAGAACAGGGAATTGGGAAGGGTTGGGTTGGAAAACAGGGGGAGGGAAGGGGAGTGATGGGACTTTCAGGGAGTGGGGGTCCAGAAAAGGGGAAATCATTTGAAATGTAAATAAATATATCAATAAATTTAAAAAAACACTCAGTATAAGATCTCTATGAGAGAAAAATCTTAATCTGAAAGTGAGAAAACAGCTTTTGGAAGTCTTCTCTTTCTACTGTGGGTTCTAATTTTCTCTGAATATGGTTGAGCTTGACCTGACAAGGGCTTGTTAAAAGGTTATTTTATATTCTTTCCTTCCAAATTTGGTATCTTTAGCACTTACATTCTGCCTTTCATTTCCCTGGCAATTGGTATAGTATAGTGAAATGACTCATCCTATAGTAATATGATTGCCGGAAATGGTTGCCTTAGCTTCCAACCTGCCACACATAGAAATGTCTTAAACTTCAACATTGTGGTCAGTGCATTAAACAAAAGCCCAAAATTGTGTCATTGATGAAAACACATGAAATTTTGGTTCAATCATTGGGAAATATTTTTATGTTTTCAATGAATACCCTTGATAACCATATGTAATATTAAGTAGGTAAATGTCCATCCTGACAAATCTCTTCTTCATAATCATAAAAATCCCTAATGCATAGAAATAAAGCCAAGTAAAAGAAGGTGATTAACCTACCCAAATACTTAGCATACAGTCTCTGTTTGCAATGTATAGTATTCTACTTAATGCTGTGATTATCTTCCACTATTATTTCAGCCTAAAGAAGAAACATATTCCATTTCTGATATCTGAGGCTAAAAATAATACTTTCAAAGGGAAAAGTAAAACATAATTTGAGCTGCAAAATGATTTCACTTTAATACATATTGAAAAATTTATTATAAGGAAAGGAAGAATTCCTTATGATCTGTAGGAATACAACTTTTGAAGTACAGCTTAAACTTTTGGTCTCAGATTTATTAGTCATTGAAATTAATAGTTGGGATGCAGGAAATCACATGCCAAATAAAGAGCTCGAATAACTTGTCATGTCTCTCTGATACTTCATTTTTTGCATTATTATTTTAGAGCAAATAAATATACTATCTAAAATATTTTTTAAAATATTTACAGAAACATCACATAATGCTCTGGAATTTTTTTGCTTTTGAACAAACAACTATTGAGATAAGAGGAGGCTTGAGGGGCTGAGTTGAAATTCAAAGGAGAGAAAGAAAGGGAGATTTGGCTCTTTGAACAGTTCCTTCAGTTCATTTGAATTCAAATTCAGACCAATTACAAAGAACTATAAAGCTTTTTGCTGCACCCAGAGAACTCAGTGCCCCAACCTTGAAGTGTGTTGTACATATGGGTGTTTTGTGTGTTTATTAGGCCAGTGTTTGTTGAAAGCGAAATGAAACAGATTTTTCTCTATTGGCACTGTCAATAATGGCTTCTTGAGCTTAAAGAGGATATGGTTTTATATCTCATAGGAAATAAATTATGAGCAATATTAAAATCACTTGCAGTCAATGATAATGTAAGACAAGGAAAAATACATGGAGAATCTATGAGGAAGTTTATGATGACCCAGATTGGCATATTTCAAACTGTGGGTGATGATCCCTTTGGGTGATCAAACAACCCTTTCATTGGAGTCAGCTGTTACCACCAGAAATCACCACTAGATACATTACAATTCATAACAATAGCATAATTACAGTTCTGAAGTAGCCATAAAATAATTTTATAGCCAGGGCTCACCAAAACATGAGGAACTAAAATGTTACAGCATTAGGAAGTTTGAGAACCAATTCTCTAGATGGAAAAGAAGCATCTGACTCTGGAATATTGCCATAATCTCACCCTTAAGTTCAAATTAGTTTAGAAAATTGACAATTCATACCAGTATAATGAATAATCATACCAGTATAATGAATAACCACTTTTGTCTTCTTAGAAGGCAGGCATCAATTAGCAAATAAAAGCATTTAGCTCTAAAATATAATGAATCATTGACTGGTATTTTAATCAAACTAAAATGAATACCGTACAGAATTTAAAATGCTATTTTATTTCCCATCACCATCTTATCACCACCTTCTTAATGGCAAAACCTCATATTTCTTTTTAAATATAAAACCACAAGACTAGGCAAATTTGAAAACTAAAGAGCTTAGAAGATAACCTCTCATTGGTAATAAGTCACATTGGCCATTGTGATGCCTGAGTAATCTTGACTGGTTACCAATGAATGAGAGAAGAATAATTTCAAGCGGGCTAAAGGTTTTGCAACTGTATTCTGCCTGTTTTTAACAAAACATATATTCAAGGTTAAGAAAAATGAATGCATTGTTGGGCCATTTCTAATTACAGCATGTTATTTCTTCTATGGTTTTCCAGATTACCAAAATGATCTTTTAATACCAGGACTGAAAGTATCACTGTTCTAAAGCAATCTTTGTTTCACCTTTTCTGTAGACTGATAAAAAATTATTTTGCAATATGGCCATCTTACAATATAAAATTGCCTTATATTTGTAGGATTGGCTATTCTCTTTGTCTTATACATTGAATTATTTTGAACACCAGCATAAATCTAAGAGTATAGAAACAACCATTGAACAGAAGGGTTCCCCCCTTAATGTATAGTTGATGACAAATGGTAATCAGAAAAAATGTGCTTCAAATGAGATGTAGATCACAAACATACACATATGGACTCACACATACATTCACATTTATGAAGGCTGATATAGAATCAACATTAAAGAAAAAGTTTCATATGAACTCTTTTGATTCCTGTTGACATTGCCAACATATCGTCTTAGCCCAAACAATAAAATGTAATAAGCAAAAGTTTACAGTGCTGGTATTGATTTTGTAGTGATAATGCTAAGAAAGGAGAGAAACTCAACCTCTACTGTCATATCAGTATTGGAGATTATCAGCCAGACAATTCAAGAGAAAGACCAGAACCTCAGTATTATTTATTAGTGAATAGGAAGGATGATTGCATTTTTTCTTATGGAGTTTATGCAGTGGATCATGGTCTCAGAAATCTCAATGTAGACAACAATGTGAATTTCCTTGAAAAACTTTAACAAAATTCTAGAAACATACTTTTGGTCTAAGTAACAATCCATTAGAATTTTTGGCTAAAATAGCAATATTTTCTAACAACATGAAGCTATTTTAGTCAGTTGACTGCTCACACATCACTTAGAAAATGTTAGCCTTAAGATATTTCATTTTCTTTAAGCAACTAGATAGAAAAACATGATGTTAGAGTGAATAGAGCTACTTTATGTAGATATTGAGCTATCTATGAAATAATTGTTGAGTAGTTATATTGAGGCATGAAAACATTTATTTAACAATGACATTTTAAAGTGTAAATTGGCTTTTAAATGATGTTTATGATACTGCCCTTTTAAAGTATATTTTTAATTGAAATAGAATTACAACAGTCTCGCCTTCCCTTTTGCCACCGGCAGCACCCTCCCTTAAATGTCCCTAATGTTTCCTCACTATCATATTGATAGGCTCTTTTCCTTTGATTATTATTGTGACACACACACATATACACACAGGCGCATGCGTGTACACACACGCACATGCGCGCACACACACACAAAACACGCACACTCATATACACTATATATGTACATCAATTTGGAAATACATATAAATTTCAATATAAAATAAGAAGAGACTGGTCTAGAAATTATATTGGCTGTTTTTCTATCTCTAAAAGTAATGCTTTGGACTATAAGAGATAGCTTTACTCTAACATGTGCAAGGCCCTGAGTTCAATTCCCAACATGACCAAAAAAGTGTGAGAAAAGAAAAAAAGAAGCATATTTCATGAGTTTCCTGCTGCCTAAAGTTTATTCAAATGACTCCCATTTTCCTCATAACAGTAAATATTTAATATGTTTAACTAGGAGAAAGAAAAATGAATCTACAAGTCATTTAGAGAAGAAACCTGTTCTTCATCCTTCCCCTTTTGTGATCATCTTCCCTAGCTTCTAGAATCTTCTGCAATCTGCAAAACAGCTATGAATTCATGCTAAGTTTTCTCCTTAACTTTGGTTTCCTATAAGAAATGGCATAGGTTAGTGCATGGGAAAATTTTGGAAAATGTATTGGAAAAAAATAAGTAGTTTTCCCTAGAAACTCCTCTTTCTGTCAAATTGAAAAAATATACAACCATGCTGTTAGGCCTGGCAGTGATACTTATTCCATATGTTTCTGATGAGAATTTGATAAAGTGATGTGAATTTTATAATGCTTGGTCCTAATCAGACCAAGCGTGATGGAGATGTCACAACTCTATATTACTCTTGGAAATGTCAAGAAATTCTTCAGCTTGGGAAAGCCCAGTTGTGTTTTAAAATAGTTTTAATCCAGTAGTGGTTATGGCACATGAAAAGGATAAAGATTCTGTCTGTGGCATTCCTTATAACACATGCTGATACAGAAGTGAACATGATAGATTGAAAATAGACATGAGTTTTTGACATGATGTATATTTATATTATTACTCAATTTTGCCAGTATATAATTTTTCTTCATACATCATTCACACATACAAATGAATATGAATACTATAAGGGAATTTCTAAGTAATCTTTTCTGCCTATCAGAAAACCCTATTAGATTTAGGTCAAAGTCTCACTTTTGGGGAAGAGAAAGGGAAAAATGGGGACTCAACATCTTACATTTTGGCAAATATTAAGCCTTTAAGACTCACAGACAATGGGAACTCACTAAAATAATTTGCAGTATGTTCAAAATGTTTGACTTCTGAGAATTATACATTTTTATATTTAAGAGTTAGTTATAAAATTATCTTTTAAAATAATTGCATTCTATCTAAAACTTCTAATTTATAAGTCTCATTTCTTTTCCTGAAAAAATTAAAATATATTTATGCATGTGAACACTATACCTTTTGATAACTGAATCAACAATCCTTTCAGATCAATAATATATAATTTTATAACATTTTAGCCATGATAAGTATTTACTAATTTAGTGGTTTAATTTTCATCGCTATGTTTTGTGTTGTGATACTTTCTCACACTTTATAAATTAGATCATACCCCCAAATAGAGATTTCAACACCACCACCACAGCATTCACTGAAAAAAAGTTCCCATTGCGTGGGGGATCAGAGCCAAAGACAACATCATTTACAAAGAGTTATTTCCTATCCTGAAATTAGATATTTTCACAAAGGGAAAGAATATGAAGGAGAGTGGATGTCTTGCTCATTTCTGGGGAGAACATTGAGGCTATGGTGTTCCGTGTAATATATTTTTTCTTCTTATAAGTTAGAACATAGTAAATATCTCTTATTTTACACTATTAAAATCTTAAAACATACTTTTATTTCAGTTACCTTGATACTCTTGGTTATATTTTGGAAGGGGGAAATATTTTTATAATGGAAAGCAAACAAATAATTCTCATTTTGTGTGGTTATTTAAAAAACACTCTAAGAATAAGTGTAAAGGTATTTTGGGCATATAAAATATCACAGCATTTTCAGCCACATACCAAATTACAAAAACAGGAATGGTGGTAAGAGGATTGTATTTCTCACTATAGTATTTCAAAAATATGCACCTATAAAAGGGCTAAAACAAGAAACTATTAAAAATAACTGCTATGGATGAATTTGTGGCTTTAAAGTTTAACATGAAATTGGTAGCTCATTTAATAAAAAACATTAGCAGTTCATTTATTTCTTCAAGGTTAGACAAGTAGATTTTTATATAAATCCATACATACACAAATGTCAACTATTAAAGGCACAAAACATATCAATAACAAGATGAATTTTAATGTAATAGAAAGAATACTTTTGAACAATAATATAACTTGAATATTATAACCATGATATTTCACTGACCTTTGTATTTGACATTTTTCTGAAAGTATAATCATTTTCTTAAAAAGTAATGTGGTGCAGCATTCATTTATTTATAAATACCATTCGTATTGTCATTAATAAATAGTATGATACATTATTAGATGTGTTCACAAGAGATTGATTGAAAGTTAAGTTCTTAGTAAGAGTTTCTAAATGCCATGGGGTAATTAAGTCTTCTCATTCCACAAGAAGAATACTTACTTATTTTTACTAAACTGTTTATGAGGAAGTTGTGAATATAATACTCCATTCTTACAATGTCACTTTTAAGGGATTCTAACAATGAACCAGGCCTTTTGCATTTATAACATCTTATAGGACTGACTATAGGAATCATGAATTTGTCTGTGAAATCCTAACTTACTATTATTATGCTGACACATCACTAAGGGATTAGATTGTTTTGCCTAAAACAAATAAACTTAAAATTAACATAAGCAGCTTCCAGGGAGATTGTTAATCCCTAGATTGTTTAAATGTCAAATCTCTAAATACCCTATCTTTATTTTTACCACTTGTTAAAATCATTCTCATGGATCCAGAGGACTTTAGAATTGGAAAGAATTTAGTCCATTTGTTTAATTGTCATAAAACCAAAAACTGATGATCAGATGAAATAGTTGTTCCTGACCTTTGTTGTTCCTTAAAAATTCAGTATTCAAAGAATTTAGTCCATTTGTTTAATTGTCATAAAACCAAAAACTGATGATCAGATGAAATAGTTGTTCCTGACCTTTGTTGTTCCTTAAAAATTCAGTATTCAAGTCAGGGAAATTTCATAACATGAATCCCCGAATAAAAGGATCTAAAAAGTAACTTTTATATCCTGAATAAGCTCACCATTTCTTTTTCTTACTGAAGTTTGGCTGGCTGGTTCAACTCAGCTGTTCTGTTCCAAACTCATCTCCAAGCTGACTGATTCCATTGTTCTTAGCCTCAAAACAACTTTTGAGAGTAATTCTAATCTTCTGGCTCATTGAAGATGAGATCTTCAATCTCATCTGCTGACCTGCATTGAACTGCATGAACTCAAAAAGGAACTCAACTCTACTGCACTGCACTCACTGCACTGACTCCCAGCTCAGATACTGAACTGACTTAACTGACTTCCAACTGACTCCCTGGGCTCTACTCTTAAGTAGTTTTTCTCCTGAGAGCTGGGCATATCCTATTGCTAACTCATTCTGTCTAATCTTTCTCTGATTCATCACTTTGCCTCTTAATTAAATGTCATTGTTTGGACATTAAATGTGTCTACTAAGGGTAGGTCTAGTCCATCCAGAGGGGATTACAGGTGAGTTATTCCAGCACCATCACACAGACCTGGAAGTTCTTTGAATGTGATCCTTTTCCTGAGCAGTCATGTTGCTGGATTAAAATTCCTCTACAAAAGAGAGTTGTGATTGGGGGCAAATTACTGTTAAAGCAACAACGTAAATAACAGCCATTTTGGCAAATGTTCTTGGCAAATTATTTCTTCAAGACATTTGGAATGCATAAGGCTTTTTGGTAATTTTTATGAAATTTGTTATTGGTAATGAATATTTAACTCAATATTTCAATGTCCTTCGACATGATTTAAAATAATTATTTATTCATAAAAACATTGCAGTACCTAAATTAATGATGAGACCAATCTATGATCTATTAGAAACCTGGAGCTGAATAATTTTATTTTCCTTACTTTATAGCATATTCCAGAAATTGTTCTCCATAGGCCATCTATTCCTAGACCATTTCTTTCATATGTAAATAAATAGAAAGAGAAACAAAGAATGTAGTATGTTTGCCACTAATGAGCCTGTACACAATGTGGAACAGTTTTTTCTTCAATCAAAAAGTTTTCTAGCTTTCAAGGGGTTTACAAAGGCAATGTCCGATAGTACATTATTAGACATTTCTGCAGTTGACACTAGAGTTTCAGGGTGAGAATGTTCTTGGCAAATTATTTCTTCAAGCCATTTGGAATGTGTAAGGTTATTATTTTTTGATGAAAAAAATGACTTCTGAGATTGTTCTCTTTTATTACATAGCTCGTTTTAAAATATTTACAGTTTAAAATAATTTAAGCACCTTGGCAAGTAGGCAAAGATAGAAAGGAAGGAAAATTTGAACCATTTTACTTCATGTCAGTATACTTATCTACTTGATTAAATCAAATTTCATCATATCTTTTTTATATATTTTTATTTTCTATATTCTTTGTTTACAATCCAAAAGCTTTCCCCTTGCCCAGTCCCCCCCCCCCATATGTCCCATAAGTCCTCTTCTCTCCATCCATTCTCCTATATTTCCCTTTTCTCTATCCTGGTACTCCCCTACAATGCTGGATCAAGCCTTTCCAGGATTAGGGCCCTCTTCTTCCTTCTTCATGGGAATCATTTGATATGCTAATTGTATCTTCAGTATTCAGAGCTTCAGGGCCAATTAATATCCACTTATCAATGTTGCATTCCATGTGCATTCTTTTGTGATTGCATTACCTTGCTTAGGATGATATTTTCCAGTTCCAACCATTTGCCTAAAAAATTCATGAATTCATTGTTTCTAATGGCTGAGTAGTACTCCATTGCGTAAATATACCACATTTTCTGTATCCATTCCTCCATTGAGGGATATCTGGGTTATTTCCAGCTTCTGGCTATTATAAATAAGGCTGCTATGAACATAGTGGAACATGTCTCCTTATTTCGTGCTGGGGAATTCTCTGGGCATATGCCCAGGAGACAGCAGGTGTTGGCGAGGATGTGGAGAAAGAGGAACACTCCTCCACTACTGGTGGAATTGTAAGATGGTACAACCACTATGGAAATCAGTCTGGCGGTTCCTCAGAAAACTGGACATGACACTTCCAGAGGACCCTGCTATACCTCATCATATCTTTTAAAGAAAATAAAAAAGTAGACTTTTGTTACCATGGAATTCAACCAGATAAATAAATTATATAGCCGTTGTGCTTTTTATAATAAAATGTTTCAATAGCAACCAACTATACCAATAACAACATATTAGTTTCACATTGCTTCAATTTTGAAAGAATGGGAACATTTTTATCATTTTAATACTTAATGTAATTTCTATTGCTTAAGCTTGCCTTAAGTTAAGGAAAAGAATTACATAAAATACTACTCAGCTATATAAAATACTGTATGTAAAATTGGTGGCTGAAGCTGTTATCATTCTGAAATTTGTAGTTTTTCTACAGTTAATATCATTGACTTGATTAGATTCAAGATTACAAGAAACTTTGAAAATTTAAAAGACTACTTCTGTGTTTTATCCCAACTGTGTTTTTTACCAAATAGTGTTTAAAAGTCACTTTGAAAAAAAACTATAGAAAACAGATACTTAGTATATGTCATAAGATATAGAATACAAAATATATATGAAAAGCAAAATTTAAAAATCTTATGTATAAAACAGTTTCTTCTAATGCTGGTTCATAGATTCACTGTCATTTCTACTTTAATAATGAATTGTGGACACCATTCACTAATTTATCCAAATTTCATATATTATATGTACTTTTGCTCATTTGAGACTTCTAATTTTTCTTTTGGGCCAGGGTCCTACTCTGTAGCCCACTCTGTGGATTCTAGACCCTCCTGCATCCGCCTCCAAAGTGGAAGAATTCCAGATGTATATCAATACACCTGGCTTGGATGTCTTATGGTGTCTTTTCAAAAGACCTTTACCCTAGCATTTAGTAATATATTTCTCACAACATATACTTGATCTCACAACATGTCACTTGATTTTCATTTTCCCTATAATTCAGTAACTAAAATGGATTGGTGCCTAACATTTTTTCATATGTAATGCAAACATTTAAGACTAGGCTTGCCATACTTATCACAAAAATTGATAGGATCTACAAAAACTTGTAGTATAATTTCATTGTCATTTTTTTCTCCTGGAGTTGAGACTAGAATTCAGTGCAGAAGGTCTGCTGAGCAAGTGCTCAGCCATTACACACCATCCTCAGCTTCCCAGAGCAATTTAGGTTTGAAAAAAATACTACTTTTAGTGAACAAAGTAAGATTTTAAGTTCATATATGAATAAAAATTGCAATGGAGACTTTTCAGCCTTATGATTTCTTAATGTACAAATTATTTATTAACTTGACAAAAGTTTATTTTATAACTTGTTAGTTTAGTGCCTCAAACTTTTTCTATTTGTAATATGCCCCTAAACTTTCCTAACATTCTCTGTAGGATGACTATAAATGTTAAGACAGCCATAAATGTAAAATATAGTCTTATAAAAAATGCTGATTTGAAAGGCACAATCTTTTGAGAAAAATGCTATATTCAAACTGTAACCATTGGCTTCTGATACTCTTACTTCTCGTGAATTTTAAAGAGGCAAGGAAGATTTTAAAGGGAGGAAAGAAATGATAAATTGATATCATTTTAGTCAAAGAAATAAGAAATTAAAATAGGTTTGTATTAATAATCTTACACATACATAAGTATACATGTATGTTGAAACATCATTTTGTAATTTAAAAATCAGCTCTAATCATTAGAAAAGTTGTTTTAGTCCATGAATACAAGTAGCATGTTCACTACATGCATTTAAAAATGATCTTATCATTTTGAATTGATTAAAGCTTCCCTAAAATTATGGAAATTAAACAACAAACTGGAGGAGAAATTAAATTTTAGTAATTTTTTTTTCATTTATAGCCATGGAAATGTGAATGAACTTTCCATCCACCAATCAACTTATTAAATGGAAAGATATAATAATGTAAGTGTGAGAAAAATAGATAAGACTGAAATTTTATCAATTTGTTTTATAATCATTTTAAGTCATCTTTTCTAACCAAGAATTGGTCATCCTAAAAAAAATGAGATATTATTAGGAAGCCATAAAAAAGTGTCTTAGTGAGCTCTTTCTTCTCAGGTCCCACTAACACTTGATGTGTGTCTCCATCATACTGTGGGTGCACTTGGCTACCAATGTCCTTGTTTTCTCCTTTGGAAATTTCACTGAAACATGATTACTTGCTCTCACTTTTCTACACTAAACTTTTACAACAAAGTAAACATTCATTAGAAACCGCACATAGTGTCAGATAGTTTAGCACATTCCTGTATTCTCCATACTTGAAAAGAGGGAGACAGGAGGATTTGGAGTCAAAGACCAGTCTCAGGTAAATAGCAAGCCAGCATGCACTACTTGGTGACTTCCTGACTCTAACTAATAATACGAAAATAATAATGATAATTAAACAACTATAATTTTCCATGCTAGAACTTTTAATTCACAAGGCTATAAAGCAGACAGAATGCTGGTCTTAAAATTTCTCTATTAATGTGTTGTGAGAGACAGCATGAACTTATTTCCACTATCATTAAACGTTAGGGGTTGTCAGAAAGTTGATTATTTCTGAAAACACTGCATCAGAATGTAAGAATGCTTGATCTTTCAATTAGTTATTTCTCTCTGAAGCCATGTAGCTTTTCCATTAAGTGACTGAAGACCGAAAAGTATCTTTGTTTTTTTATCATGATAATTCACAAAAGAAGACAGCAGTATACTGAAGAGAAGGGCAATCATGTACAGCTTTTGAGAATCAGGGCAAATGTAGGATTTTGTCTGAAGAATGTTGTGTTTACACAAGAATAGTTGACTACCTCCAAATGGAAGCAAATGGAGGTTATGTAAACTGGTTTACAATAAAGAATTGAAATGGGAATATCTAGATAGTTGCTTATTTTACAAATAGCTTTGATAATTTAGACTAGTAAACTTAAAAATCAAAGCCATTTAGCTGTCTTATGTCCTGTTTTATTACCTCTAAGTATTCCTATGCAGATTTATCCTCTAGTGTAATCAGTTTGATTCAAAAGGTTGTCCTTAATTTGAATAGAAAATGTGATTTCAATCTAACACAAACCATTCTGACATTCCTTTTACTTGGTTTCTAGAATAACATGAACTGAGTTCCTTGAAGTATAATCGTATTGACAAATGTATATACTCTAATACAGAAGTAGGATTGTTTGACTTTACTTAGTTAAAATGGGTTTTTATCCCTCCATATTTTAACAGAGCCTCACATTGTAGTCCTGGCTGGGGTGGTACTCATAAGATAATCCCCAACTAGGCTTGCACTCAAACCTCCTGAGTGCTTAAATTGCTAAAACATCCTGGCAGAGACAGTATTTTGTTACATTCAAATTGGCCTCTAACTCAGAAGATCAAATAGTTGGTATGGAAGGAATGAATCAGAAATTTCCACTTAAATGAACCCTTAAAATCATTTACTCAATGCATTTATTTATGCAGGTATTAGTGTGTGTGTGTGTGTGTGTGTGTGTGTGTGTGTGTGTCATGGTGCACACTTGGATGTCAGATGATAACTAGCTGGCATCAGTTCTCTTTTTCTAATATGTGGGTCCCAAGGGTGAAGTCAGGCCATCAAACTTGATGTCCAGTGGCATTACACAGTGAGCCATCTATCTATATGGCATCAATAAGATTTTTGATTAGCAAATCAAACTCAGTGGTATTTACTACCACAATTTGGTAAGCTAAAAGGTTTGATTGAATTAAAAATTGGCCAGACTTGACTGCTGAAGGATGGTCAAATGCAAAGACAGAATCATGGCCTTTTAATGGGTAACACCTTGGGATTTGTAACCCATAAACCAACTTATTAGATCAAAGAGAATGCAAATTCAGGTCACAAATGAAGATTTGCTGTAGTTTTAATGAACTTGATATTAGTAAATCTTTACACCAGAATGACAAAATGGTTAGTTTAGTTTATGGCAAACAATTTGCAATGTGAAGTTGTTTGTGGCTATTATAGAGAACATTTCTTGTCATTTTTGAGATAATTTCTCATTTAAAAAAACTCAATAATTATAAACGGTATCAATTTGACAACTCTGCAGACATACTTAATTTAAAAATATATTCAAATAATAGAACAGCAATGCTGAGATTCCCTCCACAATCTCCCCCTAAGCATCTGTTGTGTCTATCACTATTTTGGAAAATCTGTTTCCTGGGTGAAGAATTATTTTGGTCAACATATCTGAGCAGCATCTCCAGGAAGATTGTCTTTTCCTTCATGGCACTAAAGATGATCATGGCATTTTGTTGACTTTTTAGAGATGTGGATATGAACAGTTGGTAATTCTTCCAATTGGCAACCTGGTCATTTCCTCCCCTGTACATCTAGGCCAAAAATTATGTAGTCAACACAGGGAAGTTGCTAGCATTGTGGCAAGCTTGCTAGCTTGACTTTCATTGTTTCTCTTTCTCTATGAAATACAACAAACAAAAAATAAAACTACAACTATATGATTTTGATAGACTTTCATCTGTTTGATTAACATTCTCTATATATTTATTTCTTCTGCATTACTTCTCTTATTTCACATTTACATCTAACAAGAATTTTTATATACAAATGCAATACAGTGTGAAAATTTGAATTTAAAACATCATAGGAAATAACTTTAAGGGATTCCTGCATGTTTTACTGATATATTAAAGACGAAATAGTAAGCCCTTTGGTGGAGACAATATAATTTGCAGCCTTATTAGTTTATATATAGCAGCAAATTGACATTAGAAATTTAGTATTCAGTTGATACAGGTTAAAAAATAAGCATGCAATGCTTGCTGACATGCACTCTAAAAAAATATGAGTAGTTTTACACAGCACCAATGAACAAATTGACAATCATGCAATAAGTTTAAAATGTTAAGAAACATATAAACCTGCCACCTAAGATAATATCAGTCATGACGCAATACAATGCATGCTATTATAGGGAAGTTAACTCTTTAAACTAATACCCACCGAATACTAGCAGCATTTGGATAAATATTATAGAATACCTAACAAAGTCAGTTCATTGATTAAAAATAATTTTGGTCCATGATTCCAGAGCTATTACACTCAGGTTTGGCAGTAAGGCATGGCGGTGCTCATGATATTCAGGTGTAACGATGGTATGGGTCAAATAGCCATAGGGTCAGGGTCCAGGAAGGGTAAGGTTTAGTGTTAGGGTTACAGTTGCAGTTAATATAATGACAATGATGCATAGAAATTGAGCCATAATGAAAACTGAGTATAACCTTCAATGCCTCTCTCAGATGTCCTACTTTCATCAGTCAGCTTCTCAAAGATCTACAGGTTCCCAAAATAACAATATAAAATGGAAACAAGCATTTAAATGTAAGCACATGGCAGTCAATTTATATTCAAATTGTAATGTCCTTTGATAAATAGCAAGATTTTTATTTGTCATCATAATTTCAGTGATTGCAATAGTTGTTTTACTATGTATCATTATCATCATTCATAACCCTCTGTCACGATCAATACTAACTTCATTTTAAACCAGAAGAAATTGAGGAGAGAAGTGGTTAAATGCCTCCAAGAAATAAGTCATTTCAACACAATAGCCAATTTCATTCAAAGAAATATTACAGCACTGCTTTCTGTTTGACTCAGAAAAGTTTTGGTAGTCTCAAAATGACAATTATATTAAAATCAGTGGCAAAAACATTTTTGAGCAAGAAACAATGCACATTTATAAGCTTTGTATAAAGGACTGAGGTAAAAGAAGCATCACACTCACTAATGCCAGTAATCAGCTCAGTTACACACGTTTTAAACTATTTAATGCTTTGAAAATCATTTTCTAATTTCTTTCTCTTAGTCCTGTATATAATCTTAACATAATCTCAATATTTCATTCAACAGCTATTTACCGAGCTCCAACATTTTGCTTGACTTTGGTAGGGATAGAGAGTTAAATATCTAAATCTATAAATTGAGACATAGTTTGGAGTATCTTGATCACTTTTGTCACATTTAAAACAAATTATTTATAAATATGTTGGAACAAAAAAGATTATTTAATAGAATTTGTTTTGACTGAAAGCTATTGCTTGTTGGAAAAAAATAAGATCTATATATCTTATTGATAGAATTACTCCTAGCTTAAAATTAGTGATACTATAGGAGGAAAGTGATATGATAGAAAAATATTGATGCTTTACTTTCCTGACTTAATAGAGAATTTACAGATCTGCAGGAGAAATATTACTTTTTATATGTTATTATCATTTTCATAAAGAAAGTACTCCTTTCTGGAGAAATAGCTATCAGTTCTAACTTTGGAAGTATTTTTATACTTTGCATATATTTAGCTTGTCTATTAAAAAAACAATCCACTCATCTCCAAAATAAACTTATTTATATGGTGGGCATTTTATTATTACCAAATTATCAAATTTAATTGATTAATTATCAAAAGAAAGATAATGTTAATAGTCATCATATAGCCTAACTTTAAAAAGAACATTTTAGAAATTTCTATTTATATCTATTGACTCTAATCCAATGACTGCTATCAAGTAATTAATTATGTATTTAGCAGCAAAGAAAATTCTTTCAGGGAGTGGGGGGGCTAGAAAAGGGGAAATCATTTGAAATGTAAATAAATTATATCGAATAAAAAAATAATTGTTACTTTCAAAAGGGATAATCATACTAAATATTTGTTTTTAATTACATACCTTTACCCTATCACATATTAATGAAAGTATTTAAGCATCCAATGTGATGTATTATATATGCATCACAGAGCAAAATGTCTACTCGACACTTTGTTGAATAACTCCTGATAGGCAAAATCATCCCCAATTGAAATCCACTGACCTTGAAGGTAAATATTTTATCTAGAGTGAAGATATAATTCAGAATATAAAGGATAGTCACTAGATCTAGAGGTATCTACAAGATGAATGACAAAGGGAGGGCAGAAATTCTTATTTAGTATACGGATAGTCAAATCTGCTATGCACAAGATGATGCTCATGGGTTATTTAAATATGTCTATCCTGTGCTCATCTGATCCTTCATTATGTTGTTGTTGCATAAAGAAAAGAAATCTGGTAAGGTTAGCAACTTTCCATTTATTCAACTCCCATGATAGCGGCATTGCTATTGACAGTATTACATTAATCAAGGTGAAACTTCCAGAGAGAATCAGGATGAAATGATCAAGTGTTTACTTACAATTGCATTAACTAAATAGATGTTTTAGTTATTCAGTGTGGTCATTAGCCCTTCTCCTGACCGTAAGATACTGAAATGCATGTGTAGAGTTGGCAAGAAGAGTGAAGCCTGTTCTAATTGAAAAAAAAAGATAAAAAGGGACATAAAGCATATTATTCTTTTGTACAATGACTAATGATTGGAATGGACACACTTTTCTATCTATGAAAAACTAGGTACAAGGTGATTTAAGTGCTCTCATCAATATGTGATTGTAATCATGCCAAATTTTACTTTATTTTGTTTCTGAAAAATTTAACAATGGATATTGAGACTTTTGTGTGTTTCCGGCTCAGATTTCTGAGTTCCTACATCATTTTATCAAGCCCAATATGATATTGCTTACTCATGAGCAAATAAAATGATTAATAAAATTGCTTAATTTTCTCCACTGGTGGAAGCTCACAAAGAAAATGCATGCTATTCTACAATTTTATTGTGCTTCTATTTATCAGAGATTTACATATGCTTAAATCTGGGGTTCTTTTCCACAGAGTTTCTTTATTTTCTTCATGTTAGAGAACACTCAAAATAAATACCATCTGCTTGTACTTTATAAAAACCTGGGTT
Organism: Apodemus sylvaticus; assembly: GCF_947179515.1. Classification (NCBI taxonomy): domain Eukaryota; kingdom Metazoa; phylum Chordata; class Mammalia; order Rodentia; family Muridae; genus Apodemus; species Apodemus sylvaticus. The sequence continues at coordinate 107,786,967 of NC_067495.1, forward strand.
ATATATACTCTAAGTCCTGTTCATTTTATTCCATTGCTAAATATTTATAGGACAACTTTAGTTCTGAAGTGCCTAACAGAAAGTATACAGGCATATCATGAGGGCCACCATTTTCCTCGCTTAAGCATATCATCTATTTTATTGCCTCATAAGTCTAGTCTAATGCAGTCATTTGAAATTGACTTTCATTCTCGTTTTCACTACTTTTAAGACATTTTCCCAAACCACTCTAGAAATAATAACCAACTCAAGGTGATTTATATGAAATATACAGCTTGAGATAATATAGCCCACAAGGTGATTAATTTTAAATGTAGCAGTTTGTGAACCGTTGAAAGAATTCATATGCTCAACAAGTGTGCTGTTCTTCCTCTGTCCGTTTTGATCAAATTCAAAATATACAGTGTTTATCAATGTTTTCAAAATTTTAACCTCAAACAAAAATCTAGTTTTTTGATAGTGCTTTCCACTGTGTTAAATTTTCTTTTTTGTTAGATGCATGGGATTTTGTGTAATTGCATTATTTTGGCACACAGAAACAATAAAGAAACTTTCAGCTATACAAGTAGGTAATTAATATGTAATATACATTTTCAGATTTTTTTCATTTTCTCAATTGCAAGGTGATCTTAAACTTTTACCAAAAATATCCTTTATTTAAGGTATAGTGCCTTTCTAATAATTTGATTGATCCTATGATGAGATCAGGAGCACACTTATTATTAATAGGATGTTCGATTTTCATCTCAGGGTCTAATTTATGTCTAAGATTTACATAAAGAATGCTCCACTTAATAATAGTGTGGACTACCAACCCAAAGGAGTGGAAGAAAATCTGAGATGAACTAGGAAACTGTGTCTGCTTTGCAGTAAAATTTAATTACATGCACCATATTTTCTCCAACGTCAGCATTAAGTACTAGGAGATATTTTTCTATGTAAGCTTACATATATGGGAATGAAAGAGCTTATACAGTTTCTTTTAAATTTTTATGTTTTCATGACTATAATAATTTGTAATATCACTACTTTCTCTTTACAATTGCAGCTTCCCAGAAAGTAATCCACATGTATATCATTATATACATTCTGATATTCTAGGGTATTCTGTTAACTACAGATTTAATATCATTCACTTAACAGAATGTTCTGTGTTGGAGTCTATAGTCTTAAAGAAAGAAATGGAGAGAACAATGAATAGGTGTTTTTTTTTTTGTTGTGGTTCATTGCATAATGTTTCCCTGTACAGTTAAGAAATAATTCTGCCTCTCTTAATATTGAAGCTTTAAATTACTTGCAGTCATAATTATTGACAATCTTGGACTGGGAAACAATCCCACATTGCTCTTGACACTGTGTTTTTGAATTTATCTTTTTAACACAAAGTCCACCCAGTTGTCTATTCGCAATTGCATTGAATATGTTGAAATCAATTCTCTATGCCTGAGACTTGGCCAGCTGCTGCTTTTACTAGTTCACTTCATTACTTCCTTGTCCAGTTCTTCTTAGCTCTCCCATGATAAAAACTGTACGTTGAACCCAGTAAGTATTCTCATAGGTTGACTGTTTCCTTAGCCCCTAAAATTCTTTGCCTTCAATATATTCACCATCCTGACTTCTGAGCTTAATTTGTAGGGAAAATAATTCATGTCATAGAATGATATGAACTCTGCTATTAAGATTTCATGCTATATTTTATCTCCTTCTTAACAAAGAAGGTGCTGTATTTTCATAGCTATCTCCAGAAGCCTGCAAATATGTGTATATGCCTCACACCAGTGAGCAATGAATGGGCTTCTTTGTTTATGAGCATTTCTGTCAATATGTTGTCTACCAAATTATATGAAATCTTTGCTTTGATATTAATGATTTTGCCATGTTTTAAGTGTTTCATGAGCTTATTTTCCATATTTGTCTCTTTTAGGAAAGGGGCATTCATATTTGTTATACTTGAGTAATCAAAGCTTTTGCTAGAAGGCCCATGGTTTGTAGTTAAGATAAGATTATCTTGGAAGTGTGAGTAAAAGTAAAATGATAACTTTTAATCAATGCTTTATCACCTTGAATATTAATGGTGTATTGTCCTCTAATCACCCTTATAGATTGAAGAGAGGCCTTTGAAAGATTGTTATAGAATACATAAACAGAAACATTTGTCCATGTGTTGTTTGAATACTATTTTACATCTCTAGTAGACTAATTTGAAATGTTAGAACAATTTTAAATAAGTTTTTAATTTATCTAACTTTTCACTGTGATAGAATGTCATTATTCATTTTATAATTATAATGTTAATTTATATGCACATGAATGTAGCTGGACTGTTTTTCCACATGCTTCAAACTATTTGAGATAACAGCAGGCCATCTAATCTTATTGGACTTATGCATATTAATAAGAGCATCTGCAATTTAAGATAACAACTCCATAGCTTATCAAATTTTTTCGGTATTCATATTTGGACATTGGCTTTTTCAATCTATATAAAAGATTAAAAATAAATAGTAAATAGCCTCTTCATAAAAGGATACTCACAAAAGAAATTGAGAGGTCAGATACTTTTTCAAATAATACACAAGTATTTTAGTTTAAAAATAAAATATCACCACAACTTGCCTCTTTTTTTCCATTTTTTTTATTTATACACTTTACATCCCAATATCCAACCCACCCTCCACCACCTTCCACAGCTGCTCCCTCTCGCCTCTCCCATCCCCCTCCCCTTCTCCTCTTGGCTAATATTTCTCTATCATCACATCACTTCACATCCTCAACCTCTGTAACCGCAGTTCTGTTGTCTGCTTTCATGAGTGATTTTTTCAGATTCAGCATATAACTGATGTAATGCGGCTCTTGTCTTCTTTGCCTGGCTTACTTTGCTGTACATAATGTACCGTGTCCACCCATGTTACTGCAAATTAAATTCTCTATTAAATTGTGCATGAGCTCATGAGCTTAGTGCAGAAACAATCTACTCCTCTACTCATCTAAAGCCTCCTGGCCTTGTATTGAGAATATTCTTGTAAAGAATATATACTATAACCCATTAACTGTTATGAGGAATAAATTATTCCAGGTCTAGCTGTAAATTCATTTCCTTTCCAGTAAATTCTCCAGTAAACATTGTAGTTTCTAGAATTACTAAAGATGTGTGTGTCTGTCTGCCTGTGTTTGTATGTGTATTATATTTATAAAAATGTTTTTCACACTAATGACTTACATGAGAATGATAAATTCTGCATTACATAGACACTACTACTGAATCCTGACATTAGAGGAGGTTCTTTGTAATGATAGGAAAATTTTCACCATTGTTTAATTTTATTATTTTGTTACTTCTTAGTTCATTATTGAAAAGCTGTTAAGGTGTAAAGATATTGTTACATTGTGCCTCTACATGTCAATCTTCTGGAATTTTATAAAAGTTTGTGGCTACCAGTGTAGCTCAGTGATGGAGTGCTTCTGTAGGGTTCTAGATTCAATACCCTAGCATAACAATAGCAACAATAAGAACAAAAAGGCACATAAGTAAACATAGAATTTGAGGACTTTATAACCATCCTCTAACAGAAATGTGTCACACAAATTAATTATTCAAGCTCATAAAATATCTGATATATTTAAAAAAATGACAGGGATTGTTGGATGAAAAGAAACAAGTAGAAATGAATCTTTAGTTTCATTAGAAACTTTAAAATGATACTTGGAAATAAAGACATAAATTACGGTGGGATGAGAACATAGGCCTTGTTCACAGAAAAAGTGTCTGGATTTGTCTTTATCTACTAATTATGTTAATTTTGGGTTTTGTTTTATGATACCTTGGATTGAGATTCTTTAGGTGAGAACAGGATAAGACAGTTAGGTTTACGTGTGTGTGTGTGTGTGTGTGTGTGTGTGTGTGTGTGTGTGTGTGAAAATGTCAGCTTCCAGCCAGTTGAGGTGGTACATATATTTGGTCCCAGAACTCTGAAGGCAGAAACAGGTAGATCCCTTTGAGTTCAAGGCCACCTTCACTACAAAGTGAGTTTGGACAGCCAAAAGCTATAACATGGAGGAATCCTTTCTCAAAAAAAGGGGGGGGGGAGGCAAAAAAAATCGTCAGCTTCCACAGCTTGGAGAAAAGTCGCCTTCTCTCCCTCTCTCCCCCAGATGCCTTTGATAGATTGATTATTAATAGTAACTTTCTGGGGGTCAGAATATGAATTAAATTAAGTAGAATTCAACTAACTTCAGCAGATGGCCACAGAAAAAGCTGTGGGTGTCAGGCTGGTCTGGGGCACGGTTGAAGCCCCTTGAAGAACATTGAACTAAGGCTGGCTGCTACCAAAGAAGCTAAGCTAAATATCAAGCCTTGCCAGTTTTTGCATTTCCACAATAAATTTGGATTTGGAGTAGGGGAGTGCCAGGACCTCAATCTGGTTAAGTATTTTTGCTTTACCACTGAGCAGTATTAGAAACCAAATCTGTGTTTTGGAAGCAAACATTATGGACCAATTCTGAAAAGGCAACCTTACACCTACTTGCAAGAAACTTCATCTCTAAATCCAGGCTCTGGTTTTAGCACCAGCAAGATCTGTTTATTTTTAAAGCTTGCCATTGGGATTTCTGAATATTTGCTATGCTGTAGTTTCAGTGTTTCTCTTAATGTTAATGAAATAATTTGTAATGTGTAACACCAAAAAAAAAAAGAATATAAAAATATAGGAACAACAGCAACAAACAATTCTCTGCTTTTCCTATTGCAGAGAATCTGCTTCTCCCAAATCATCTGTTGTAATGCTCTGTCATAAATTCTACAAGTTTGCCATGCTTGCTTTATTCTGATGTTGTAATGAATGTGATGAATTCCCTTTAAAATATTTCACATCTAGCTTCAGTAGATCAGTGCATTGTTCAGCCATCATCAGCTTTCTCTTGCAGTAGAAAATACAAAGACTCACAACTAGGCATTAATCAGTGAGAGAGAGAGAGAGAGGGAGAGAGAGAGAGAGAGAGAGAGAGAGAGAGAGAGAGAGAGAGAGAGAGAGAGAGAGACCGTGGAACATTTACCCCTAAATGGGATTTCTACATCAAATCCCTACCCTCAGATTTCAGGGAACCAGATGGAAGAGGAGATGGAAACAGTATAAGAGCCAGAGAGAATGGAGAACTCTTAGAAAACAAGGCCCTCTAAATCAACATATACAAAGCTAGTATGAACTCACAGAGACTAAAGCAGCATGCACAAGGTCTGCATGGGTCTGCACTAGATCCTCTCTCTATATTATGGCTTCCATTTTTGTGTTTTTGCAGGATTCTGTGATTCTTTTGACCTTCTCTTGGGATCTTTTCCTTCTGTTGGTTTTTATTGCTATATTTCAATGTGATTTTTTTTGTTTTATCTCATAATTTATTTTATGTTATATTATAATCTCTTAGAAGCCTGTTCTTTTCTTTCTTTTTTTAAATATTTTTATTTTCTATATTCTTTGTTTACAATCCAAATGATCTCCCCTTTCCTGGATCCCCCCTCCCCATATGTCCCATAAACCTTTTTCTCTCCATCCATTTTCTGATCGCCTCCCTCCTTTTTTTCCTCTGTCCTTATATTCCCTTTCCATGCTAGATCAATCCTTTCCAGGATCAGGACCCTCTCCATACTTCTTCATGGGAGTCATTTGTTATGCGATTTGTGCCTTGGGTATTCAGAGCTTCTGGGCTAATTAATATCCACTTATCAGAGATTGCAATGGAATACTACTCAGCAATTAGAAACAATGAATTCACAAAATTTTTAGGCAAATGGTTTGATCTGGAAAATATCATCCTAAGTGAGGTAACCCAAGCCTGTTCTTTTCTAAAGAGAGTGGATCTGGATTGGGTTTTGAAGGAAGGTGGAGAGGAACAGGTAGGAAAAGCCATAACCAAGGTTTAATGTGCAAGAACTGTGGTCTTGCTGCACCTTATACTCTTAATGCAGCAATTTGATTTATTGATCAGTCTTTTGCACACAATGAATAAGAGATTAGGTGTGTGTCTGTTTTGGTTTTTACATTCCATTCAAGTGTCGAAATAAAACCTGTACTTATGTAATAGTATTACTAAGAGGATAGTCTAAGCTTACTGAAAAAAATTGTAGAAAATAGAACTGTAGATTTATTCCTTAAAATAATAAAATTTGCCAAGAAAACAAAGCAGAAGGTAAACAGGCATTTAATATCATTCCATTCATCAAGTTCAAAGTCGTTTCATTTGCATTGCTTTGAACTGTACCAAACACTCAAAACAACCAAATTAGCAGGGACTGCAATGTGCTGAGGTTCAATGTCTACTTTGCTAAACTGATTACCTGAGGCCCAGTGTTACAAAAAGCGCAATGTAAATAGTTGTTCATAGTTGTTTATTAATGGATTTCTTTGAGGCTACAATATAAGTACAAAGCTTTGAAAACACAATAATCTTAGTAGCTCTTTGAGTCATGGGCAGCATAAGTGAAACTTAGTTTTCCAGCATTCTCACAGAAACCCATGCATTCTTTGTTATTCCTAATGCTGAAGGTCTTTTTTAACTGTTTTGGTGTTTCAACAACTATTACAGACTATTCTGAAATTTCCTGTCCATTATCTGGCAGCTTGAGGTTTAGTTTCTCAGAAGCTCCCCTTAAGTAGGTTGCATTCATTATGCAGAGGATAATATAGAGGACTTTCAATTTGTGTGTTAGCAGATAAGTTCTCATCTATTTACTTTGGATTCTTTTGTTTCCTCCATATTAAGCAAGCAGAGGTTTTCAACATTTTCATTTTCTTTTGTGCTACAAATGTGACAATATACTGACTCGGTCATGTTTCATAAAGTGACTTCTGCTTTATTAGTGTACGTTTTATACAACTTTTACTCATGCTTATTAAAATGCAGTAACACTTGCTTTGTTTTATATATTCATTGGTTTATTTGTTTGTTTGTTTTACCAGGAAAGAATTTTAAGAAAGATTGTAGTAGTGTGATACATATAAATTCTTTCCCAAATATCTTTTTCATCGCAACATATCTTTACAAATTTTGAGTTTCAATTTCTCATTTCCATGTAGTAGAGTACTTATAAAGATCAATTAAATAAATTTTTTTATTGTTATTTTTTTATTCGATATAATTTATTTACATTTCAAATGATTTCCCCTTTTCTAGCCCCCCCACTCCCCGAAAGTCCCGTAAGCCCCCTTCTCTTCCCCTGTCCTCCCTCCCACCCCTTCCCAGTTCCCCGTTCTGGTTTTGCCAAATACTGTTTCACTGAAGCAAATGATTTCTTCCTAATGAGGAAACGGCTTTACCTATCTAAAAGGACAGGCCTCTATCTGCTCTGCCTTGCAGCTTTTCTCTTCTTGTCAATAACTTCATTAAATATTTATCTACCTAGTATGTCTATGTGAATCAGCATGTATGTGTGCTACAATGCATATGGAGGTCAGAGGAAGACTTGTAGGCTATGACTCCTTTTTACCATGTATAGTTTTGGGCAGAGCCTCAGGCTTGGCAACAAGTACCTAGACTGGCTGCCATCATGCCAACAGTATTAATAAATTATGAAAAGTTCTATATGACTTCATATTATAGTAGATAAGTCTGGTAGACAAAACTTTAAGAATGCTCTCCAATGGCTATGTCAATCTCTCCCTGCCCAAATTCTGCTGTTGTCCATCTCTGTTCTTCACTAGTCATTGTGTCAAGGCTCTACTTTGATAAACAACAGGTGTTTTCCTTTGCCATGTAACAAATGACCAAAAGACTGCTTGTTTACAACACTACCTCGAGATGCCAAATCTTTTAAATTCAGACCCCATTTTAGAGTACGTGACCAAGTTTCCAAGTTGTACCCCCAACATAACCTGTCCAGTCTCTAGGCTAATCCCCAACAAGACCAGCGTTCCCAGTTTACACTTAGGTGTAACACTTAGGAATAACTGTTAGGTTATTCCCCCAACAAAACTGTACCCCAGTTTACAAGGCCACACCTTGCCTAACAGCCACCAATGCAGAAGGGAGCAGAAATTAAGTGTATGATATGACTCCCAGCACCAGCTAATTATGTTAAAGGCCACAGTAGCTTTCCAATTAGATGCTTGCACACATACTCCCTGCTTGCTGCTTACTATAAAGCCTTGCTCCTATTCAGGGCTTCCCACCTGTAAACCATCTTGGGTGACTTTGGTGCACTGGGGGAGAGAAGAACTAGCTTGAGTAGAATAAAAACCTGCAGTACTTTACATCAGATCGGCTCCTCTCTAGTTATGGAGATGACTAATATTTCCCTAGCACTATAGCCTACAGCCTCATTGTTTTCTACATCAGATGCTCCGAAAAAAAACAAAACAAGAAAAACAAAACAAATAAACAAAAACAAAAACTTCTCATGAGCTCCTTGCTTAAGATCTAGCAGTGCTTAAGCAAAGATGCCAGGCTGGCTAAACTCTAACCTGGCTCTGGAGAAATATCTGTTTCCATGCTAATTCAAAACCTTAGCAGAACTCAGTTCCTTAGAATTATAGACTGGTGGTTCCTGTTTAAAACAGCCTATTACCCACGGACTACCATTCTGACTGGCTGTCCACATTCCAATTATTAGGTTTCCTACAGGGTATGGGTGAGGTGACTCAAGGCCCTTACATTCCCTCCCGGTCTGGCCCTGCAAAAAAAAATATTTTTAATGCTTCATTTCTCTGTGACATGCTCTTCGATTACAGGAAAGAAGAAGGCCTGCATTTAAAGGACTAATAGTATCACTTAAATGGGGTCTTTTGCTGCAGAGGGGACCATAAAGAAGGCAAAGTTTCTATATTCAAATTCCACTCACTTTCAAGAAGGAAGAGATTATAGAAAGATGATGTCATTAGAGGTCATTCTTAATGTTTTGGCTACCATGCTAATCTTCTTTATTACCAAATCTTACAGCATCTTTCAAAATGTATTGATGGATACTAGTGGCATTGTGATATATTACACCTCACAAAACATATGCACACATACACACCCTGGGGAGAAAATGGGATTTTGAAAAAGTACTTTAATTCTTTTTGCAATAAGTGATACTAGTTAAAATTGAATCCTAATTCATTAGAGGAAAAGATTAGTTTAAGCTACATAATTTATGAAAAACTGTAATTTTAAAAATAGGTCAGGAAACAGTTACTTTATGTTTCCCTTTTTGGAAATTCATGTAATTTTTGATGTCTTGACAACCTTTTCTATCGAAATTAGGATGATATCCATATGAATTGTCTGTCTTTTATCAAAATGGTATGTCTAGGCTTTCTTTCCTCATTATTGTCTTTATTACGTGTCTGCGTGTGCTCTGCATCAGTATGACCATGTTCGTGCTGATGCTGCCGAGTTTTGAGACAGCATTTCACTATGTAATCTACACAGATGCTCAACTTGTAATTCAACTTTGTTCTACAGAGCTCTGGGATTACAAGTGTAGCAGTATGTGTGTATTCCATAATTAGGTTTATTATAAAACAGGCTTGGGAAATCAATCAGAAATCGCTAAAAGATGCACCTTGCATTTGATCCCCTGTGAACAAAGCCCAAACATACAAATGACTATTTATCATAGTAGCCACGAGATGGCAGTACTAATGTGTTTTGCCTGAAATGAAAGGCAGCCACATATTGGAGTGTGAAGTACCAACGTTTTATCTCAAATATTTTTATACTTATGACTTCTCATAAATGAAGCACATCTTAATAGAGTATTGTTGAAAATGTTGGCAGTCCCCACTATTCTTTTAGAAAAAAAAAGAAATATTCAGTGTGACTTTTTATTCTTTTTCTTAATTTTCTATGTATTTATTTTTTATTCACTTTACATTTTCATTGCTGCCTTCATCCCAGTCCCCTCTCATACAGTCCTTCTCTCCTTCTCCCTCTCTTTCTTCTCTGAGAGAGTGGAAGCCACCCTTGGGTATCCCCCAACCCTGGCACATAAATTCTCTGAAGGGCTAGAAGCATCTTCTGCCACTGGAGCCAAACAAGATAGCCCAATTAAGGGAGCATATCCACAGACAGGCAACCATGGTCCAGTTTTGGGGGGAAAACATATGAAGACTGAGCTGCACATCTGCTACATATATGTTGGGGACCTAGGTCCAGCCCTGTATATGCTCTTTGGTCAGTGGTTCAGACTCTGAGAGCCCCAAGGGTCCAGGTTAGTTGACTGTTGGTCTTCCTGTGGAGTTCCTATCCCCTTCAGGGCCAGGAATCCTTCCTCTTTTCCCATAAGAGTCCCCAAGTTCCACCCACTGTTTGGCTGTGGGTGTCTGCTTCTGTCTGAGTCAGCTGCTGGGTGGAGTCACTCAGAGGACAGCCATGCTAGGCTTTTGTCTGCAAGCACAACAGAGTATTATTAATAGTGTCACATACACAACAGAGTATTATTAATAGAGATTGGTGCTTGCCCATGGGATGGGTCTCAATTTAGGCTGGTCATTGGCTATCCATTCCCTCAGTCTCTACTCCATTCCCCCATGCAAGCATGTCTTATGGACAGGATAAAATCTGGTTAAAAGTTTAATGGATAGTCTTGCCAATGGGGTTTGCATCTGAGTTACCTCACTCAGGATAATAGGCAACACAGGATTTTTATTCTTTAAACTATGACCTTTTACTATCTTCATCAGTGAAATGCAACACTTAGGTTTGGGGCTGCTAAACTTGGGTCTGAAACTGAATTTTCCCCTCTAACAACCTTGAGCCTGATGAAAAGTTTTCAAGAATGATTCCTTCAGGTCAATTAACTTCTTACAGAAACCACCATTGAAGTCAGGCATGTCTGGAAGTCCAGACAATCAAGAACTCAAGGCTCTCCTCAGCTGCTTAAGATTGTTCAAGGCCAGTCTGGACTACATGAGAACTTGCCTCAGAAACCAAACCAACCAACCAACCAACCAACCAACCAACCAACAAGCAAACAAACAAACTTGTAATTGAATAATCAATGAAAAACAAACCTTTTAATTGAATACAGGCTACCCTTTACCCTTTTAGTACTGACTACAATCTGACAGTGTAAAGCTGATGTGATTATTTACTAGCACTGGGCTTTCTTTTTATGCTAAAATGAAGAATATCAATTTTTGCCTATCATCATAGCTTCAGTACTTAACACAGGGCTTGACATACCAAAGGTCCTCAGCTCAAACTTATCCACTAATAGGGAAAGTGAGTAAACCATTTTTTTTGGTATCCCAGTCAAGAAACCATTTCATCATATTGCAAAGTTTGATGGGCATAATGCAGTTTTCTTAATTCACAATTTTATTCTTATTTTCTATAACAGTTTACTAAAGTAGAACCCTCAAGGCTATCATGTTGATAGGTCCTGAATCAACATAAAGATTTCAAATAGACTCTGTGGGTTTCTTTCTTTCTTTTTTTTTTTGCATGTGCTTTTCCTCATTTATGAATGTAAAGATCAAACTGGCTCATGTTCTTTTATGCTCATTTCAAGGTTTAAGTGCCCTACTCCAAATGTATAAAATTCAGCTTTGCATGAATACACCTTGAGTTTTGTCATCTTTATAACCAGCTGGAGTAAAATACCATTCAATTTAAATCTGTCATCTTTTGAAAATTAGAAAAGATAAAGGCAGTAGCTCAACAATAATAATTGCCATATAATTTTAGAAAATAATTTACTTTGGTATCATAATTTTTATTTTAATCTATTAGCTTTAAAAATATTTAAGCTTGTATGATTTGTCCCTTCCTGTGTTTGCTATTTTATTAAAAACTGCCAACTGAAAGGCTTTTTGTTACTATTAAATAGAGAGAGCAAATTTAGACTGGCAGTGACTACCAGCCAACCATCTGGACTCCAACTCAGCAAGAAACCTCCAAGAACTATATATCCACATATATTTAACTCAAGACCTATTTTCAAGTATCTATTATTATCACTGGGGGATACAGAGTTCCTTTGCAGGTGTTTGGTCTTCATGATAAAATAATTTTTAAATGGGATTAAAAGAGAGGCGCCAAAGACTATTAAATGGAGTAACAGAAAAAAAGAACAGGGAGGCAAGCAGGAGACATTGGTAGAGAGAAAAGAAATGATGAGGTAGGCCAGAGCCTTTGGCCCTTGTTTTTACTTTGAACTAAAGAGGCCCTGTGTTGCATTCCTCACAGAGTGATATGGATCTTTGGTGTGCAAGAAGTTCTTCATCCTTTTTGACTAAAGAAAGGAAATGTGTCACCATAATATTACCCGGTGTAGTTGCATCATCAGCTAGGACTTGCTCTAAGTGGCTTAGAATTCAAGGCATGAACTGCTGAAGGCTTACCCAGTGTAGGGGAATGCCAGGACAGGAAAGCAGGAGTGGGTGGGTTAGTGAGCAGTGGGAAGGGGATAGGATATGGGGTTTTCTGAGAGGGGATGAGGAAACAGATAACATTTGAAATGCAAATAAAGAAAATATCCAATAAAAAATAATTCAGGGCATGTATCAAGTAGAAAAGAATAACTAACTCTATCTGTGGCTGACAGTTTGCCTTCCATTTTGTTAACATTGGCTGTCGTTGTATCTTTGGTTTTAGAGATTTGAAGCCAGTTTAGAATCCTTGTATTTGGCTCTTTTTTAACCTTTCAGTTAGTTTCAAGTAGCCTGTGGGTCTTCATCAATTACTGCTAGGCCAGCACGTAACAATGGGTCATTAGCAGACAGTGGGATATTTTTTCCATTGTAATGTTTAAACTCTGTCTCTTTTAATTACTCCTATTTCTTTATATCACAAGACATGACTGACCACTGATTATGTCTTCTGTCTCTAAGGAAACATTGCACATCTAAGATGCTAAGCAAATAGATATTGAGGGTGTTTTCACTCCCTTTCTTCCTATTTAATACTAAATGTCTTCTTAAAAACATTAAAGAGAGGGGGAATTCTTACAGGAGTTTTACTTAAACAATAATGGCATACATTTAGATCAGAAATATCCTTTAACTGCAGTGTTTCCAGGAGACAATAAGGTCAAAATACCTAAACAGCACTAAAGGCCATCAGTTGGAAAATAGGTGCTTGCTTAACAAATCACTGGTTATTGGCTGACTGTTAACCTGACAGTATTGCTAAAAGTTGTGGCTTTCAGCTCAGAGTGGTTATGAGGAGGTTCATTAAGCAGATGTAAGTGACCAGAGTCTCTATCAATGCTGCACAAGCTATGGAAAAACTAGGGTTTTGCTCCTATTTTGTTCTTGTTGTCATTGTTTTCACTATGAAAAATGTTTTCTTGATTTTGAAGAGTTGGCTGTGTCCAAATTTCAGCATCCCTGTCAAAAACCAAATGGTTTCTCATGTCTATAATACCACTATTTGTGCACCAACAAACAAATGTGTACATATAACAGACACACACACTATATAGATACACCACATCACACATAACACATATCGCAACACACACCACACATATAAAAGGAATAAATTCTTCTTGTAATATCCATTTATTTTCATGATGTAATTAATTCCTGACTTAAAAAGTTTTCCGTACAACTTAGTGTGTATAGCAATTCATCTCACTTACATAGCAAGGAAACACTACTTATTTCAAATGCAGTTCAGTACAAATGTAGGCAACTCAGACTTAATGATGTTAAATTTTCTTTTGTATTAGGATAATACCATTTTCCTTTGAAATTTTAAACCTAAGGTTTTTTTTTAAATAAAATATACTCAATGACTGACATTAACACATTAATGACCTTATTTATTTTTTAAATTGTATTTGTATTATTTAAAACAAGTTTTAAATTTGAATTATTTTGATCATGTTCTTCCCCTCCCCTAAGTCCTTCCAGATCCTCTCCCACTCCCGGCCCACCTAACATTAAGTTCTTTCTCAAAAACAAAACAAAATAAAAACCTAATCAACAACCAAATGTCCAAAACCTATAAAACACAATTTAGTTAATACTCCAAACAGAAGGTATTGTGATCATAAAAGAGAAAGCGGCATAAGAATATATTGTATGGGGATGTGGGGGAAGGGGGTGTCTCAGTTGGCCCATGCCATGGCATCCCTTTGCCGTAAGTATAGCATAGAATAGAGTTTATTTCTATTGGGCATGGGGAAGAGAGTTAAGAGTGTAGTAGAGGGAGAGAAAGGCATAGAGAAGGAGACAGTAGAGAAATAGAGGGCACCCATGACAACATGGAGAGAGCTGGGAAGGGAATGAGGAGAGAGGTGGAGCAAAGGAGCAAGGGAGTAAGAGAGTAAGAGAGCAAGAGAGAGAAGAGGAGGCAGGAATCCCCTTTTACAGTGGGCCAGACCTACCTGGCTGTTGCCAGGTAACTGTAGCTGTTGCCAGGTAACTGTGGGCTGAAGCTTAGAATCCTAACAGAAGGTAACCAAGCTAACTGTCACCAAATAAAAATACACACTCAACCATGATGTCCATTGTGTGTGGTCCTAACTCCTGAACGTGGGGCCTATCCTGGAGTGCTTGGTGTTCTCAGTGCCACTCTATTACAGGAAACTGATTTTCCCTCTCCAGGCAGGTATGACAGTTTGGTTGGTAACCTTTACCCCACTGGCAGGTTTTCTTTTTTTCTTTAATCCTTCCTTCCTTCCTTCATTTGTTCCTTCTTTCCTTCCTTCCTCCTTCCTTCCTTCCTTCCTTCCTTTCTTCTTTCCTTCCTTTGTTCTTTCTTTATTCGTTAAGACTATAACAAAATTAAATATAATAAGATAAAACAAAATCTACAACATTGATGTTGGTCATGAAAATACCAATAGAAAATAAATTGACCAATAGAAGTCACATGAATCAGAGACCCACTCATTCACTCACTCAGTAATTCCATAAAACCATCAAGCTAACAGCTATATTATATATGCAAAAGCCCGGATACAGACCCAGGCAGGCCCTGTGCTTGGTGCTTGAATCTATGTGACTTCATATGGGCCTTGCTCCGTTGATGTAGAGAAACTTGGCTTTCTTGGTGTCCTCCATCTACTCGCTTTCTTACCCTCTTTCTATTACCACTTACAAAAGGAAAGGTCTTTTCTTTACTTAGTTGTATATCCCAAAGTATACAACAACACCACATATTTGGTTGGTTTTAAACAACTGTAATAACCACATTCACTTTTATGGTGCTACACTTTTGTAAATGATTTAGCATTTATTTTTTTTAAATAAAGTAAAACCAATTTTCAAAATCTATAAAATATGATCAATTCTTTTCAGTAAATATTTTAAAACATCTCAGTAATTGTATCATGTATTCTCAAGATGGTACTATATCCTCAGTAATCATAGTTATTGCATTTTACTTATGAATATAGTATTTGCATTTACAAAACAGAGTCCTCTAGCTTAAACCTAATAGTAGTTATTTGTAATACAAGGAAATATGGCCGGTTAAAAATTTTTAAATGTAGTAGTAGGAATAACAACACTGACTGTAATTTGCTACATATAGAAGAAAATGTACATGTTGATGCATATACTTAAATAGGCTTATTTTAATTCTTTAATTTTTAAAGTTAGAATAAAAAATTATCATTTCCCCTTCACTCCCCCATAAATCTTCCCATGTACAGCTTCCTATTCTCTTTTACATCCATAGAGATTTTTCTCATTAATAGTTGCAATATGCATGCATGAATGGAGATACAACCTACTGATATAACCTACCCAGTAATATCACATGGGAGGCAAAAGTTTCTTACTCTAACCCAGTAATAATTTACAATGAATATATTTTCTTTATAAATGTTCAAAGTGAATAGAGGTTTAAAATAAGTAATGAATACATCTAATAAAAGTTCCGTTTCAGCCTATTTAGTCACTAACACTGAAAAAGTATGCCCAGGCATGCATAATGGAACCAGTTGCCCATCTAGATATTTAGGAAAAGTGCCAAATTAGAGCTATGGTTTATAGTAAATGAGCTTCTGTTACTGTACATCCCCAGAGATCTTAGATAAAAGAGCTTAAGCAATGAGATACCGCTGTTAAGTGGAAAAGGTGTCACCCACTAAAGGCTAATATGTTGATATTAGACATGTCAATCATTTAAGGATAACTCTTCTCAAGGTATTATCATGACATCTATCCTTTTTTGTAATGGCTATTCTATTTATTTACATTTCAAATGTTGTCCCTATTCCCATTTTCCCATGTGCAAACCCCCTGTCCCATGCCCCATCAACCCTGCTTCTATGAGGGTACTCCCCCACCCATGCACCC
This sequence comes from Apodemus sylvaticus, assembly GCF_947179515.1. Taxonomy (NCBI): domain Eukaryota; kingdom Metazoa; phylum Chordata; class Mammalia; order Rodentia; family Muridae; genus Apodemus; species Apodemus sylvaticus. Next base: position 107,803,196 of record NC_067495.1, read on the forward strand.
ACTCCTACCTCACTGCCTTAGCATTCTCCTATGATGGGGCATTGAGAGAAGCCTTCACAGGACCAAGGCCTCTCCTCCCATTGATACCCAACAACACCATCCTCTGCTACATATGCAGCAGTAGCCATGGGTCCCTCCATGTCTACTCTTTGGTTGGTGGTTTAGTCCCTGGGAGCTCTGCGGGGTCTGGTTGGTTCATATTGTTGTTCCTCATATGGGGCTGCAAACTCCTTCAGCTTCTTGGGTCCTTTCTCTAGCTCCTCCATTGGGGATCCTGTGCTCAGTTCAGTGGTTGGCTGCAAACATCTACCTCTATATTTGTCATGCTCTGACAAAGCCTCTCAGGAGACAGCTTTATCAGTCTCCTGCCAGCAAGCACTTTTCTTTAAAAGTTATTCAAGAAGAATGAAGCCTATAAGATTTTATATCATTAACAAAGACAAATATTTTATTAAGAAAAATACATTATTCTTGTTTAGGGAGAAAAATAAAATAGTAGTTTTTGCTTTGTTTCCTTCTGTTTGTAAGAACAGAACCCTTGGTATGTTAAGGTATTAAGAGAATAAAAACCTAGATTAGGGATAAAATAATGAAGTGAGAGTACATCTCATCTGAACATAAATTTTTTTAAAAAATTTTCAAAAACATATATAACAGTATGGATAAAAGTCAAATAATTTCTATGACTCCATATCACAGACTGTAACTGTTAGTATTCTATAACAGTTTAATAATTTATTTCTCTCCTTTTTTGTTATTTCATAGCATGGCATCATACAATTCTAAAATTCTGTATATATTCTTATAAAACTGCTGTGTAATTGTCACACATAGCAATATTTTATTTTTATTTTCCAAAACTAAAATATTTTCATCATTTACTTCTTTACCTTTCTTCCCTCCAACCCATCCCATGTTCTTCTTCCCCTTTACGCCCTCTCAAATTGTTTTATTAGGTTGTTCATATATTAAATATAACATACATGCATACATATACACATATACATAGACCTGGCTAGATAAATTCATAGACGTTTACTTGGATGTATGTGCTTTCAAGCCTGACCACTTAGTATTAAGTAAACAGGTAGTGGGGGAAAATGATTTGGGTAGCTCTCATCATTCCTTTAGTATCCTTTCATTCTTTGTCTAGGCCTAAGTCCCCATGAGACTTTCCTTTTCCATGTTAGCAAGTCTGTTCCAAACCTAGTAATCTTTCATTTGATGTTTACATATTTATTTTTTATCATTTATTTATTTATTTATTTACACTCCAGATTTTATTCCCCCCTCCCAATCTACCCTTCTATTGTTCCACATCCCATACTTCCTCCCCTCCCCCATCTCCATGAGGATGTCCCCATCTGCCACCCAAAACACAACCAGACCTCTAAACTCCCTGGGACCTCCAGTTTCTTGAGGGCTGGTGCATCATCTCTGAATGAACACAGACCAGGCAGTCCTCTGCTGTATTAGTGTTGGGGGACTCATATCAGCAGGTGTATGCTTCCTGGTTGGTGGTCCATTTCTAAGTCTGATCAAAGAGCAAAGCCATATTCAAATTGTTTCTTTTGCTTTTAAAAATTATCATTAAACCAAACTGCAGAATGTGATAATGTCTTAGCAAAATTACCTCGTTAGTCTGTATTGGACTATGAATCTGTGTAATAGCTAACCACATCTCTGCTGCATTTGAGTGGGTAGAAAAATCATGATTGGCTTTATGTAGAATAATCTTTCAATGAAATTGAAAGCAGGTGAGCTGGAAAGATGGCTCAGTGGTTAAAAGCACTAACCTTCCAGAGGCCCTAAATTCGATTCCCAGCAACATGGTGGCTCACAACCATCTATAAAGGGATCCTACGCCCTCTTCTGGTGTGTATGAAGTCAGTTACAGTATAACTCACATACAAAAAATTAATCATTTTTAAAAAATTGAAAGCAGGTGCTTCTGTTATGAAGAATTTGTTATTTCACAAATCGTATCAATTTCTAAGATATTCAATTGTAAGTTTTTTACATGGGTTTTAATGTTAGGCAAGTTAGCTCTTCCATTTGAAAAAGATGATCAAACATAGATACTCATTCGATGGCTTTGGGACATTATAACATGTTTTCACCTTGTGAAAGTATGGAGCTTTGGAGAGTGGTTATTTTAAACATGTTCATCTAAAGTACATTTATTGCATTCACCACCTCTAACACACAAACACAGGCATGGACACACAGACTATTACTCACTAAAGTCATAAACAACAGGATTAAAGAATTGATGTTGTTCTAAACTTCCTGCCATATTGTATTTTTATACTGAGTTGTACAGAGAAGAATAATTTACAGAATTATTAATGAAACTAGTTAGAAAATGTTTAAGGTGATTATATATTTATTATATGTTACTTGAAATGTTAACTTCAAACCCAGAAAGGGAAGTTATAAAATAGGCATATCTGTTTCTCTAAATGTTGATAATATATTGCAAAGATTATGGACCTGATGCAAGAAATAAGAGTATTTTCAAAATTGTCCGACAAATCAACAAAATAGCAGAAATGCCCATAAAGCAGTAAACAGATTTGGTGCTTCTCAGAGTTGTTCTTAACCTTCCTAATGCTGTGACTCTTTAATACATTTCCTCACGTTGTTCTGTCCCCAACAATAAAATTATTTCATTGCTACTTCATAATGGTAATTTTTATGTAATGTAAACATTTGTGTTTTCTGGTAATCTTAGCCAACTACTGTGAAACAGTTGCTTGACACCCTCCTCCAAAAAAATTTCATGGTCTACAGGTTGAGAACCACTACACTAACTTAACTTTAATAAAATGGAAGGTGAGGTTTAGAATGTCACACAACCAGGTAGTACTTCTTAAAACGTACTTTTTTGTAATTATTCTAGGCACGGGATATTTTAAGTCAGAAAATTATGAATAGAAAACTTTGTCTTATTTTTTTAATGACTGTATGTGATTTCCTAAATCTTTAGTGTAAGAAAGAAGAAAAAAATAGATGCTAAAGACTGTATGCACATTGACTTGCAGAATATACGGAGTGCTTTATGAAAATACCTCCCAGATCACTCTCACACTCCTTTCAAATTAAGGGGAACATTTAGGTGTATGTCATGTTTCATGTTGAGCTGGAAATGGCAAGCAGAATCTACCTGTAATTTTCTATTTTAACTTCATAATAAAATGGGAGAAGTACTGAGACCCAAATAAATCTAATTATTTATTTTAGCTACACTTCAACTAAGTAATAAAGTCAAGTCTGAAACCACAGTACCTAGTGCCCAGTAAATAACAAAACATGATATTTTTGAAAATGTAAATTATGCAAATTTGATTTGTTCATTGAGTTTTATGTACTTGTCATACATTTTTAATGTTCATCATGAGCCAGTTTTGTGTAAATATTGTTGCTTGTCGGTTGTTTAAACATATTTTCCAGTAATATATGGTGGCAGAGATTGCTTTTTCTTGATGTGAAGTTGCCAAACTTGAAAGACTAATCAATCTTTCAACTCCAAAGTAGTGTTATTTTTCCACTTCTTTTCCCCTTTATCCAGGAGTATCTAAAGCTGGCAAACTGAAGAAGTGTTGGAGAGATGAGGGGTTAAGAGTTCATTCGGCTGTCCAGATGTACCCAAGTACCCTGATATTTGGCAATACATACATCTGGGCAACTGATTGAACTTTTCGCTTCTCTTAAGTCAACTGGAGCATCTGCAACATTCAAAGCCTGCTTGACAGCCCAAACTGTATAATTTCTTAATCAAACAAGAATGAGGGAGCAAGAACTGTCTGTCAGTGAAGGGACTTCATTGTAAATCTAAGGGGGAAATGCATTTTTGTATACAGCTATGCTGGACTGTATATACGTTGACAAAACTAAAGGGAATGAATTGTTTCAAGTGTGTAAAACAAACAAGCAAAAAGTATTTTCACCAGTGATACTTGTCAGTTGCCTATATAGCCAGTGTAAAATAACTGTATTTGAGATAAATAATAGCTAATACAGCCTCAATCTATGAATACATAGAGCTATAAATCTGTCTGAAATATTTCCTCCTGTTACTTCTTATCTTTATGTGATTCTATCTCATTCATAACAATGATACACTTCTGGCATGTTTATCCCTTGTTTGTTGTGTTGGAATGTAAGCCCTGTGTGAGCAGGGCATTTTTCTGCCTTGTTTTCCAAGATGTGTACAGCATCTGGCAAAGAGCCTAGAACAGAATAGGGAATCAATAAATGTTTGAACACATAGAAATTTGATTGTACAGTTTTCAGTCTTGGAAGTCAGTTGGAGTTGGTCTCCAACACATATATTAACATATGGTTTCCCTGTTGGTACTGCTCTTTATAAGCTATTTTGTTTATTTTGCTATAAGGATACTTAGGTTGAGATAATTTAGGCAGAATTCTCCAACCACCTATGGAGAAACAGCTTCAAATTGCTGGGCAAGTTGCCCACTAAGACAGATCCCAGCAATGTTTGTTATTACAACTATTGAGTGATTTGCATCAGCAACTTTAGTTTAGGAACTAAATTTTTGGAGTATTATTTTAGGCAAGTGAAATAGGTTTTGCTATGGAAACTTACTACTTTAAACGCTGTTGATTTGAGGAGTTCACTGTATTTTTTGTTTGTTTCGTTGGTTTTATTTTGCATTTTAGTTAGATTTAACTATAACTGTTTTTATGTGGTCCTGAGGATGTGGCTTCCACATGAGGACTATGCCATCCCAACACCACAAAACAAAAGACAAATATCCCATAATATATATCAAGCGTAAGAATTTCAAATACACAAATAAAGAGAAAATATTTCTTTTGCACTCAAAGCACAAGTTGGGAAGTTCTTTGGCCTCAATACACCTTAGTATTTTCTGAACAGAAAAGTGGGGAAGTGTAAGTATTGGGAACAACTGCTTTCAAGTTAAATAATCATATTGGTGTTATGAGATCTAACAAAATGTCTAAAAAAGGCCTCAAATACCATCCTCTGAATGTTGCCAACTTTTTTTAAAAAGAAAAATTACAAAATCTTCCAGCATATATGACTACAGTGTCAGAAGTGTCCTTTCTCCCTCTTGTCACAGTCTAGGGAAGTGTCTAGTTTTAGATTTGAAGCACTGTATTCCAGGGCAAGTCTTGCAAAAATGCAATAACTGTCTTAAGTCTGAGGTGTACATCCCTCTCCTGATGTGTTGTGAGAGTTTTCATTTCCAGCGATGTCAATTAGCCTGGGGTGATTTTGCCTGGTGTAAAATAGCATTTCCAAAACGAACAGATTGCTGTACATGGAAGGGTTTTGAAATTACCTCCGACGAAAGTTGTTCTAAAGAACATCAACTGTCAAACTTGTCAAAGTGACTTAAATATAGACCTGCCTGAAGACAAGGAACTAGATTATTTGATCCCTTATAATTTTTTAGTCACAGAAGTTCTGTGAATTCAAGATTGTAGAGTAAGTTAAGAGCTTAAAATTCAAAATGGTGTGTTTGCTTTCATTTAAATTCATAGAATGCATTTCTAAAGGAACTTTCCATATTAAAGCTACTATGTTTACTGGTAGTAAAGGATTTCAATTGCTTGTAGTATCTGAAATTTTTTCCGTCAAATCATAAAGAATTACACAATGTAAAAACATAGAAATTCAAAATTTCATAGAATTCATAAATTCATAGAATATGTGAATTTTTTGAATCAAGTTTGCTTTATTACGAAATTGTTATAGTACATTTAAATTTGAAAGGAACATTCAAGTAATATACCTTAGTCCTAATAATATATATATTATATATATACACACACACATATACACATATATAATTATATACATATACAAAAATCATATACAAAATCATATACATATAGATGTACATATACATAATCATATACATATACATGTACATAATCATATACATATATTTGGATTGTTAGAACTCTGCACAGGATTCTTTTCCTCACATGAACCATCTGAACATTTCGACTAATTCATTTTGATCTAGCCATCTGCTTAAAGTTGAGTCCATATAATAATCAGAAGATTTCATTGACGTCTTATTCAATTTTTGCCAGTTTTTATATATGTATACAGTATATTGTGATAATATTCACACTTATTACGTTCTTCTATCCCCTCTAACCCCTGCAGCTCATCTTCTCTCCAGTTAGTCCTTCCCCTAACTTTTGGGTCTTATTTGAGGGACTGGTCCTGGGCAGGTAGCTACAACTACTCTGTCTCCATGATTCCACAGGCCTTTAGGCCCCAGTGGTCTTTACATGCAATGTCAGGGATTCAGTTCTTAAATGATTTATGATACACATTCATACAAGGGCTGGACAATTGTTAAGCTAGTAAAGGTGGCTACAACCAAGTTGGATGACCAGAGTTAGGTCCTCAAACCCCACATAGTAGAAGGAAAGAAGTAACTTCTGCTAATTTTGCCCTGAACTCAATACCTCTTCCATGGCATGTATGTGAGTATACAAACACAGACACAGACACACACATATGTCCACCCACACACACAAAATAAATTCACAAGGGATCATCTGTTTGCTGCGTATTCTACAGTCTAATAAGAATTCCATATCATATTTACTCTCTTCATGTGTATTTTGTGGTTGGTGGTCCAGTCCCCAGAAGATCTCGCAGGTTGACACTGTTGGTAGCTCCATGGGACTGCAAATCCCCTCAGCTCCTTCAGTCCCTTCTCAAACTCCATTTCTTTTTCAAATATAATGTATATATAATCCAAACCCCATTGTCTTCCATTAAAATTTATATTTTTCAAAATCTCCCTCACCCTTTCCCCTAAGTCAACTAGCTATAACACTTGACTAATTAACAGAAACGGAAAGAGGATACACATACACACACGCACACACACACACATGCTCACACACAAAGTGTTTTAACTTTGTGTTTCATTATTTTTCAAGATAATTATTTATAATTGTTTTACTTATTTTGGTGAATGACATGGATTTTTAACAGTTTGAAATTTATTTTTGAATACTTAATGGTAATCTTATTTTTGGTCAAGTATTTCCAAGTGTTCACATAAGTTCTATAAACTTAGCTGATAGATGTAACCTATTAACATACAAGCATAGTTTTAATGAGCAACTATTAAATATAATGCACACCATTTCAGTGTTTGGATTTATGTTTAAGGAGCTTATTAATTAATATCGGCTATAAAATCATGCTAATGAAAACCACATGCAAATAAATATTTGTCCTCGATTTTGCCTGAGCAAAATCTGTTATTGATACTTAAAGATCCTTCAATGCTTTAAAGACAACATAAAAATGTCATAAATGTTGCAGGAGGAAATAAGAAATTGATATGAGTAGTTACTGATAGTGAATTCATTTTGTGATTTAATCTTCTATTATTATTATCATTATTATTTCATACTTGAGAAAATCATTAAATTCTGGTTTTCTCATGCTCTCACTCACTTGTGCTTCATTGCCCACAGTTTCTATGGGAGTCAAATAGATTCTGATTAAAGAGTAGCCAGTTCGCTCATCATCTAAAAATGGAATTTATAAAAATCCATAAAACACAAAACTTCCCAAGTTTAAATGTTTGACTCACATGTAGAGTATGAGAAGTATAAATCAGAAAGTATTTTGCTTGTTTTCCTTGTTAGTTATTTGATGCTTGAGGAATTTTGCATTCTTTCTCTCCTTTGTGATTCTACAAACACTTATTATTTCCAATATACATGATACTCATTATTGCAAAACATTATATCTTATAATGAAGCAAAATTTGTGTCATATAATTCATATAACTTATTCCTCCTATATTGTGTCCCTAAATCTCTATAAATACTTAAGACAATTTACCATTTGTTTTAGTCAATGTTAAAATGTAAATTTTTAATGATTGCTTTAGTTCTGAACTTGAGGAAGGACATTTGCCCCTTGGTATTAGAGAAAAATAAGACAGAAGTAAAACAAATTAAAAAAAACAAGTTTTACCTGCATGAAAAGACATAACTTTGATTGAAAGTAATTTTAGTTAATAAATTGGGAATCTCTGTGCATAATAGTGTTTATAATGACTGTTTTCTTAGCAAAACTCGACCCTAAGAAAGTGAATTCCTGTTCGATGCTTTTATCTGTAATTCTAAAGGAAATAATGTGGAGTTGATTAATTTCTAAGAAAACATAGTGTTTCCTGAAACAATAGTTCAATTAAACCAGGGCTGAGAACATGCATAAAGTACTTCATGAGATCAGGACCATATGTAACTATTGCAAGTGCAATCGATAATACTCAAGTATACTCCTATTGGAATACACTGCATTTTACATTATCACTGACTCTATACTATAAAAACTATACTAATTTGTGGATACATGAAAAAATAAATATTAAAGCGTTTTCAACATTTTTTCATCAAAAAAATCTCTTTTGGTACTTTAGAAAGATTAAAAAAGGGAAAGGTTTAATGATACTGCTATTTATTTAGGAATTTTTCATCACCTATTTCTCTACCTCAAAAAGAAGGAGTGTTTACGTGTTGTCTGGAGGCAGATAAAATGGCTCAGCAGTCTGCAGAGACCATTCGCTCACATAATATTTTGAGTCTCTAGTCACTAAGAAGTCAGAGGGCATATATTCACAAGAGTAACCAGATGTTTTTGATAGAATTGAAAGTTAGATGTTGAAGAACAAAGGCAGACCATATTAATTAATGATTGCTTTAATACTGTGATAGAGGAAGTGTATTTGTGATTAATTAATTGATAATTTGAATGACTAGGAAAATAAAGTTCTATTAAATGAGATGAGAATGAGGAATTACATTTTGTTCTAGTGAAATTTTAATTCCGCATTTCTGAAAGAACCTAAGACCACCAAAGAAAAAGTATCAAGACTAATATTTATTTTTATATTCCTTGAAAATACATATAAACTACATAAAATGGATCTTCAATATTATGTGATGTTCTCAAGCTTTTACTGCCTCCTCTTTTATGCACAGTTACACACACACACACACACACACACACACACACACACACACACACACACACACACACACATTTCTTCTGCTTCTTCTGATTGCCAAATTGGGTACTTGCAAACTGAAAAATGTAACAGATGTTAATCTTGAAATCACGTTATAAAGTTAAAAAGAATAGATTTATTAGCTATGAATTTGGCAGGGCAAAAAGTTTAGTCAAACCCAAACTCAGAAACAAAGACGAGGAAGAATAGAGAACATAGTGATCTTTATTTGACTTCTCTGTTCTTAGTTACAAATCTCAATGAAGAAAGCCCTAAAGACTACTTTGTTAGTCACTAGGACTCACACCGTTTACTTTGTGTTGTTGTAAAAATGATCTTTGCAGGCTAAGCTCTGCAAAGATGCATTCACTTTTCTGGACAATTTAATTCTAAACCAGCAGTTAAAAATATGGATTAGTCGTCCAATACACAGGTCATGATATCTCAAACAATCCTTTAAAAGACAACTTATAGAAAGAAAAACCATCTGAACTGAAGATTTTTAAAAGCTGCTCGCAATCCACAAAAGAAGCTAAGCGTGTCATTTCAATCATTTGATACAACTAGCCTTTAATTTTTAAGTTTCAATACTACCTCATCTACTTTGGCTGTAATATTTCATTAATTGCTACTAAATAGTTTACATAGAGGGACTGCTGTACTTAGAATGTATGATAAACTTAACTAATTTCTGCTGCCATCTGGTGGATATTATTGGTTAATGCAAAAGTATAAATAGAATTCTATATTAACGTGGGTTTCATTTTGAAGAGAAACAAAACTTAGAAATTTATAAAATATGTTTAATTATTAAAATTTGTTATAGTCTTTATTTTACTGTAAGATGAAACAGTTTAGTTTTATAGATGTAAATTAATTTTAAATTTTATGTTTCCCCAATGACTTGCAGATCTCAAAAATCTATTTATAACATATTTGCAAAACATTGATTTGAAGTTCTGTTTACTCTAACAAAAGAATATGCAGTAAAGGCACCCAGTAGTAGAGCATAAATGAGAAATTTTACAAAAATTAATCACTTTGTGCCTATAAGTAAGTGAAAAAATGTTCTTAGCCATTCTTCATTACTTTCATATAACATCTTTCCCTGTTACTTAAGTGAAGTATTGACTATCTTAACACTGAATATGTTCATTTGAGTTCATTTAATTGGTTAATATGCAAGTTATTTGATATTTTAACTAATGTTCTTTTCTCTTTTCTTTTTTTTCTCTCCTCAGGGAATGAAACAATTCTGTTAACTTTCCAATTCTCAGTTTGAAACTCTGGTTGCTTAAAACTGAAGCAATCATGGTGAACCTGGGCAACGCAGTGCACACGCTCCTGTAAGAATTCTATTACTTAATTTACTAAAATAACAGTTACTTTTATGGCTGCTTAATCAATAATATCAAAATGCTTGCATAAGACCTGTATCAAAAATATGAATATTTTGTATTTAAAGATAATATATTGGGAATAAGAATAATATGGCATCTAATTAAATTTTAAACTCATATACTAAATGATATGGGGATAGTAGCCTCAATTGCACTTATTATAGTTTTTATGTTTGTTTCTATCATGGGTAAGGTTTAAAGAGTTTTTTCCCCTTTCTTTCTTGTATGAACTGAACAATTCCAAAAATCAAATGGCTGCTTATTGTGATGCTGTAAAGCTATAGTACAGACACCAAGGTGACTGGGACAGGGGGTTACAAGACTGAGATCAGTTTAGAATAGATACAGGCTGAACTGCAGAAAAAGTGAGAAGGGGAAGAGAGGATGATGTTCATTTAAGCAATTGATTTTGTGAGGAATAGTAGAGCATGCTAGAGATCTGAAGTCAGGGATTGAGGATGTAGCTGATAGGGCAGAACACTGTTGTCCTGGAATGAAACAATAGAATGCAATGTAAAGACTAGTAAAGAATTAAATACAAGAGTGAAGGCACTGTATGTCTCACTTAACCCAAACTTGCTATTTAAGGAATAATCCCTTTGCCCCTATATAATAACTGAAAATAATAAACAGAGGGAAGTAAAAATAAAAATTAGATAGATAGATAGATAGATAGATAGATAGATAGATAGAAGTAGATAAATAGATCTCATCCAGAATAGCCAGTCACAAATGATGTTTTCAAACAGGAAAGTTTTAAAAATTATTTTATTTATTTACACTTCAGGCATGACCCCCTCCATGATCTGTCTCCCACAGTTCCTTATCCCATTCCTCTTCCCCACTGACTCTGAGAGTGCACTCCCCTCTCCAGACTTTCCTCTTCCTTGGGGCCTCAGATCTCTAAAGGATTAGGAGCATCTTGTCCCACTGAGGCCAGACCAGTCAGACCTCTGCTCTGTATATGTCAGTGTCCTTGGACCTACTCATGTATGTAACTGGTTGGTGGCTCAGTCACTGAGAGATCCTTGGGGTGTTGGTTAGTTGAGACTGCTGGTCTTCCTATGGGGTAGTTTTCCCCTTCAGCTTCTTCAATCCTTCCCCCAATTCAAGCACAGAGTTCCCCAACTTCAGTCCAAAAGTTGGGTATACATATCTGCTTCTGTCTCAGTCAGCTGCTAGTAGGGTCTCTCCATGCCAGGGTCCTGTCTCTAAGCATAGAATAGCAGTGTCAGGCCTGCTGCCTCCCCATCCCATGACATGGATCCCAAGTTGGGCCAGTTACTGGACCTCCTTTCCCTCAGTCTTTTCTCTGATTTTGTCCCTACAGTACTTTAAGACAGGAACAATTCTGGGCCATGAATTTTGACTGTGGGTTAGTAACCCTGTCCCTCCACTTGAGGCCCTGTCTATCTACTGGAGGTGGATTCTGAGTTCCTACTCTCTGATATTGGGCATTTTGGCCCATGTCGCCCCCATTGAGTCTTGAGAATCTCTTGCTACTGGGTCTCTGGTAATTTCAAGAGAGCCCCCCCCCATCCCTTGAGGTCATGTATTTCTTTCTCTTGGCCATCTGGGCTTCTCCCCTACCCCCATACCTGATCCTGTTCCCCCTTTCCCCTACCCTCTCCTACTCAGGTCCCTCCCTTCCACTGTCCTCCCATATTATTTTCTTCCTCCTTCTAGGATGGAGAAAATTTTGAACATAAATGTTGTCTTATTTTTATCATGGAAGGTAACGTGTTGGTTTTGTTGGACACACCTTAGGAGCTCACATCTTGAGCAAATATTTGTGTCTGAAATGTAAATAAATCTCATCACTAGGAGGGAAATTAATTTGAAATTATCAGAAGTAAAATATCAATACCTTCTTTGTCCTTGATTGCCACCTAACCTGAAATTCTTACTGGTAAACTCCAAGGACCAGTGTAAAAATATGTATTTAAAATGATTTAAGAAATTTAATTCCTACCTTTGCCCATGGGAATCAATCATTTATACAAATTACTCTTAAGCCTAGAGTTAAGTCCTAGAAAACTGAGTACACAAATTAGACAGTAGGGGGCATTAAAGTTTAAGGCACAAGGCAAGAAGTGAACAACCTTAGAAAGTCACTTAGCAAACATGAGAACTTGAAAATACTTCTCAAAATGAATGAATGTGTGTTGTCACAGTGGCTTTCAAAAACAATTCATAAAACTGTTTCGATAAAGTCTGATACTTTCTTTTAAATTTAGCACAACACAATTCCACTTCCAAGTATCTTGTCTGGCCATTGGGTTCGTTAAGAAACTTTCCCATTATTTCTGTCACAGCCATCTTAAAGAATAGCTCAAAGAAATTAATATTTTAAAACTATAAAGAATAAAGCATTCAGTCAATCTCTGAAAGACAAAGGCCATATATTTTCTTTTATTTGTAGGGCCTTTACTTCATAGAGACACATACTCATGTATGACAAACAACATGAAAATAAAAGCAAAACTGTCTCAGGAAAAAAGAGGTCTAAGGAGAGTGAGGGAATCTATTGAGGTATGGGAGGAAGACATATGTTAAGTGAAAATGGTCTTCTGTAATCCAACATAATAAAATAAAATTAAAAAATCTAAAAGAGAATAATAAATTATCACACCAAGTCAAACAATACTGTGTTTTGGGACTAAAGTAACATTTAAGATTTTAATAGTCTGAAACTAGAACTTATGATGGCCCCTGGTCCTGTAATTTACTTGGCTTCATTGGCTTGGGAAAAATATCAAAACCTTTTTTGTAAAACCCCATTCTTTTTTTCAGCTGCATAATAAGAATAAATCATTATTGATCTCCTGTGAGATGTGTGTGTGTGTGTGTGTGTGTGTGTGTGTGTGTGTGTGTGCACCTTATAGCAGTCACTCAATAAAAGAAAGGAAATGTACTCATGGTCACAGTAGTAGAAGCTGCTACAAGCTATTGCCTAGGATAAGTGATATAGTGTGTGTAAATGGAGCCTGATTTTCCTTTCTCTTTTCTTTTTAATTTTCAGCGTGCACCTAATCGGCCTATTGGTTTGGCAGTTCGATATTTCCATAAGTCCAGTAGCAGCTATAGTAACTGACACTTTTAATTCCTCCGATGGTGGACGCTTGTTTCAATTCCCGGACGGGGTACAAAACTGGCCAGCACTTTCAATCGTCGTGATTATAATCATGACAATAGGGGGCAACATTCTCGTTATCATGGCAGTAAGCATGGAGAAGAAACTGCACAATGCAACCAATTATTTCTTAATGTCCCTAGCCATTGCTGATATGCTGGTGGGACTACTTGTCATGCCCCTGTCTCTGCTTGCAATTCTTTATGGTGAGTACAATTCTATTCATTTCTCAGTCTCAGATTGTTGTATAGGTTTGTAATAATCCTCAGGATGTAATTCATACAGTTAATAATTATCTATAGAACTTGAAAAGCAAAGATAAACAAAATGTGAGCAAGAAAAAAATGAGTGGATATATTGAGATTTATGAAATAAAACCTTAGCAGAATTTTCAAAAGATAAAAGACCTACTTTATAATATATTGAAATTATCCGTAAACACTTTATTTGCAAGTGTAATTTATAAACAATAAATAACCACACAAAATGGGATAGTGACAAAATGGTACTATGACCTGTATTTGGGCTAGCACACTATCAGTGCCAACTCTAATGAACAAAGAGAAAAAACCTTTTCTTTTCTTCTTTAGTAATTTTATTTTAAGAAATGTTTCTGAGAGAAAGATATTGGACCCAGGGCCTCATTCACTCTAGGCAAGTGCTCAATCACTGCTATACCCCCAGCACATGAAATCTTTTGAATCTTTTGACAAACTAAATAGTTGGTACAAATTATGCACTTAATAGGTGTTGCAGTCTCTAAGTCATAGTTTTATAAGGAGACAAAGTATAAAAATTGATTTCTGAGCACATAAATGCAAGTTCATATCACAACCATAAAACTCAGCTTCCATGATTTTCAAGAGTCTTTATTGGTTTTTTTTGATTTTCTGCCATCTCTTTGCTTTGTTCATTTTAATCTATGTTTTCATTTTGGTTAGTACTTATGATTTTAGAAAATTCAAAATCACACTAAAGCCCTGGTCCAGAATACTACATTGTCTTCCAGGGGACCCGAGTTCAATGTCCAGCACCTACATGGCATTTCACAAATATTTCTGACTGTGGTCCCAGGAGATCTGATGCCCTCTTCTGACCTCTGTAGTCAGTAGAGCATGCATGTGGTGCAGACATACAGCTAAGCTAAATACCTATACACACACGAAATTAAAGGAAAAACATCAAATGTTTAAAAATATTAATAATAAATATAAATTAATAAATCAAAGCTCATGTGCACTTCCGGCATCAGACTCCCAAGTAGCTGTCACCACGGACATATACTTTGTCTTTCAATAAATAGCATAACTACAAAGTTTGAAAGTCAAGTTCAAATTTAATTGTTAATATGTAGAAGTCCCAGTTTATCTTTAATTGTTAATATACTCACCTTCCTGTAGAGTAAAAGAGAGATGTCCAAGGAGTTCCCCAAATGCATAATGGAATTGGACAATGAAAATAGCCTAAAATTCTTAAAAAGAAGAACAATGTGTCTTGAGCATAATATCTCATGACACTTGAAACTTAGCCACTCCCAAGTCTTCAGTGGCAGTACCTAAATTTATCAGCTCTAAATGCCTTATAGATAAGGCACTCTTAGGAAGTACAGTCTTCCTATTCCACTGAGTTTCAGTGACATGTTTGCCTCAAAGCACCTGTAACTTCCTGGTTATTTGGGCTTTTACTTTTTCAGTATTAGTGAAGACAAGGTCACAGAAACTTAGTGAAACAACAACTTCAAAGGTATAGTTTCAACTGTGAGCTCCCCAGTACATGCCTTTTGGGGGTGGGAGGGCTAGACCAAAGATAGGCTATAAAAATGTTATAAAAAAAGTGTAACAAAAATTAAAAAAAGAACATTATTAGGAAGCCTGAAATTGATCTAAAAACACCATTAGGACCCAGAAAGGGGGAAATCATTTGCAATGTAAATAAAAATAAATAAATAAATAAATAAATAAATAAATAAATAAATAAATAAAAAAAAAAGAAAGAAGACGGAAAAGTTTCACAGATGAGCTTCAAGTCACAGACTGAAAAGTCTGCACAAATCTAAAGAAAAAATAACCTCCTGGAGGTAGAATGGAGTGAAAAAGAAAAACAACATAGGCAGAATTGACATTTGAAGAAAAGGGAGGGGGACAGTGAAATGGTGAAGAGATTAAAACATAGTTTTCAGGCCAGAAATGTCACAAATAAGCACCATCCACTCGCCACACACCGTCCTCTATTCTTCACGTAGAGCCTTTGAAAGAAAGCACACTGCTACCTCTGTAAAGATGTTCTTGAGCTTAAAACCTTAGAAATCAGCAAGAAAGATGCAAATTCGCCTCAATTGTATCATTACTAAATCACAACTGAAGACATTTGCTGCAAACTTCAAGATAAGTCAGACCAAGAAAGACAAATAACACTATATTTCCTATCATAGGAAGAGTCTAGAGTTACCGATACACCAAACTGACATGAAAACATAATGATATCTTTTTGAGAAGAGGACGAATAAAATTTTCTTAAAGAAAATTTGGAGAACCACAAAGAAAGCCCAAAAAGTAAAACAAAGTAAGGTAAAGAAAAAATTCAGAGAGATAATAGAAGTAATTGATTGGATAAAGAAGAGAAAGAAGAAATACATTCAGTTCAGAAATAAAAATCTGCTTTTTTAAAAGGAAAAATTTTAGCCAATTTAAACAAGGAAAAAAGAAAGTCTATATATAAAGACAGCATAGCAATGGAGAAATAACCAAAAAATAAAAATAATAAATTTTCAGATCTTAAGATTGTTTTATAGCATCACTTGCACATAACTGTGTGGACTGGACTGTAAAAAATATTAAATATAATAAAGAAAAAAGAAAACTAATTATTCCACTGGAGAATACAAAATGTATCCATTTAAATATGAAACAAGAAATATAAACATGAGAACAAGAAAGGCAATTTCAGCAGAAGAAATAAACTGATAAAAAGTGAACACCACTATAGTTTCACTGTACAATTCTATCTCTCAGGTACTTGAAAGATCAGGTATTTATAGTATTCCAAGCATTTCTTCAGAGCATTGAAAAGAGGGATTTTGAATGAATTGAAAAGAATATATCTGAAATCAATATGACCACACTGAAGTGAGTAATACTTAATAATGCACTTGAATAATTTAAAAACACTTTTATTCATTATATCATTAATTTAAGGATAATGAAAATTGTAAATAAGTGAACTTTCTTTTTTATTTATTTATTTATTTATTTTTGGTTTCTGCAGACCTCCTGGCTGTACCATTCTAGTAGGTATAGGGCACTGATCTTGCCTGGGTGGGGAAATGGACGGGAAGGCTCAATCAATGCTTTTTAATTGCTAAGCCATCTTTCTAGGACCCATGATTTTATTTGCAACTTAATTTTTTATTAGATATTTTCTTTATTTACATTTCAAATGTTATTTTCTTTCTGGTTTTCCCTCCAAAAACATCCTATCCCAGCACATCCTTCCCCCTGCTCACCAACTACCTTCTAGCTCTTTTCTGTCCTATACTGGGGCGTCAAGCTTTCTCAGGGCTAAGGGACTCTCCTCCCTTTAATGTCCAACAAGGTCGTCCTCTGCTACATACACATCTGGAGCCATGGGTTCCTTCGTGTGTACTCTTTGGTTGATGGTTTAGTCCCTGGGAGCTCTGGGGGTACTGATTGGATCCTAATGTTGTTCCTCCTATGGGTCTGACAGCTTCTTCAGCTCCTTGGGTCCTTACTCTAGCTCCTCCATTGGGGACCCTGTGCTTAGTCCAATGGTTGGCTGGGAACACCCATCTCTGTATTTGAAGGGTGCTGGCAGAGCCTCTCAGGAGATAGCTGTATCAAGCTACTGTCAGCAAGCGCTTGTTCGCATCCACATTAGCGTCTGGGTTTGGTGATAGTATGTGGGGTGGATCCCCAGGTGGGGCAGTCTTGATGGCCTTTCCTTCAGTATCTGCTCTGCAACTTGTCTGTGTATCCCCTCCCATGGCTGTTTTGTTTCCCCTTCCAAGAAGGACCAAAGTATCCATACTTTGGTCTTCCTTTTTCTTGAGCTTCAATTGGTCTGTGAACTGTATCTTCAAATGCTGCTTAATTTTTAAACTTTGCTGAATAACATTGTTAGAATCAATTTATCACTGATAACTTAGGTGTTCTTTTTTTAATTGTTTTTTTATTCGATATATTTTTATTTACATTTCAAATGATTTCCCCTTTTCTGGCCACCCACTCCCTGAAAGTCACATGAGCCCCCTTCCCTAACCCTGTTCTCCCACCCACCCCTTCCCACTTTCCTGTTCTGGTTTTGCCCTATACTGCTACACTGAGTCTTTCCAGAACCAGGGGCCACTCCTCTGTTCTTCTTGTACCTCATTTGATGTGTGGATTATGTTTTGGGTCTTCCAGTTTTCTAGGTTAATATCCACTTATTAGTGAGTGCATACCATGATTCACCTTTTGAGTCTGGGTTACCTCACTTAGTATGATGTTCTCTAGCTCCATCCATTTGCCTAAGAATTTCATGAATTCATTGTTTCTAATGGCTGAATAGTACTCCATTGTGTAGATATATCACATTTTTTGCATCCACTCTTCTGTTGAGGGATACCTGGGTTCTTTCCAGCATCTGGCAATTATAAATAGGGCTGCTATGAACATAGTGGAACATATATCCTTATTACATGGTGGGGAATCCTCTAGGTATATGCCCAGGAGTGGTATAGCAGGATCTTCTGGAAGTGAGGTGCCCAGTTTTCTGAGGAACCGCCAGACTGATTTCCAGAGTGGTTGTACCAATTTGCAACTCCACCAGCAGTGGAGGAGTGTTCCTCTTTCTTCACATCCTCACCAACACCTGCTGTCTCCTGAGTTTTTAATCTTAGCCATTCTGACTGGTGTAAGGTGAAATCTCAGGGTTGTTTTGATTTGCATTTCCATGAACTTTCAATTTTACTTTTGATTTTATCATTGATATATGGCTATATTCTGTGTATTCTGAATTTTGAAGTATATCCCATAGAGTAGGCTTTTCTTAAAGCTAGATTTCTTATTATTTTCTCAAATAATTTATTCACTTTTCTTTTTACTATCTTTTTTAATTTAATCTTCTTTTTTACAGTCCAAGTTTTACCCTCCTCCCAGTCCACTCGCTGACTTTTCCACATCCCATACCTCCTCCCCCACATCTCCACAAGGTTGTCCCAGCCCAACACTCACCCCACCATACCTCCCTACTCCCTCAATCTCTTGAGGGATAGGTGCATCTTCCTTCACTGAGGCTACACTCGGCAGTCCTCTGCTGTATGTGTGTTGGGGCCTCATATCAGCAGGTGTATGCTGCCTGTTTGGTGGCTCAGTGTCTGAGAGATGCCGGGTGTGGGGGGGTTCAGGTTATTTGAGACTGCTGGTCCTTCTACACAGATGCCCTCCTCCTCCTCAGAATCTTCCAGCTTTTCCCTAATGCAACCATGGGGGTCAGCTGCTTCTGTTCATTGTTTGGGTGTAAATGTCTGCATCTGACTCTTGCAGCTGCTTGTTTTGTCTTCTGGAATGCAGTCATGATTGGTCCCTTTTTGTGAGTGCTCCATAGCCTCAGTAACAGTGTCAGGCCTTGAGCTGGATTCTAATTTGGCCTGTCCCCGGACCATCTCTTCCTCAAGCTCTTCTCCATTTTTGTCCTGCAGTTCTTTCAGACAGGAACAATTATAAATCAAGCATTTTGATTGTGGCATGCATGGCACCCCATCCCTCTTTCTGCTGGAGGTGGCCTCTACAAGTTCCCTTTCCTCAATATCTGGCATTTTATCTAAGGTCCCTCACTTTGAATCTTGAGAGTCTCTCACCTCTCAGGTCTCAAGTACAGTCCAGAGAGTTCTCCCACCTCCTACCTCCTGAGGTTGCCTGTTTCCATACTTTCAACCAGCTCTCAGGACTTCACTCCTGTTTCCTCCACTTGATCATGTTCCCCTCTTCCCCTGCATGTCTCCTTTCCTATCCAGCTTCCTCCCTGCCCCTTCCTGTGATTGTTCCCTCCCCTATCTGTCTGTTCCTCCATGTCCTACCTAACCTTACAAATTCCTCCCGGATTACTACTTCCCCTCTCCTCAGAGAACAGGAAGTTCTTGTATACCACGCCACCTTGGGACATTCAGCTGCAGTAAGACTAAGCATATCCTTTCCCATTGAGACCCAATCAGGCAGTCCAGTTAAGGGAAGGGGCTCCAATGGCAAAGACAGACCAGGCTCCAATGGTTGGGGACCAAGCTACACATCTGCTAGAAATGTGTAGGAGGCTTGGGCCCAGCCCTTGCACACAATTTTGGTTGGTAGTACAGTCTAAGTGAGCCTCCATGGACCCTGGTTTGTAGGCTTAAGTTTCTTATTCTTATATATGAAGAAAGAAAATAATGAAATGAATGTTATTTAATTAATATTCATGAGGAAGCAGAAAGAGTGTAGAGCAAGAGGAGATGAAGGACAAGAGGACAGGTCCTCTCAATTAACACACGATCAACACAAATATGAACTCACAGAAATTGAGAGCATGCAATGCCCCTTCATAGAGCTATTCCAGATGGGATGCTAGAGCTAAAAGATGTGTACACCTGCCCCCATCTTTAACCTATATGTTATCTACAATTGGTGACCACTTACAAATAAAATTACCATCTTTTTCAAGGGAGTCTCACAAGGGGAACAAACTACTCTTAATGGTAGGCTGCATGTGCAGCACTAGAAAGCAAACTCAGTAGCACCTTTGGAGGTTCATTATCTCATAACTTTCCGTCAGGGCTCTTCTTTTTTAAAATTGTTTTAAATGTTATTTTACTATTTTTATTTTAGTTATATTGTTTCCTTCTCTTTTTTGTCCCACAGATCTTTCATGTATATATCATGATTTCCAGTTTAGTATCTTTATGGGATTCCTTGGGTGTGAACTAGTCTTTGCTCCTTGGCCCTATCCTTGGGCTTTTCCCCTTTTGTTATTTTGTCTAATTCTATTATGTTAGTTTCCATATTTTATTATTAGATTAGATTAGAACATTATTTTATATTATATTATTATCCCATAGAAGCCTCTTAACTTTCTAATGAGAGAAAAAAGGGTTTACTCCAAGTAGAAGGGGAGATTCAAAGACCAGGGAGGAGTAAAGACAGGGGAAACCATAATCAGGATGTATTATTTGAGGCAAAAATCTATTTTCAATAAAAGGTAAAATCTAATATTCTTCTCATAACTATAATTTCCTAATGATGATAGATGGTAGACAGCTAGATGATATATAAATTTCTATATGTATGAATATGCACACTTGGGCTTGATTCCCAGCTCTGCCTACAAAGAACAACAAAGACTTCTTAAAGAAACTACTAGTCCTGGGATGTGAAGAAAAATTACAAGTAGAACATTGTTTTAACCTGAAAATTAACGTGTTTTAAGTTTGGTATGTAGGGATGTGGCTTAGTGGTAGAAAGTTTGCCTTACCTTTGCCAGGCACTGAATTCTATCCCAGACCTCCCAAAAATTCTAGGGCAGGAAAATGTACATTCACTAATAACTAGATAACTTAATGAATGATTAGAATCATTAAGAAGAGATTTTGTAAGCTATATTTATATGTTCATATGTAAAAGTAATTTGTGCTTCTATATACTAGCAAGAGAAATTGGAAAACAAATTCAAAGTTATATTGCTTTCAATATAATTAAAACAAATCAAATGTATAAATCTACTAAAATATATAATTGAGGTATATGAAGAAAAGTAAGAACACTAGAAAAATTCATTTAAATATACTAGAAAAAGTAAGACACCCATCTTGTTTATAATTGGACAAGTCAGTCTTCTAAGGATATTAATACTTCCTGAAATGATCTACAGATTCAGTACAGTGTCAACAAAAAATATATCTTCATGTTTAAGGGTCATAAATATAAAGCATAGTTTAAACTTTATGATGAAATGTAAAGGAATCAGAACAGCTGAAACAGTTTTGAAAATAAGCTCATTTGTTTGGTGACTAATATGTTTGCTATAGAAGCATGAGAGCCTGAGTGCAGCGCACTAGAATCCATGGAAAGTAGCATGGTGTGGTTTCTGTCTATAATCTCAGTAGTCCAATGTCACAGTGAGAAAGGGAGACAGGAGAATTCCTGGAAGCTCATGGGGAAGCTAACATAGTGTATATAGAGAACCTGTCCCAAAGAAAGTTCAAAAGCAAGGACAGACCTTCATACTTTGTCCAAGACCTGATGTTCCTGTACTCACACAGGGGTACACACACACACACACACACACACACACACACACACACACACACACATGGTGAAGAGAGATCAAACAGAGAGACAGAGACAGAGAAATTTATTTTTCAATGTTGAAGACAGAATTTGATTTGATCTTAGTTTTCACTATCAGACAACAGTAATCAAGAAGAATGCTATGTTGAGTGGATTACAGTCAAAGACTGAAAAAAATCAACAAATGCAACAAAGGCTCAAACTCATTTTAAAATCATTCTAATAATACTAGACTTATTATCATGTGTAAAAAAAAACAAATTTCCATCCTCATAAAAATGCACACCTAAGAAAAACTAACTCAAATGTAACTTAAAGCTAAATGCAAAGCTACAAATTTTCTATAAAAAAAAAAAAGGAGAAATCTTTACAATACTGGGTTAGGTCAAAGGTTCTTAGAATTGTTATTGGAAATTAAGGCTCATGTTGCCAAGTGATAGAAAGAAACTGGTGGGAAAAAACACACTGTCATGTATATTTCAGTCTTAGATGGCCAGCTTCTCAAATAACTCAAGACAGAAGAAGGACAAAACAGGGAAATCCTTCTTCCCCCGGGAATAAAGAAAGGCCACCCACAGGAGCCACACACAAGGTGGACTAACCTCATAGGAACAAAAAACAAAAAACACTGTATACTTCTTGTATCCTGGGTTTTATATCATCCTTTAAATCAGTTGTGATAACTCTGAGAGTGCCATAAAATGAATAGATAAATTATGCTTAATATACATGAAACAAAAATACTTAAGTGATTGAAAAGGAAAATGTAGTAGAAAATTTTCAGCAATAATATATCTAATAGAGCATAAATTAAGAAAACCCAGAGCTAATTTAAAAATTCATCAAGAGAGATGGATATATGAGTCACCAAGGAAGATGTGCAAATATTAAAAATAATAAATAGATAAATAAATAAATGTAGAAAGGCATTTATTAACCACATTTTCAAAATAAACTGTATTTCACTTCAAATTATCTCTTACCATTACACCATAATTCATTATATATGTTTTCATTCACACAACTGCTTACAGTTTAAAGTAATATTATAAACTCATTCAATCTCACATGCTAACAGAAGTTAGGCTCAAAATTAATTCACTGGGAATTTTTAAAATTATTTATTTATTAATTGATTACATCCCAAATCCTGACCCCTCCCAGCCACCCTCTCAGAGATCACTCCCATTCTCCATCTTAACTTCTGAGATGGCAGCTTCCTCATATCCATCCACCTTGGTGGATCAATTTTCTGTAGGATTGGGCTCATCCTTTCCCACCTGCTATCTCCTGAGTTTTTGACCTTAGCCATTCTGACTGGTGTAAGGTGAAATCTCAGGGTTGTTTGATTTGCATTTTCCTAATGACTAATGATGTTGAGCACTTCTTAAGGTGCCTCTCGGCCATCCGAATTTCTTCTGGTAAAAAATCTTTGTTTAGATCTGTACCCCATTTTTAATAGGGTTATTTGGTTCCCTGGGGTTGAACTTCTTGAGTTCTTTGTATATATTTGATATTAGCCCTCTATCACATGTAGGGTTGGTGGATATCCTTTCCCACTTTGATGGTTGCTGTTTTTTCCTTTTAACAGTGTCCTTTGCCTTACAGAAATTTTGTAATTTTATGAGGTCCCATTTGTCAATTCTTGATCTTAGAGCATAAGCTATTGGTGATCTGTTCAGGAACTTTCCCCCTGTGCCCATGTCCTCTAGGGTCTTCCCCAGTTTCTTTTCTATTACTTTCAGTGTGTCTGGTTTTACATGGAGGTCCTTGGTCCACTTGGAGTGAAGTTTAGTACCTGGAGATAAGAATGGATCAATTCGCATTCTTCTGCATGCTGACCTCCAATTGAACCAGAACCATTTGTTGAAAAGACTATCTTTTTTCCACTGGATGTTTTCGGCTCCTTTGTCCAAGATCAAGTGACCATAGGTGTGTGGGTTCATTTCTGGATCTTCAATTCTATTCCATTGGTGCACTTGTCTGTCCCTGTGCCAATACCATGCAGTTTTTAACACTATTGCTCTATAGTATTGCTTGAAGTCAGGGACACTGATTCCCCCAGAATTTCTTTTGTTGTTGAAAATAGTTTTAGCTATCCTGGGTTTTTTGTTATCCCAGATGAATTTGAGAATTGCTTTTTCTAACTCTCTGAAAAACTGAGTTGGGATTTTGATGGGGATTGCATTGAATCTGTAGATCGCTTTTGGCAAGATGGCCATTTTAACTATATTAATCCTGCCAATCCACGAGCATGGCAGATTTTTCCATTTTCTGAGGTCTTCTTCGATTTCCTTCTTCAAAGACCTGAAGTTCTGGTCATATAGATCTTTCACATGTTTGGTTAGAGTCACACCAAGATACTTTATATTGTTTGTGGCTATTGTGAAGGGTGTCATTTCCCTAACTTCTTTCTCAGCCTGCTTATCCTTTGAGTATAGGAAGGCAACTGATTTGCTTGAGTTGATTTTATAACCAGCCACTTTGCTGAAGTTGTTTATCAGCTGTAGGAGTTCTCTGGTGGAGGTTTTCGGGTCACTTAAGTAGACCATCTTGTCGTCTGCAAATAGTGGTAATTTGACTTCTTCCTTTCCAATTTGTATCCCCTTGACCTCCTTCTGTTGTCTAATAGCTCTAGCTAGAACATCAAATACTATATTGAAAAGATATGGAGAGAGAGGCCAGCCTTGTCTAGTCCCTGATTTTAGTGGGATTGCTTCAAGTTTCTCTCCGTTTAGTTTGATGTTGGCTACTGGTTTGCTGTATATTGCTTTAACGATGTTTAGGTATGGGCCTTGAATTCCTGTTCTTCCCAAGACTTTTAGCATGAAAGGATGCTGAATTTTGTTAAATGCTTTTTCTGCATCTAATGAGATGATCATATGTTTTTTTTCTTTGAGTTTGTTTATGTAGTGGATAGCATTGATGGATTTCCTTATATTCAACCATCCCTGCATCCCTGGGATGAAGCCTACTTGATCATGGTGGATGATCGTTTTGATGTGTTCTTGGATTCTGTTGAGAAGAATTTTATTATTTTTGCATCAATATTCATAAGGGAAATTGGCCTGAAGTTCTCTTTCTTTGTTGGAACTTTGTGTGGTTTTGGTATCAGTATAATTGTGGCTTCATAGAACAAGTTGGGTAGAGTTCCTTCTGGTTCTATTTTGTGGAATAGTTTGAAGAGTATTGGTGTTAGGTCTTCTTAGTCAGGGTTTCTATTTCTGCACAAACATCATGACCAAGAAGCAAGTTGGGGAGGAAAGGGTTTATTGACCTTACACTTCCACATTGCAGTTCATCACTAAAGGAAGTCAGGACTGGAACTCAAGCAGGGTTGGAAGCAGGAACTGATGCAGAGGCCATGGAGGGATGTTTCTTACTGGCTTGCTTCCCCTGGCTTGCTCAGCCTGCTCTCTTATAGAACCCAAGAGCACCAGCCCAGAGGTGGAACCACCCACAAGGGGCCCTCCCCACTTGGTCACTAATTTAGAAAATGCCGCACAGCTGGATCTCATGGAGGCACTTCCCCAACTGAAGCTCCTTTCTCTGTGATAACTCCAGTCTGTGTGAAGTTGATACACAAAACTAGCCAGTACACTGACCCTGTTAGTCTTCCTGTGTGTGGTGTTCCTATCCTATTGTCAGCTTTCAGTCCTTCCCCTAACTCTTCCATAGGGTTCCCTGAACTCTAGCCAAAGTCTGTGAGTATCTGCATCTTTCTCAGTCAGCTGCAGGGTAGAGCCTCTCAGAGGGTCATTACACTGGGCTTCTATCTGCATGTACAACAACAGCATCAGGAAGAATGTGAGGGATTAATGCCTGCCTGTGAGATGAGTCTCAAAATGGGCTGGTCATTGGTCAGGCATGCCTTCAGTCTCTGTTTCATCCCATCTTTGTTCTTGAATTTCTTTTAGACGGGACCAATTTTGGGTCAACGTTTTGTAGGAGGGTTGGTGTCCCCATCCCTCCACTACAGGTCTTGTTTGACTACTGATGGTAGTCTCTTCTGGTTTCATATACCACTGAAAGGCATTTCAGCTAAGGTCACCTGCATTGACTCCTTGGAACCTCACTCCTCCTGGGTCTCTGGGACTTCCTATTTCTGGATCTGTTTCTATAGCTATACTATGCAGTTTTATCACTATTTCTCTGTAGTACACTTAAGGTCAGGGATGGTGATACCTCCAGAAGTTCTTTTACTGTTCAGGATCATTTTGACTTTACTGTTTTCTTCCCCATATAAAGTTGAAAACTGTTCTTTTTTATTGGATATTTTATTTATATTTATTTCAAATGTTATCACCTTTCCCAGTTTCCCCTCTGCAAAACCCCTGCCCCATCCCCCTTCCCCATGCTTCTATGAGGGTGTTCCGTAATCTACCTACCCACTCCTGCCTCACTGATCTAGCATTCCTGTACATTGGGGCATCAACCCTTCACGGGACCAAGTGCCTACCCCCCCCCCCACACACACACACATTGATGCCAAATAAGGCCCCTTCAGTTCTTTCAAGATCAGTGGAGAATTGTGTTGTAATTTTGATGGGGATTGCATTGGAGTATATAGATTGCTTTTGTTAAGATGGCCATTTCACTATGTTAATTCTACTGATCCATAAGAAGGGAGATTTTTTTCCATATTCCAATTTCCTCCTAAATTCCTTTCTGAATTCAGGGATTTGAAGTTCTTGTTGTTCAGAATTTTTACTTGATTGGTTAGAGTTCCACCAAAATATTTTAGGTTATTTGTGGCTATTTTGAAACTTATTATTTCCCTAACTTCTTTCTCAGCCAGTTTCTCTCTTGTTTAGATGTGAAGTACTGATTTCTTTGAGTTGATTTTGCTGGGGGCATTTATTAGCTGTAGGAGTTCTCTGCTTGAATTTTTGAGGTCACTTATCATATTATCTATGAATAGATATATTTTGACTTATTTCCTATTTGTATCCACTTGATCTCCTTTAGTTGTCTCATTGTTCTGGCTAGAACTTCAAATATTGAAGAGATAGGAGGAGAGTAGACAGCTTTGTCTTGTTCCAGATTTAGTGGAAATTATTCAAGCTACTCTCCATTTAATTTGATGTTGGTTATTGGCTTGAGGTATATTGCCTTTATTGTATTTAGATATGCACCTTGTATGCCTGCTCTCTCCAAAACTCTTAAGGAAAAGATGTTTGATTTCGTCAAATGATTTTTTGCATCTAGTGAGATCATCATGCGGGGTTCTTTCTTTTGACTATTCAGATGTTTTACCTGATCTTGATTTAGCTTTGGTAATTTGTATCTGTCCAGAAAATCATACATTTTATTTAGATTTTCCAATTTTGTGGAGTATAGGCTTTAAAGAAACAGTTACTTTTATTTTTTAACGGTGAAGTTTTTGCCACCCCCAGGTTAAAAGTAAGAACTAATGGTTCTTTGAATTTCCTCAGTGTCTGTTGTTATTTCTCCCTTTTCATTTCTAACTTTATTAATTAGGGTACTGTCTTTCTTCCTTTTAGTAAGTTTGGCTGATATTTGTCTATCTTGTTGATTTTCTCAACGAACCAGCTTCTAGGTTCTTGCTTACTTTGATTCTTTGTATTGTTTTCTTTGTTTCTAATTCTAATTGATTTCAGCCCTGAGTTTATTTCCTGCCTTGTACTCCTCCTGGGTGTGATTCTTTAATCTTTTTTTCCCCTCGACCCTTAGAATGTACTTTTAATTTGTTAGTATAAGAACTCTTCAATTTATTTTTTATTGGTTATTTTATTTATTTACATTTCAAATGCTAGTCTACTTTCTGGTTTCCCCTCCACAAACCTCCATTGATCCTCCCTTCCCTGCTTCTATGAGGGTACGCATCCACTCCCGCCTACTTCCCCTAAACTGGGGCATCAAACCTTCACAGGACCATTCTCCCATTGATGTCCAACAAGACCATCCTCTGCTACATATACAGCAGGAGCCAAGGGTCCCTCCATTTGTACACCTTGGTTGGTAGTTTAGTCCCTGGGAGCTCTGTTTTTCTTCCTGTGGGTTTGCAAACCCCTTCAGCTTCTCCAGTTCTTTCTCTAACTCCTCCATTTGGTAACCCATTGGGGACCCTGTGATCAGTTCAATGGTTGGCTGTGAGCATCTACCTCTGTATTTGTCAGGCTCTGGCAGAGCCTCTCAGGAGACAACTATATCAGGCTCCTGTCAGCAAGCACTTCTTGGCATCTGCAATAGGGTCTGGGTTTGGTGACTGTGTATGGGACTTATCTCCAGGTGGGACAATCTTTGGATGGCCTTTCCTTCAGTCTCTGCTCCACACTTTGTCTCTGGATTTGCTTCCATGAGTGTTTTGTTCCCCCTTCTAAGAAGGACCAAAGCACCCACACGTCAGTCTTCCTTCTTCTTGAGCTTCATGTGGTCTGTGAATTGGACTTGGAAAGCATATCTTAATGCAAGTTCCTAAGTACATGCTTAATTGTATGTAGTTCTGCTTAATACAATAAACATTCCCGATCCTCTTCATGTATTTCATATTTGACTGTCCCTAAACCCAACTTTTGAAACACTAAACCAGAGAGTATAGATATATAGTTCCCACTGTAAAAGAAACAAACCCAGGTTGATGCTTACAAAGGAGTGTGGCAGCAACACAATCCAAATGCCATCATGTACAATATTATCCACACAGAAAAATGTATACACATCTTGTTGGAGTGTAATGACAATGAATATCTTTTAGACATAATTAGACCACATTGGAGTAAAAATACATCTCAATAAGACTTTGTGAAGATGAACAATTTTTGAAAGACAAAGTTTCATTGGACGTTGGCTACAGTAATGTGTCAAGACCTAAACAGCTGTTACCATGTCACATTAAGTCTTACAAAAATCTAATTTTGTAGGTATAGAAATTAATGATTGTTCATGCTACAGTCACTTTTTGAGTACAAAGTTTATAGCAAATACCCTTTTTGTTAATGAGGCCAGTGTGCAAATCCACAACAATGCGTTTCTGCCCACACATAGCTTACTCATTTTTCATGAGTAATGACTTGTTTGAGGTCACATTATCAGACTAGTAAAATATCAGAGTTAAGATGCGAATGTATATTATGCCAATTCTACCACCTATTTGTATTGTCAACCATACTGTTTTAGTACTCATGATTTCCTCTTGAAAAGTCAGGAGGATGTCTGAGGGCATAGTAGCTTAGTAAGAGAGCACTTGTCTTATGGTGCACAAGGCCCTGGGTATAATCCTAAAAACCATAAAACAATCAGGAGATTTTTGTGAGGGGAAAAGAGCATGGGAGCTAATCTGGAGAAAAGTTAGAGTTAAGCTGATCTGTAGAATGTAAAGAAGGTAAGTATGCTAGTTTAAAAACTGTTTCATGGTATGGGCAAAATGAAAAGCTTTATTCAAATATTATTCTGAATCCTTTGGGTATGCATTTTCGGATATATTGACCACAGTATACTTAAAAATTGCTGTACTTTTATTTTGTTCAGCTTTGTTTTCTTTAATGATTTCCTCAGATGTTCATTAAAATATTGTTATTGTTATAATTGTTGCATCAATGCTATAATTTTCTTCCCACCTTGGAACTCCAAACTTTTCGAAGATCTACTGTGGTAATGGTAATGTGTAGTATTTTTATTTAGGCTCTATTTTCACTTTTTTAAAAAAATATTTTAAATAAACAACACCAAGAAATGTCATACGGTATCTTCAGAATGGCTATCTAATAATATCAAATTCCCATTTCAAATAAACACACAACTTAAACTTGGTAAAGCTCATTCTCTTTCTAGTATAATGAAATGGCACCTCTAGACATTTGCGTATTTAGACTAGGAATTTCAGAATGAAATAGAGGTTTGCATTTGGTATTTTCTCTTAGAATGTTGGATATGGTACATCAGAAATAAGCATGAATAACAAGAATATTCAAATATATTTAAGTGTTGTAATTTAAATTGTGAAATAATTTTTTATTTAAATTTTTATTTTTCAGAGTTTTAAACATGAGTAGACTATGTTATAACATCCCCTCCCATATCTATCCCCTCTTCTATTCCTTCTATGTTTCTTACCCCAATTCCTTCTCAATTTCATAACCCATAAAACCTAGTGATTCTGTTTTGTATTACTCATATGTATATGCTAAATGCTGATCACATGGGACTGGAAAACATATTAGGGACATTTTTCCTGGAGAAAACAGGTTCTCTTCATCAGTAACCATGGACTGTCAGCATTTTTTCATCTAGGGGTGGGGTCTTGTGGACTTTTCTCTATATTAAGAGTATTTTTGCTTAGAGTATTATTACACTTTCATAAATATTTTGAGATTATAACAAAATTATATCATTTCATTCTTCCTTTTCCTTGCTTCTAAACCTTTCATGTTAACCCATTCCCCACACACAATTTCAAATTTGTGACCTTGTTTCCTTTAACTGCTATTCTTTATTTCTGTTCTGAAGCCACTTTCTGATGACTTTCTAAATCACTGATTTCATCCTTAACTCTCTAAAAAGACAGACGTATGCCTTGGAATTTTAATATTCACAATTAATATTTGATTGACTGATAGAGTATGCCAAAGGATATCATGAACAGATATTCCCCCAAATGATTTAAGTCCGTTTCTGCATACGTATTGGCAAATTGCCAAGAGACATAAGTTTCATATAAATAGATTATATTTAGGTCACTATGGTACCCAATTCCTCAACCAATAGAACATAGCCACAGCTGTGTGCATTCTCAGTTCCCAGCCATTCATTCATCTTCTTCACATTCTTCACAATTACTGGTCTCTTAAGAAATATTTCAAAATACATATAATCCATCATAAAAATTATATATGCTAAGGTCCTTTTTAAAGAAACAAAACATTATTCTACAATATTTAAAAGAGAAGGTTCAAGGACAAGCTTGAGTCGGATTCACTGTTGTGTGTTATATACTCAAAATACTCTCAAATACTTTATAGATTTTGATTGTGTAAAGAAGATGCTAAAATGACAAGAGCACTAAAGACACTAAAAAATCGTACAACAGTGACTCTCCATTTGGTTCACATATTCTTTACTCAGTTCTAACTAACCCTGTAACTCAAAATCACCCATCAATCTATGTAAAAATCAAGCAAAATTAAGGCATGGATTGGGCAAAAAAAAATTCATATCCAGTGGTGAGGTGGACTCTTCTGTCTATAACAATGGTGCCTAAAAGCAATTCTCAATTCTTTCCCCTGAGAACATAGATAATATGGTGAGTTAGCAATATGAAGTTCTGTGCAACAATTACATGGTCTGGTGGCTATAGACAGTAATATGACACCAAATTGATAAGCTAGATAAAATGGTTTGGCGCTTTTTTATTATTTTATTTTTTTTAGGATTGTATTCAACTTCTTGTATTTTAGCTATGATTAGAGAATATTCCTTTTTGATCCTGTAACATCAGCAAGAATTTTCTTCTGGATTCTTGGTTAGGTTAGACCAAACAATCCTATGCCATCATGTCCTTCCAACATTCCAGAATTCAAAGTACATCTTCCTTTCTTCTTCTTCTTCTTCTTCTTCTTCTTCTTCTTCTTCTTCTTCTTCTTCTTCTTCTTCTTCTTCTTCTTCTTCTTCTTCTCCTTCTCCTTCTCCTTCTCCTTCTCCTTCTCCTTCTCCTTCTCCTTCTCCTTCTCCTTCTCCTTCTCCTTCTCCTTCTCCTTCTCCTTCTCCTTCTCCTTCTCCTTCTCCTTCTCCTTCTCCTTCTCCTTCTCCTTCTCCTTCTCCTTCTCCTTCTCCTTCTCCTTCTCCTTCTCCTTCTCCTTCTCCTTCTCCTTCTCCTTCTCCTTCTCCTTCTCCTTCTCCTTCTCCTTCTCCTTCTCCTTCTCCTTCTCCTTCTCCTTCTTCTTCTTCTCCTTCTTCTTCTAAGACAGGGTTTCTCTGTGTATCCCTGGCTGGCCTGGAGCTCACTCTGCAGACCAGGCTGGCCTCAAACTCAGAAATCTGCCTGCCTCTGCCTCCCAAGTTCTGAGATTACAGGCATGTGCCCACCATTGCCTGGTTTCAAAGTACATCTATTTGAGTATTAAGTATCAGATTCCTTAAGCCTTTAGTAACAGCACAGTTTACTTAAATGTTAATTTAGCATAGCTCTATGTGATGGGAACCCCTATCTGTGGTTCTTATGACCCCAGATTCCCTAAGACCATTGGAAAACTTAGATATTTATATCATGATTCATAATTAGCAAAATTAGTTATGAAGCAGCAACAAAAATAATTTTATGGTTGGGGTCACTACAACATATGTTTAACATGTGTTAAAGGGACAGTGAGAACCATGGCTCTTAAATAGAAGTATCTTAGGAGAATAGTAACAGGCACGAGTCGAGTATCTGACTTCAACAGCTGGTTTTGAGTCTGCCTTGGCATACGATTTATCTTGACCAATGTAAATTGAGTCTTGACTGTCTTTGAAATACTATCATCAGGAAATCATCACATCCAAAATCAAATGTGTTTTTTTTCACAGTGTGAAAATCAGCACTCCGGGGGAGACAGTTACAACTCTGTTAACTTGAGGCCAGCCTGGTCTACAGAGTTCCAGGACAGCCAGGGCTACACAGAGAAATCCTGTCCCCCAAAAAAAAACAAAAATGGAAAAAGTGCATTTTCAACACCCAAATCATACTTAAAATAAGACAAATCCACCATGTGTGGGATCCCACAGGGGAAAAGTTATCAAGGGCCTGGGGATACAGGTGGTGAGACACTTGGACTAAGCCAGCTTCGTGCTCTCCTGGAATTCTGAGGCTTGGTAAGCAAGGAAAGAGGATGCTCAGATGCAGTGCTAGGGTGTTCTGGGGGCTGGGCTAAGCCTAATAGAGCCAAGCATTGGACAGGTGGGGTGGAAAAATACATCTTCTGCTCTTCGGAGTAACGCTCTTCAGGAGTCACAGCATCCAGGTAAGTCCAGTCCTGCCAGTGGAAACTGAAGCCTTGAAGCAGAGTGATGCGGCCAGCTCTTGTAGGCACACAGTCAGGGGGCTTTCTGGGGGGCAAATCTGGCACTTCAATCCCTGGCAGCAATATTACCTTTGGATTGCAAACCAACCCCCAAATCGGGAGTGTATGCACACACCTGCTATGTGCTGGGTGCCCGGCTCCCCATGGGTCAGCATCCATATCCTTTTTTTGGTAGTAGTACGCAGCACCTGCCGCATGGGATGCTGCCTGGGCTAGAATCTTAGGTTGCTGATTGGGGTGAACCTCATAGTCAGCAATGACTTCCATATGCAATCCTGGTAACTCTGTAACACACCTCAGGTGGTAGGACACACATTGGTTCACAGGGTTTCTCAGTGTTTGGGAGTGGCAGCTCTTCAAGAAGGGTTTGAGGGCTCTGTCAAACATAGCAGGTGTGCTGAGTACCAGGAAGGCCAGGGTAGGCCCTGGGAAGGGCAAGTGGAAGGCTGGAGGCCCAGGAGTTCATTGTACCATGCCACCTGGAAGGGGTAAACCTCGAAGCCAAAAGGACATAGGGTTTCCTCATCTGCTTCAGCTCTGTGACAAGCAGTTCCATAGCGCACGCTAAATGCTGAGCTTTCTGGGAAACCTTGCATGGATTTTTTTTAATCATAAAAAGTATAGTGGCTTCAAGGAAATACGTATATTTAATCTGATTTAAACTTGCACAGTGTATAAATGTATTGAAACGTCACAAAGTTCCCAATTGATGTGCATAATTTTTCTGTTTATGTTTCATACATCAGTTAAAAGACATGCCATTTGCCTCTTTATAATAGTTAGCAATTTCCTTAACATGTGTGGCACTGATAAGAGCAGATGTTCATGCCATAATCATTTTCCCAAAAGCTTTATTTGCATGTACTTTATATAATGTAATTGTCAGATTTCTCATTTACACTGTACTACCCCACCCCTCCAAAGAGCCAGCAAACCGAGCTGAGATAATTCTTTTGAAAGTGGGTGCAGCTAGTCTCCAAAGATGGTGGTTATTTGGCTTTGAGGACATTCACTCAGAACACTCGTTTAGAAAAAGTCACCACATCTAAGAACCACTGATCAATTCAATAGGTGGATTGAAAAGTACATTTGTTTTTTCATAGTTCTGGAATAAAAATGATAATAAAATATAGTGTATCAGTTTCCAAAAGCATCTATAAAATTCCCACACACTTGACTTAAAAATGCATTCTTGTGGGTTGTAGAGATGGTCCAACAGTTAATTGCAATTGCTGCTTTTTGCAGAGGACCATGTTTTCCCAAAACTGACTACAACTCCAGTTCCATTACATCTGTCATCCTCTTGACATCTGCATTCACATGTGATCATACATACATATATACATACATACATACATATAAATTTAAATATAAATATAATTTTAAACTAATGTATTCTTGTGGTTGGAGTTGTCTGGGTCAGTAAAGCATTTGCTACAATGTACAGCACCCACTTAAATATCCAGGCCTGTAATGCATGCCTGTAATCACAGCACTGGGGATAAGGAGACAGGAAAATCCTTGAGGCTTGCTAGCTACCCAGTCTAGCCAAATTGCTACAGAAATATGGTCACTGAGAAACCAAGAGTGCATTGGAAGTGTTGGAGAACTCATTTTTATTAAGATGACCAGCAGCAGTGAGCTACTGGCCTGGAGACTGGAATCTCATCTACAGTTACTTGCCTTTATAGGCTGTACAATATTATTTTGGGTATCTTTTGTTACTAGTGAGTTAGAGGTTTGAAATTCAGCCCACATGAGCAACACCTTTACAGAATCAGAAATAACAACTTAGGGCAGTTATTCTGTAGCTGTTTCTCAAAGTTAAGAGAAGGGCGGGGCTAGTTGAGGCAGGTCATTACAGTAGCAGAACACACTACATATTATTTGTAGATACAAGTACAGCTAGAGAACTTAATTTAATCCTATTTATCAAGTCAGTGAGTGAAATCAGAGTTTCAGTGAGACCTTGTCTCAAAACGTGTGCTATTACTGCTATGCCAGAGGAACCCAAATGGTGGTTCACTACCATCAGTAAGTTTTGTCCCAGGGATCCACCACATTTT
The DNA here is from genome assembly GCF_947179515.1 of Apodemus sylvaticus. Taxonomy (NCBI): domain Eukaryota; kingdom Metazoa; phylum Chordata; class Mammalia; order Rodentia; family Muridae; genus Apodemus; species Apodemus sylvaticus. Next base: position 107,838,172 of record NC_067495.1, read on the forward strand.
GTGACCCCCACATGCACCAGGCACACATGTCATGCACAGACACACATGCAGAAAAAGCAGTTATGAAATAAATATTTTAAAAATTAAAAATTTAAAAATTTAAAAAATAGATAAAGAGAAACTTTTAACTTCTTCCACATATTTCCAAATATACCAGACACATGCAAATGCATTTTTCATAGCTATGACACCAGAAGTCTGAAATCAGAATGATTAGGCTATACACTGTCTATGAGACCATAGTCTACTATACGACTCTCATGATTCTGCTGTTTTTTTTACCTATGTATTTCTGCTAGCTTCCAGCATTTCTTGGATTGTTTGGATTGTGAGCACATCTCTCTGTATGACTGATTGGCATGACAACATTTTTATACAGCTGCAACTGGAATACAGAGCTTTATGTGCACTAACACACACACACACACACACACACACACACAGAGAGAGAGAGAGAGAGAGAGAGAGGGAGAGACTACTTCACAATTTCAGTTTGGACTGTTTTCACCCTAAGCTAAACTTTTTCATTTCCATCCCTCTTTGCTCCTTCTCAAGTTCTCCACCTCCCCTAATATCTTTTCATTGTGCACATGACCTATGGACTTTAATTATGTTTGATTGTATGAGCATGTATGCTTACATTTTTCACAGCCTGATTGCAGCCCCCTCCCTTCTCTTCTCCAGTCGTATGGTCTCACTCCCTTCCCATTCTAGTATCCCCATTTTCCCCAGAGTGGGGGGGGGGCTCCCCCTGTGTACCAAAACACCATGTAACATCAAGACAAAGCAGGGCTAAGTACATCCTCTCACACTGTTGGCAGACAAGGCAGCCAGGACATGTTAAAGGGACCCAAAGACAGGCAACAGAGTCAAAGACAGCCCCTGCCTAAGTTTGGGGGTGGGACTCACATGAAGTCCAAGCTGCATATCTGCTACAAATCTGTGTAGCAGGATTAGGTCCACCACTACATCCTCTTTGGTAGGTGAGATAGCTCTCCCTCTGTGAGCCCATATGGGCTCAGGTTACTTGAGTCTATAGGACTTCTTGTGGTGTTCTTGACCCATACAGATTCCTCAATTCTTTCCCCAACTCTGCCATTAGACTCTCAAAGCTCTGCCTATTGTTTAGCTGAGAATCTCAGCATCTATTTCCGTCAGGAGACAGTTATGCAAGTATAACAGACTACCATTAATAGTGCCAGGGTAAATATCCACTTATCAGTGAGCGCATACCATGTATATTCTTTTGTGATTGGGTTATATCACTCAGGACCAAAATCTTTGAATACCCACGATACAATTCACAGACCACATGAAGCTCAAGAAGAAGGAAGACCAAAGTGTGGGTGATTCGGTTCTTTTTAGAAGGGGAACAAAATATTCACAGGAGCAAATATGTAGATAAAATATAGAGTAGAGATTGATGTAAAGGCCAGAGACTGTACCACCTGGGGATTCCTCCCATATACAATCACCAAGCCCCAACACTATCATGGATGCCAGGAATGGTTGCTGAAAGGAGACTGATATGGCTGTATCCTGAGAGGCCCTGCCAGAGCCTCACAAATGCAGAGGCAGATGCCCACAGTCATTCATTCTTCTGAGAATGGAGTCCCCAATGAAGGAATTAGAGAAAGGACTATAGGAGCTGATAGGATTTTCAGCCTCATAGGAAGAAAAACAACATCAGCTAACCAGACACTCTCCCAGCCCCACAGCTCCCAGGGATTAAGCCATCAACCAAGGGGTATACATGTCTCTAGTTGAATATGTAGCAGAGGATTGCCTTGTAAGGCATCAATGGGAGAAGAGGTCCTTGGTCCTATGAAGGATCCATACGTGCCCCAATGTAGGGCAGGGAAGTGGGAAAACAGTAGGTGAAAGAACACCCATATAGAAGTAGGGGGAGGGAGGAATATCAAATAGGGGCTATCCTGGAGGGGGGAAACTGGGAAAGGGGATAACTCTTGAAATGTAAATAAAGAATATATCCAATAAAAAATAGTGCCTCTCTCCTGTGGAAAAGGCCTCAAGTTTTTTTTTTTTTCCTCAAAAAAAAAAAAAGTTAGCTCTCTCCTGTGGAAAAGGCCTCAAGTTGGACCAGTCATTGGTTGGCCATTTCCTCAATATCTGGTCCATCTTTATCCTAGCAAAACTTTTTTTCTGTTGTTGCTGAAGTCCAGTTTTATTTCATGATGGTCTGTTAAGATAAAAGAATTATTTCAATTTTCTTGTATCTACTAAGAATTGATTTGTGACCAAATATGTGGTCAATTTTGGAGGTTTCCTGAGGTGCTGAGAAGATATATTATTTTGTCTTTGGGTAAAATGTTCTGTAGATAGGTTAGGCCATTTGATACATAACCTGCTACTTTCATTATTTCTCTGTTTAGTTTCTGCCTTGATGACACATCTATTGGTGAGAGTTTGGGTGTTGAAGTCTCCCACTATTAATGTGTGGGGTTCATTGTATGGTTTAATCTTTACATCAATTAGATGTTCAGAATTGAGACATCTTGAGGAATTTTTTCCTTTAATGAGTATGATGTCCTTCCCCATATTTTTTCATTAATGATGGTTGAAAGACTATTTTATTAGCTATGAGAGTGTCTATTCCAGCTTGCTTATTGAGTCAATTTTCTTGGGAAACATCTGTACATCCTTTTATTCTAAGTTAATGTCTATCTTTGTTGCTGAGGTATGTTTCTTATATGTACTAGAATGATTGATCCTATTTTTGATTCCATTTTCTCAACCTGTCTCAATTTATTTGGGAATTGATTCCACTGATATTGAGAGATATTAATGATCAATGATTGTTAATTACTGTTATTTTGATGTGTGTGTATATGTGTGTGTGCATGTATTTATGTGTGCTTCCTTTCTTTTGTTTTTGGTAGTGTGGAATTATTTATTTCCTGTGTTTTCATGGGTGTAGTTACCCTGCTTGATTTAGAGTTTTCTTTCTAGAATTTGTTGTGTGATTGGATTTGTGGATAGAAATTATTTAATTTTTTTCTTGGAATATCTTGTTTTCTAAATCTATGGTGATTGAGAGTTTTGATGGATACAATAACCTTGGTTGGAATCTGTGGTCTCTTAGAAGTTGTAAGACATTCATCCAGGAACTTCTAGCATTTAGAATCTCTGTTGAGAAATCATGTGTAGTTCTGATAGGTCTGCCTTTGTATGTTACCTGTCCATTTCCATTGAAGCTTTTAATATTCTTTTTTTTTGTTCTGTAGATATAGTATTTTGACTATTATTATGTGGTGAGAGGATTTTTTTTGGTGTTTGTAAAATTCCTGTATAATTATAGATGTCTATTTAGGTTAGGGGAAATTTTATTTTATGATTTTGTTGAGAATATAATTTTCATCCTTGGAGCTATTCCTTCACCTTCTATTCCTATTATTCTTAGGTTAGGCATTTTCATATGACTTAAGATTTCCTGGATGTTTTATATCAAGAATTCTTAGATTGAACATTTTCTTTGAATGATGTATCAATTTCTTCTATTGTATATTCTACCCCTGCGTTCTCTTTTCCATATCTTGTATTCTGTTAAAGATGCTTTCCTCTGTTGTGCCTGTTCTCTTCCCCAGTTTTTCTACCTCACAGATTTCCTTGTATTGTGTTTTCCTTACTGCTTCTATTTTTATTTTCAGGTCTTTAAAACTTGTCGTCATTTTCTTCACCCATGTTACTGTAGTTTTTTTGTTTTTGTTTTTCCTTTTTGTGTTTCCTTTTTATTAGATATATTCTTTATTTACATTTCAAATGTTGTCCCCTTTCCTGGTCTCCCCCCCAAATACTATTAGCCTTTTCCCCTCACCCTCTTCTCCAATCAACCCTCTCCTGCTTCCCTGTCCTGGTATTCCCCTGAAGGTATTTATTCAATTCCTCTTCTTTTGCTGCAAAAAGGAAGAGGAATTTGTTGTTCCAGAATGCTGGGATCACCCTGCATGTGGAGAGAGAATGGCCATGTGCAGCGCACCTAGCTGGCCTTTATACAGTCCTCAGGAAAGCCACCATTAGGCACAATGTGATTGGCAGCACAGTGTTACCTTTAAACTGATTGATTGTTAGGAAATGAGGTAGGTGGCCAATGGTTTCAAAATAATTCTGGGCCTCCCCTAGTCGCAGGACCTCCCTGTGGTCTGAGGAATGTAATTTACCCTCTCCCTTCTGGGAGGAGCAAATGTTCCATGACCTTTCCAAAGTTCCTTAGCTAGCCTCTTCATTGCCCCCCTTTTCTTTGTGCATGCTTCAATCCTGAAGCAATTGCTGGTATTCTGATAACTCATACTCCTGGTCTTCTGTATCTAGTTCTTTGATCTGTGCTTTAAGATCATTAGCTGAACTGTACTTCAGTGTTTCTTAACAATGATGACCAAGTGGTTCAAAATGTAAGAACCAAAGTTCAACAATAGCAGGAGAACAATTAGGGGTCCTAACAGAGTGAATATGTGTGTGGTTAACCAAGGGGAGGAGTTAAGCCAACACTTGAACCAGCCCTAACTCTGTTCTTTCTCTTTTCTGCTTGGCTAGCCCTTTCCTCACCTTGGCCATTGACTCTTTAGCAACCTTGTAATGGTCTATATCAACACTCCTCAGCTAAGGCAGCACATAGACCACCTGTTCAGCAGTTCTACTTCTGATAATGAAGTCAGTGATTTTTAAAGGTGACTGATGGAAATTTCTATTCTCTCTACATCTAAATCAGTGGCTGCCCTCAGACTGTCATAATTTTCCCCTTGTAAGACCAGAGCAGACGTCCTGGTGGCTGTCGCAGCCACCCCTAACCCCAACAGAAAGGAGACAGTGAGTGCTGTTACAGGTTTTGCAGATGGGCACATAGGATGGGAGAAGGAACCAGAATCCAAAGGTACCATGATAAAGGTTGTCATGATAAAGGTTGAGTGATCTTGGCGCTTGAACATATTTTCCATCTTCTGTACCTCTAGTGTGAATCTCTGGAGAACAGGGTGTCTGCAGGATTCACATGGGAAGTATGTACCCAGGCCACAGTAACATACACCTTGAGGCCTCTGGGAGTGGATAGCAGTGCCATGAAGGGTCCCTTCCATCAGGGTTCTAACCTATCTGTCCCTGAAGTCTCCTTACATAGTTCCAGTCACCAGTCTGGAAGTGATGAGAGGTCTCCAGCATTTAAGGCAGACAGTTTGGACCAAATCTCATGTTGTGGAATACCTCCTGGGAGAGCCCAGTGGGCACCAAAGGAGTTGGTGTATCAAACAACTCAAAGGGAGTCAGGTTAAAATGGTAAGGGCTGTTCTGGGCTCAGAACAGGGCTAAGGGGAGGGGCAGTACCTCTCCAAGGTCAATTTAGTTAAGGTTTTTCATAGAGTTCTGCTTATTTTCTCTGCTTGTCCTGAGCTCTGGGGATGGTATGCACAATGGAGCTTCCAAAATCTCTGTCAATCTCTGACTTACCTCAGAGACAAAAGTAGGACCATTGTCAGATCCAATTGCCTTGGACACTCTGAACCTCTTTAAAGCCCTCTATTATCTTTATGATATTAGATTCAAGGATATTTTCTTGGGCTTTGGTTGTGTTGGGATATCTAGAACTTGCCATAGTAGGATCATTGCCTCTAGAGGTGCCATATTACCACGGCTCTTGTTGATTATGTTATTAGAGTGGCATTAAGCTATCTGTTTGTCCCTGGTGTAGCAGCAGGTTTTGGAAAGATGGCCTTAACCTGGATATTTCTGGTGCAGCAGGCCTTGACTTGGCAGCCTTGGTCTGGAGAATTGTACTCACAGGATGGTACACTTCTCATGGCAGGTAGGCATGCCATAGCAGATACCCTGCGAAGAATTGGGGCAATAAAGGATTTAATCTTGATGTTCCTGGTACAGCAGGCCTGGTGCAGGCAGGAGGAGTGGTGGCTGAACCAAATACGGTTACTGACTGGTAGATGGGTGACTTGTCAGTGGTTATACCACTGAATAGAATGAATATTCCTTTCCAAACAACTACTAACTCCAGTAGTGGAACTTCTTGATGGTGGGATGGGACCTATACATGATAGAATGTTGACTAGACCAATCTTTTGCAAAGTCCTCTGCAAAGAACCATAATCTCTGTGCATTCACAAGTGCAATGACCATGTCACCTGCAGACACCGTTTTCCAGCATGACTCACCAGTAGACATCTCCTACATCCTTTGTGCTCCAACATCTGTTATTCTACATTCTTCACCAGTCCTTAGAGTACATATAGGTTCCACTTAGGACTGAGAACTCAACAGTCAGCATTTGAATAGCCGTGAGTTTCTTTATTAACTTTCACCACTGCAAGCAAAACTGTCATTGAAATAGGCTGAGAGTAAGCACTGGTCAATAATTACAAACATAAATGTTTAGTTGGTAGCTTGACTCTCACATCCATTTAGTAAAGAGATTTTGGTCAAGTTTATAGTATCAGGTATGAACTCTTTCCTGTGGATAAGGCCTCAAATTCAATCAGAAAGTTGTTAGGGCCAGAAGAGTTGGCACTTACCTATAATCCCAGCATTCAAGAGGCAGAGGCTGTTGAATCTCTATGAGTTTGAGGTTAGTCTGGCCTAAATACTAAGTTCCAGGTCATACAACAAGGGCCTGTCTCAAAATAAAAACAAAAAGAGAAAGTCATGCCACTTTTTATTGGTGGGCACATCTTAGGTAAACACTCTTGAAATTGAGCCAATCTGAAACACCTACTTATTATTATCTTTCTGACATCTTATTCTTCTTCCTTTAATAAATCACTCATGCACTTTTATTTTTCAGAGTTCACTTACACAGTCCAAATGATCTCTGTATCACAAATCCCTTAATTAGAGCAGCAAAATGTCCCTTTTTTGTTGCCATACATGAGTATGGGAAAGATTCAAGATCATTCCTCACTCATCTCCCTTTTTTATTTCCATATAAGGGGAATGAAAAGGGTCTAGGATATGAGTGCTTTTTGCAAAATATTTTTTTGGCTAATCAGTTTGTTCTGAAACATATGAAGGACTCTGAAATATGAATAGGAAAACACAATTCAGCTTGAAATGGAAAAAGACAGGAAGCAACATTTTACTATAAATAATACACAGATTGTCATGCAAATAGGTATATAAAAAGATGCTTGGCACTAAACACCAAACATTAGATACATTCAAATTAAATTTATATAGATACATTAAATCCAAATAGACACATGTCAGAATGATATTTTAAAAATTACAATTAAATTGGGCAAGGCAGGCAGCCTGGGCCTTACTTTTTGGAGCCTGTCTGTCACTTTTCAGATCATCTGGACTATAACTTATCTGTATATAAGTATAGAGATGTGTGCCTATAAAAGAGCAGTAGGAGCATTCCTATAAAGATGGTACTGTTCTCCATCAATTTCAATAGCTTGGTTCCACATGTTTAATCTAGCCTTATAGATGTTACTGCTGCAGAATTCTTTATTTATTCTTCTTCCAAACATTTCATCCGGATCACAGCCTCCCCTCTTTTTTTTTTTTTTAAAAAAGCCATATTATGAGAATTATGGGAAAGTGAGTAATCACGGAAATGTGAGAAATTAAGGAAAAGTGAGAGAACTCTCAAGAGTAGGAGGCATTCTTAATATAGAAAAAGCCATTGAACTTAACTTTGTTGGGATTATATAGGACCATGGTAGAAATTGGGCAAAGGCCATGGTAGTTGTTGGAAGTCTGATGGTTTTTCTGGGCTATCATGCTCTGAGTCAATAGAGAGACAAGCTATGCATATCCCTCTGGCCCAACCTGGGATATGATCATACACTCCATACTCACTTAAGGAGAGTTGAAGCCTGCCTCTGTCCTCTTCTGACCCCTACTTTCTTCATTATCCACGACTGCCAGCTGTCCTTTGAGCTCGCAAGTATCTCAAGCACTGTTACATGTGCAAATGCTTTCTTTATTAGCTCATATTTACATAATTATTTTAATGTAGCTTTATTGTGGCATAGAATTAACTCCAGCATAGTCACCAAGATGTAACTGCAGTCTTTCTTGTTAACCTCATATTTAGTACCTTGTCTGTAGGGTGGTCTGGGGTCGCCTCAAAGCTTTCTGTTAACTTAATAAACCACCCCTATTTACAAGTTAATCTGTTCCAGTGAGCTGCATTAGAAGTGAGGATCTATGATAAGTAAACAGTATCTTACATCTGCCCTCCTGAAGGGATCAAGACAAACTTGTGGAGGCTAAGCCTCTCTGACTCTTATCAAATCATCTGGGCTATAACATATCCAACTGCAAGCTCTTTGTTTCTTATCTCTATTATTATTGGCATCACCACTTTAAGACTAACATTCTTTTTTGTTGTTTTTCTATTATTAATCATTCTATTTGTTTACATTTCAAATGATATCCCCACTTCCCAGCATCCCCTCCAGACCCCCATCCCATCACCCCTCCCCTATGCTGAATCATCAATCTTCCACAGGCCAAGAGCCTCCTCTCCCACTGATGTGAGATCAGGTCCCTGTGCTGGAGCATCAAGTTTCCACAGGACCAAGAGCCTTCCCTCCCACTGATGTGAGTGAGACGAGGCCATTCTCTGCTACATATGTAGCTAGAGCCATGGGTCCCTACATATATACTCTTTGGTTGGTAGTTTAGTCCATGGGATCTCTGGGTGGTCCAGTTAGTTGATGTTCATGGGGTCACCTTTAGCTCCTTTAGTCCTTCCTGTAGCTCTTTTATTGGGGTCCCAGGCTCAGTCCAATGGTTGGCTATGAGTATGTGCATCTGTATTAGTCAGATGCTGGTGGAGTCTCTCAGAGGACAGCTGTATCAGGCTATGCTCAGCATGCACTTCTTGTCATCTTTAATAGTGTCTGGGTTTGGTGTCTGCAGATGGGATGGATCCCTATGTGGGGCAGTCTCTGGATGGCCTTTTCTTCAGTCTCTGCTGTATTGTTTTTCCTTGCTTTCCCTGTAGACAGGAACAATTCTGGGTTAGAAATTTTGAGATGGGTGTCAGTATGTACTCACTGATAACTGGATATTAGCCCAAAAGTTCAGAATACCCATGATACAACCCATAAACCATATGAAGCTTAAGAAGGAAGACCAAAGTACAGGTGTTTCAACCCCACATAGATAGGAGAACAAAACATTCACAGAAAGTAGAGGGAGGGAGGGATCAGGGATGGAGAGAGGAGGTGGAGGGAAATAAGGCAGTCAGGATCAAGCATGGGAAGGGACAGGAAAGAAGTACAGAGGGACAAGAACTTGAATAAAAATATGCAGCAGTGGGGCATGGAGAACTGGAGGTAGCCACTATTAAGTCCCAGATGCCAGGGACCCATTCAGGGAATGACATTACCTGAAATACCTGAGAAATGGGAGATAGAACCTGTAGAGACAACCTCCAATAGATAGGCACAACCCCTAACATTCTTTTTTTAACGCTAACATTCAGTCCTGCAGTCATATATGTAAGCAACTTGTAGTTTTCATCACGGGTCTTCCCCCCTTACCACCTATAGGGAGCTATTTATTGACTCATTATAGCTGAATGATGTGTGTAACTATCTATACAGATAATTGCTGCCATTTTTAGTAATTGCATGTATCAGTGAGGCATCATTATTTCATTGTCGACATAAAACTTAGAAAAATAAAACTCGAAATAAATTGTCCTTGGCATCATTCTATTGCAGGCTAACTTATGTTTCAATAAATCACAAGATAACAACTTCACTTTCACTAAATTGCATTCCATAGACTTTTTGAGTGCAATTAGTCCTATATTTATTTTTGAATCACATCTCAGATATTTTCAGAACAGTTTTATTTTTTCTACTAACCATTTTAGCCACAACTCCATAATTTTCAAAGGTACAATGAAATAAACAAAATAAAAAGAAAATCCCCAAGTATGTAACATTTCAAATCCTTGGCCTTCCCTGTGCATATATTTATCATTTGTTACAATCAAGCACCTAATGTGATTGCTTAGCATTCGGCAGATCTTACATGCTGGTGTGCAAAGAGGAGAAAATGCCTAATTGATGTGCTATAATTTTCCTTAATTACTTCTAATTTTTACCTTCTTTCTCGTAAAGCATTTTAATGTTTGGACTAAGTCTACTCTATATGTAAAATTTCAATATATATATATATATAGATAGATAGATATAGATAGATAGATATATAATTTTAAACATATAGCATTTAATAGGTATAAAATGTTACTTTAAAATTATTCAAAGATTAATATTGGGGAGAAGGCTCAGCAGGCTGTGTGCAATCATGGGGACCTGAGTTTAGATCCACAGTATCCATATAAATGCTAAGGATAGTGAGAAGCCCCTATACTCCCAGTATTGGAAAGTAGGAGAGCAGATATAGGCATGTATCTAGACCTTGCTAGCCAGCCAGCACCTACACACACACACACACACACACACACACACACACACACACATTTTGTTGAGAACTCAACCTAAAAATAGATCTTGCAAGCCTAAAATCTTATGTCTTGACTTTATTTTCAAATTACTAAAATCTACAAGGCACTGAGGTTTATACAGAACCCCAATTTATCAATCTGAATTAATTGAATTAATTACATATGTGTTGTGCTCTGCTCAAATTCAATGATGAATGAAATGTAACCACACCCCTGACACCTTAAGTTTTGAAATAACTGATGCTATTGCTTCCAAAATCATGGAGTAACAGTGTTTCAGTATACTTGCAGAGCCTGGGAAATCCGCATCTTCTTTAGTACCTATGATTCTACTCAATCCACTATATTGCCATTAATTCGAATGTGGGAATCAACTCAGTGACGCTCATTCATTTATTCATCAGTGCTGAAAAATATAAAGTTCAAAATCTCTTCAGAGACTCATGGCAATTCCTTAGCTGTAACCCCTATAAAATGAAAATGAAAAAGCAGATGGCATACTTCAGATGGACAATGGCACAGGATATACCAAAATGGGGGAAAGGGAGCATAGTGAGGAAATACTTGACAAAAGAAAGACCAGAAATCCTCCAAGGCAAACTACAAATTCTGCATCTCCATGTCTGTAGTCAAAGGGCTCTTCAGGTCTCTAATTCCTTTAGCTTTGTTGACAACAACACATTTCTTCCCCTTGGTCTGGCTCCACTCCCTGTTAGCAGTTCTTCTTGGCAAGTATCCCACAGCTCTGGCATCTCCAACATTTTATGATCTCAAAAGCAATCCAGGCTTCACCTTTACAGCTTCATGCAATGGCCTCTCTAGGACTCCATGCAGGGATGCCCCTGAGACAGGTCTGGCTTCGGTAGCTTTCCTTAGTCTTGGAGGGATATTCCATAACTCCTTTCTTGTATCCTTGACTCTAAAGCCAGAACCACATGGCTGAAGCTGCCAAGTTCTGCTGATTGCTGAGGCTTGAACATGGTCTCTTAGTTCAATTCCATCTTTACCAGCTTTCTGTTTTTGATTGTTTCCTTCACTGCCTAAGTTCTGGAACTTTCTATTTATACTAGGCTTGCCCCAAACTCAGAGATTCACCAGCCTCTGACCTCTGAGTACTGGGATTAAAGGTGTGCACCACCACACCTGGCTTTAAGATTTTATTTAATTCTTTTTCACTTTCTTTAATTCCTTATTACATGTTAGAAGATAAGCTTGGTGAAGCCTTGCTCTGAGGTTACCACTCCCTTGGTTACACTTAGTGTTAGGCATTTCTTTCTTTCTTTTTTTTTTTTTTGCATTATTATTTATTTTACTTAATATATTTTTATTTACATTACAAATGATTTCCCCTTTTCTGGCCCCCCACTCCCCGAAAGTCCCATAAGCCCCCTTTCCTCCCCCTATTCTCCCACCCACCCCTTCCCACTTCCCTGTTCTGGTTTTGCCCTATACTGCTACACTGAGTCTTTCCAGAACCAGGGGTCACTCCTCTGTTCCTTTTGTACCTCATTTGATGTGTGGATTATGTTTTGGGTATCCCAGTTTTCCAGGCTAGTAGTATCCACTTATTAGTGAGTGCATACCATGACTGATCTTTTGAGACTGGGTTACCTCACTTAGGATGATGTTCTCCAGCTCCATCCGTTTACCTAAGAATTTCATGAATTCATTCTTTCTAATGGCTGAATAGTACTCCATTGTGTAAATATACCACATTTTTTGACAATGTCCTTACAGAAACTTTGTAATTTTATGAGGTCCCATTTGTTAATTGTTGATCTTAGAGTATATGCTATTGGTGTTCTATTCAGGAATTTTCTCCCTGTACCGATGTCGTCAGGGGTCTTCCCCAGTCTCTTTTCTATTAGCTTCAGAGTGTCTGGTTTTATGTGGAGGTCCTTGATCCATTTGGAGTTGGGCTTAATACAAGGAGACAAGGGTGGATCAATTCCCATTCTTTTGCATGCTGACCTCCAGTTGAACCAGCACCATTTGTTGAAAAGGCTATCTTTTCTGGATTCATTTTCTGGGTTCATTTCTGGATCTTCAATCCTATTCCATTGATCCGCCTGCCTGTCACTGTACCAATACCATGCAGTTTTTAACACTATTGTTCTGTAGTATTGCTTGAGGTCAGGGATACTGATTCTCCCAGAACTTATATAGTTAAAATGGCCATTTTGCCAAAAGCAATATACAGATTCAATGTAATACCCATCAATATCCCAACTCAGTTCTTCATAGAATTAGAAAGAGCAATTCTCAAATTCATCTGGAATAACAAAAAACCCAGGATAGTGTTAGGTATTTCTTAAATTACTACTCTTCCTGGTGTAAAGTTGCAACTGTACATTTTTGTATTTTTCCTTGCTCCATTTGTTCCTTTTCATTATACATCTGTGTGAGACTGGCGACTAATCTGCATATAACACAGTCACTGCTACATTGTTTGGAAAGCTATGCTAAATGTATTAATACAAAACTCTTGAATTTGTCTCAAGCAGATTGCTTTAGGTGAGGCCTACAGAAGCCACATTTTTCACCAAAATATAACAAAAATTATCCCTAGGCCACATACTAACTAATATTTGTCATTAAATCCTCTTGAGCATGACATTCACACGTCAAAGCACTCCCAGAACCACTGTCTTCCATGCTTGCTCCTACAGTGTGGCCCATTAAGCTCCACTTAAAATGTCCAATTTGCTTTTCTAGTCCGAATTCCTAACATTTCCAAATTCCTAAAGGAAAAAAATCATGCTCAGGCATATCAGTGATATCACAGTCCCTGGTACCAAATTATGGTTTCTATTTCTGTGAAGCCATGTCATGCCTATGACAACTCTTATAGAGGACAGTGCTTAAGACTGGACAGGTCAGAAGTTTTGACCATTATCTTCATGACCAGGCACATAGTAGCACACAGGTAGACATGGTGCTGTAGATATATTTAAGAATTCTACAATCAGATCCGCATACAGAAGAAAGAGAGAGTGACACTGGGCTTGTCTTGAACATTGAAATCTCAAATCCCAACTCTGGTGACTTACTTGCTCCAACAAGGCTACACCTACTCCAACATGGTCACATCTCTTAATCCTGTCATTCTCTGTGATACTATGAGGGCCATTTTCATTCAAACCACTAAACTTAATGAGAAAATATTGGCTTTATTAATGTTTTATCTATTTAAATTTAAATGTAATACCTGTATATATTGAAATTTTTAATGAAGTAAATTGAGTAAACACCAATACCATTCTTTTCAATATTTTAAACTACTCTTGCTTTTTTCTATATAAGAGCTAGTAGTAATAATCATCTGATTATTAATTCAAATCATTTGAGAGTGACTGTTATAAATATTAGACCCACTAGCTGCCTCTCTTTTCCCTAGAAGTCAATTAAGTTCCAGAAATCTCTCTCATAGAAGTTCACAAATGGCTCAGGCTGTGCCCTTAAAGCTCCAATAGTTACAAGTTCTTCCTCACAGCTGCAGCTCGTCCCCTTCCTCTAATTCCCAGATCCTGATATCTATCACATATACTAGGTCATTCAATATGGATTTCTCTGACTGCTCACCTTTTGAAATGAGAAATTACCCCCTCAATTCTTTGGAACTGAAGGGAATTGAATTATCTTTCCCTTTGTGACCCCCCATCATGTTATCAATGATGACAGTCTCTGCTAATGAAGAGTCGACCTACCTCTTCTAATAAAGGTCACTTGAAGGACATTTATCTCAGTCTATTTTTATCAAACCCACATCCTCTCATTTATTCTTAGTTTTAATTTTTTTATTTATCAGAGACATGAACACTGCCGATCAGACATAGTTTGGTAGCTGTAACTCCTCTTACAGTTTGCTTAAAGAGTTGGCAGAGAGCAAAATTTTGGATTGCCTGTCATTAAAGAGAAGTAAGCAGCGCAGTTTCTGTTAATGGGAATTGGAAAGGACATATAAATGAAAGTGGAGAGAAAATAATTTATAGACTAACGACTCTATAAAGCTACAGTTCACAATCCCCATATTTTAATCTATGCATTCATAGTAAACATCAATTTTTAAACACTTGTTTTTCTCTCATATATAGCATCCCAACTGCAGTTTTCCCTCCATACTCTCTTTCCTCTCCACTGCCATCTCCTTTCTTCTATGGAAATTTATGTATCTCCACTTAAACCTTCCTTGTCACTTAGCCTTTCTAGGTCTGAGGAGTGTAACATGATTATCTTTAATTACAGCTAATATTCACTTACAAGTGGGTACGTACTATAGGAAACATTAATATTTGATTCTTCCATTCTTCAAAGTAGCTTTGTATGTAATATCTCCTTTATTCATCACCTTAAAATGATGGCTTTATTTATTTATTTATTTATTTATTTATTTATTTATTTATTTATTTATTTATTCTGCTTTAAAAATAAAGAGCCTGATGTTTAGAAAAGTGATGTGCTTAAAGCTTCAGAATTTGTTAGTGACATACTGATTATTTTTCATAGGTGTACAAATATTCTAAAGCCCTTACTATCACTCATTTCATCTTATATGTTCTTTAAAATATTTCTTTATGAACAACTATACTAAAACATGGAACTGTTCAATAAGCTACTTCCCCTTGTATGTAATTACTACTTTATACACATGGGTGAGGATGATTTTTCATTGATAGTTAATTTTTCCTACAAAAATGGAATATATACACATAAACTTAGATCCATTTTTAATTATTTTTAATTTTTACATTTCTTTGAAAGAATTGTTATAGCCTTAACTACCTTTTGTTAGAGATGTATGTCTTTAAGAAACAGAGATTCTCAAACCAATACTCAGCAACATATTTGAGAAATAAGTATTAGAAATTTATCTAGATCAGGGGAGGGGGGAACCAAGAAATGGGACAACATTTGAAGTGTAAATAAAGAATATACCTAATAAAAAAGAAATGTATCTAGAAATATTGATCCTTCTTTATATTATAGACTTTCATCCCTAAGATTGCTGAAGATTCTATCAGTATCCACACGAATGTTCTGAAACCAAATAGAAAGTAAACATAAAATCACCTTGAATTCTTTGAAAACATTTTCACATATATTGAGTATTTCCAGAATTTTTCTACCTACAACTTTATTCTACAAATGAAGCCATTTAACTTTTTTTCACTATTTACTTTTTTTAAATATTTTTATTTTCTATATTCTTTGTTTACATTCCGAATGATTTCCCCTTTCCCAGATCCCCCCTCCCCATATGTCCCATAAACCTTCTTCTCTCCATCCCTTCTCCAATCACCTCCCTCCTTTTTCTCTGTCCTTATATTCCCCTCCAATGCTAGATCAGTCCTTTCCAGGATCAGGAACTTCTCCATACTTCTTCATGGGAGTCATTTGTTATGCAATTTGTGTCTTGGGTATTCAGGGCTTCTGGGCTAATTAATATCCACTTATCAGAGATTGCATTCCACGTGTATTCTTTTGTGATTGGGTTACCTCACTTAGGATGATATTTTCCAGATCAAACCATTTGCCTAAAAACTTTGTGAATTCATTGTTTCTAATTGCTGCCATTTAACTTTTAAAATATGTTTTTATTGATTCTTTGAGAATATCATATATGTATGTATACAATATATTTTAAGCTTAATGATCCCCACTCTCTACTCCAATTCCCATGACCCTACCCATGCCCCCTCACATCTGTGCTGTTTCCTTTTTATTTATGTATTTATTGATTTATTTTCACAATACATTGAATCTAATATATGCACCATATGCATATGGGTGGAGAGCCATATACTGGAACATGGAAAACTTAGAAGGGTTATAACCCCAAAGTAAGCAACCTCCTAGCAGCTGTCAACTGTGAATTGGTGGCTTCACCATAGCTTCAGTGTGTCTGGTTTTATGTGGAGGTCCTTGAGTGAAACTCTGCTAGCATTGTGCAGAGAACCACAGTTACTCTGCATGCAGCACTTATGTCATGTCCAGAAGTCAATGTTTCCTTCTGTTTCCTTTACAACATCTACTTATTACAATCTTTCCACTACACTTTTCAGGGATGTTTCCTGAGTCTCTAGGAGGGTAGAGGCTCTGTGATTTATATGTGCCATATCAGTGATAGCAGAACATTCCACAAACACTTTCTGTAATTTGACCAATCATGCGAGTCTCTGCATTCAGTCATCTACTGCAAAAGGAAGTTTCTTGGGGAGGCCTGACAACTGAATTGCTTTATAGGCACAGAGGTATGACTTTAGAGGGCACTTTGATCTTATGTTAACTTTACAAAGTAATAGTAATAAGGCCTATAAATACCCTGGCTATGCATTTTTGGTCAGATTGCCAGTATTGGACATACATTTTCACCTATAGAATGGACCAAATTAAATCAGAAAGTGGGACCAAGTATATTTTTAAAGGCAATGGCTATTTTATCAATAAATTACCAAGATGTTTATTGTCATTTAAACATGATCACAGCCCTAGAAAATGGCTCTGTGATTAAGAATACTTGCTGTTCTTGCAGAGAATCTAGGTTCAATTCCCAAAACCCACATAAGGGATTTCACAACTATCTGTAATTCCAGTTCTGGAAAATACATTACATTCTTTTGGATTTTGTGGGCACTGAACAAACATGGTACATATAGATACACAGGTACACACGTAGGCACATGAAAATAAATTTTAAAAAGGAACGTGATCATAGATTATTTGCTCCATTTTGACCTACTACTGCCTGCAATTGAATTTTAACCATTGGCTGGTCTTATTGGTATTCATCATGTCTAATTAGTCATTCATGAGTTCTCACTGGGATTCCATCAACTAACACTGGCTATCCATCATCATTTGCTGGGCATCTTTTGAGTATGGCCTTGGCTGTTGGGTATCTATAGTTTTCTACCAGGCACTGTAATCTCTGCTGAGTCTCTGTCATTACACCATCATTGCCATCCATGAGAATGCTTGTCCTGTGAACCTTTCCAGGGAGACAAAATATGAATGCCTACTCACACCAGAGAGAACACCAAAAACAGACCAAAAAAATAATTCCATCAGTTAACCAGCAAGTTTATAGAGAGGCACTCTACCACTAGACTCTATTAAAGGGATTGCTGCATTGTTATATGGGAGACATTGAATTGATTTAGACATTTCTAGGTCTTCGTATATATCCTAATACTCTATAATGAACAAGTTCCTTAGAGCTCCAAATTAACATTATGAAGGTATATATATATATATATATATATATATATATATATATATATATATGATGCCTTGGTGAATAACTGGGGATAAAAGAATTAATATTTCGTGCAATATTATACATTTCACACATTTTTAGTAAGTATAGTTAGTGACAGAAAGATGTCTTAGACAAAAAAATTACTCATTAGTTTTATATTTAATGACTCAGAATACATCTTATCTCTTTTCCAGTAAAAGAAATGTGCTTATCATAAATGAACTAGTTAAGCACAATGATAACTTTTAGAAATTCTAAAATAAAATTATAACAATAGTATACTTATCCTTTATTGGAATTGACAGTAACTCCATTTGAAATCTTCCTTCCATGAAGTCAATGAGAGATCTTACAGTTACATATCTTGACCTAATATTTATCAGCATATACTCTCAACATTGTGTATTCAAAATTAATAAAGAAATCTAAACATATGAATCTAGGATCCACACACAAGGAGGAAATGCAGAATTTATCTTTCTGAGTCTGAGTAACCCTATGCACTTAACTGAAAATTTCATTGTTATAGGTAAATAATATTCCATTGCTTATGTATATATTTTTATTATCCTTTGTTCATTAGATAAAAAAAAAACTAGGCTGTTTCAACTTCTTGGCTATTGAGAATACAGCAGCAGTGAACATTGAGGTGCCAGGGTCTCATCAGTAGGATACAGGGTTGCCTAGATATATTTCCAGGAGTGGTAGAACTGAATCAAAGTTAATGATAGCAGGAGATGTAGGAGTAGAGTGTGCATGCTGCAAATGGAAGTGTGAAAGGCCTGTGGCTGTCTGAACCCTGTTGGAACCTAGAAGATCATGCATGAGTCACAGAAATCAGACATTGAATTATTTACACTGGTAAAGTTATTTCCAGATTTCTGATAAACATCCATGTTAGAAAATAGCAGTTACACTAGTTTTCAATCTCACCAAAAATGGATAAATATTACACTTTCTTCATATCCATACCAGAAATTTTCATTACTTTTTCTTTTAAAAATTCCACACATCAAATGAGGTACAAGAAGAATGGAGGAGTGGCCCCTTGTTCTGAAAAGACTCAGTGAAGCAGTATAGAGCAAAATCAGAACAGGGAAGTGGGAAGGGGTGGGTGGGAAAACAGGGGGAGGGAAGGAGACTGATGAGACTTTTGGGGAGTGGGGGTCCAGAAAAGGGGAAATAATTTGAAATGTAAATAAATATATCAATAAATTAAAAAAAATTAGCCCAGAAGCTCTGAATACCCAAGCTACAATTAGCATAACAAATGACTCTCATGAAGAAGTATGGAGAGGGTTCTGATCCTGGAAAGGATTGATCTAGCATTGGAGGGGAGTACCAGGACAGAGAAAAAGGAGGGAGGTGATTGGAGAATGGGTGGAGAGAAGAAGGTTTATGGGACATATGGGGAGGGGGGAACTGGGAAAGGGGAAATCATTTGGAATGTAAACAAAGAATACAGAAAATAAAAATATATAATAAAAAAAGTAAAATGAAAAAAAATTAACCATTCTCACTGGGATAAGATTAAATCTCAAAGTGCTTTTTATTTGTCTAATGATTAAGGATGTTTAAGACCTTTAAAAAATATTTTTTACCTATTTGTATTTTTTTAAAGCTTTCTCCTCAGTATCATGCTGTTTGAATTGCTTTGCTCTGTAGTGTAACTTGAGATCAGATATGGTCATCCCTCCAGTGTTACTAATTTTTCCTCCGGATATTTTGACTATTCAAGGTCTTTGGTACTTTCATATTAATTTAAGTTTCTTTCCCCCCCCCCACCTGTTTCTGTGAAGAATGTCTTCATTGTTTTCATTGGGATTGAGTGGTTTCTGCATATTTCTTTGGGTCAGACATTTATTTTTACAATACGAATTCTACCTTGCCTTGAGCATAGAAAGATCTTCCTTCTTCTAGTATTTCCCTGGCCTTTGGATCAGTTTATTTTCTTTTGCAATAATAAATCACCATTACTGAAGGACTCAAAGAAAAGAGAACTTAGTTTGGCTTATCATTCAAGAGGAATGAAAGGACATTATGGTGGGCTTGAGGCATAGCAGAAAGCAACAGACATTGTAGTGGGACCAGCAAGCTGAGAGATAATATCTTTTTTTTTACTGATATATTTATTTACATTTCAAATGATTTCCCCTTTTCTGGACCCCCACTCCCCGAAAGTCCCATCAGTCCCCTTCCCTCCCCGTTTTCCCACCCAACCCTTCCCACTTCCCTGTTCTGATTTTGTTCTATACAGCTTCAATGAGTCTTTCCAGAACAAGGGGCCACTCCTCCTTTCTTCTTGTACCTCATTTGATGTGTGGATTATGTTTTGGGTATTCCAGTTTTCTAGGTTAATATCCACTTATTAGTGAGTGCATACCATGATTCATCTTTTGAGACTGGGTTACCTCACTTAGCATGATGTTCTCCAGCTCCATCCATTTGCCTAAGAATTTCATGAATTCATTGTTTCTCATGGCTGAATAGTACTCCATTGTGTATATATACCACATTTTTTGCATCCACTCTTCTGTTGAGGGATACCTGGGTTCTTTCCAACTTCTGGCAATTATAAATAGGGCTGCTATGAACATAGTGGAACATGTATCCTTATTACATGCTGGGGAATCTTTTGGGTATATGCCCAGGAGTGGTAAAGCAGGATCTTCTGGAAGTGAGGTGCCCAGTTTTCGGAGGAACCGCCAGACTGATTTCCAGAGTGGTTGTACCAATTTGCAACCCCACCAACAGTGGAGGAGTGTTCCTCTTTCTCCACATCCTTACCAACACCTGCTGTCTCCTGAATTTTTAATCTTAGCCATTCTGACTGGTGTAAGGTGAAATCTCAGGGTTGTTTTGATTTGCATTTCCCTAATGACTAATGAAGTTGAGCATTTTTTAAGATGTTTCTCCGCCATCCGAAGTTCTTCAGGTGAGAATTCTTTGTGTAACTCTGTACCCCATTTTTTAATAGGGTTCTTTGGTTTTTCTGGAGTCTAACTTCTTGAGTTCTTTATATATATTGGATATTAGCCCTCTATCTGATGTAGGATTGGTGAAGATCTTTTCCCAATTTGTTGGTTGCCGATTTGTCCTTTTGATGGTGTCCTTTGCCTTACAGAAACTTTGTAATTTTATGAGGTCCCATTTGTCAATTCTTGATCTTAGAGCATGAACCCACACACCTATGGCCACTTGATCCTCGACAAAGGGGCTGAAAACATCCAATGGAAAAAAGATAGCCTTTTCAACAAATGGTGCAGAAGAATGCGAATTGATCCATCCTTGTGTCCTTGTACTAAGCTCAAATCCAAATGGATCAAGGACCTCCACATAAAGCCAGATACTCTGAAGCAAATAGAAAAGAAACTGGGGAAGACCCTTGAGGACATCGGTACAGGGAGAAAGTTTCTGAACAGAGAGATCATATCCTTAACTACAAATATAAGACAGTGATTTGGAAGGATGCCAAGCTTTAGTACTCTCAAAAGCTTCCCCTAGTGATGGATTTCATACAGTAACGTTATACCTTCTAAACTTCCCCAAACAGCACCCAGTAAATGAGGAACAAAATTTCAAATGTCTAAGCCTATATGAGATATTTTTAACCTAAACCACCACAGTTTCTTTCTTTAGATTAATATTTTATTGCAGGTCTTTCACATTTTTGATTAGGTTTATTTCATGTTTTTAAAAGGCTATTAAGAATGGGGTTCTTTTTATTTCGTTTTCAGCATGCTTGCTATTTGTATAGAGAAAGCTATGAATTTTTGTATGTTAATTTTGTATCTTGCCAACTTGTTGAAAATTCTGACTAAGCCTAGGAATTTTCTGTGGAGTCTTCTGGTTTAATATATGCAAAAAGAGATATTGTATACTTATTATTTATATACTTTTTATTTCTGTGTCATAGCTTGTTCCTGTAGCTGAACTTTGAGAACTATATTGAATATGAATGGGGTAAATGGAAAACCATATTGTATCCCTGGTTTAATGGGAGTGCTTCACGTTTTTCTCCATTTGGGATAATTTTGGCAGTAGGTATCCCATATACAGTTATTATTTTGTACCAGATGGGATTCCAGAACTGAAATTGGAAGTAGACACAAGTCCATATCCAAAACCCAGGAGTTATCTCCATTTACAAGAAAAACTTTATTTCTAGCCTTTTTATTTGAGATACAAACTATACTTTAGGACCAGCCTTTTGCCCAACACAAAACAAACTCAATGGCATCATTAGAGGTCCTTTTGTCACTTAATATTTTGTTGAGTTTTTTTTTTTTTTGTATCCTTAATGGTCTTCTATATGTATATCATGACTTCTTCGGTTGCTATTTTTTTGATGGAGGGGGCCTTGTGTGATTAAACATGTGTGCCTTTGCATATAGCATACAGCATACAGCACATAACCTCTGGATGTTAGGGCTTTTTGTGGTTCTTTTGCTTCTGTTTAATTTGGTTGTTTTTGTTTTAATATGTTTGATTTTATTGTTAATTTTTAGAGGCCTGCTTTTTTAGTAAAGATAGCTAGAAGTGGTATGGATTTGGGTGAGGGCATGGGAAGGATTGTAAAAGAACTTGGGTAGAAGAAACAGTAATAACTACATCGTATGAACTACATCGTATTTTTAACAAATGAAAAATGGGAGAGTTAAAAAGCATATTTTCCCTCAGAACTTTACTAGAAAATACAATGATGACATTTAGCAATATTAAACACTTATTTATATTTCTATGTTGTTTATATCCATCTCATGTATTCTAAATATAATATCCCCTTCAGATAGCAATACTATGCCCTCCATAAAGCATTTATGGATTTTATGTTTTAGTAAGAAGTACAAGTGAATTTGAATATGTACTATTTAAATAACACAAATTTCAAGTTTGACTTCAAACATAAAATATATTCAAAAACAAGTAGATAGATAGTAGAAAATAAATCATTTACAATATCCCCCTTCTTCTTATTGAAAGTCCCAAATTTTCAGTTTCTTACAGTCTTGCAATCTGTGAATATATGGATTTCACCAGTGGGTGGCACATATCAACCACATTAAGCAGTTTTGTCTTCTGTGCAATTAGAATAAGATATGAAAGATGAGGAAATATTTTTACTGAACTCTGTAGTATAGTAATTTTGCTATGGATAAAACGTAACTTGATTAATAAGAATTATGTGCATCATAAACGTTAAAGTGTGACTAAGCACCTCTTCGAATTTTTATTGTTCCCTAGTCTTTGCCATTCTAATTGTGTTGGGCTCTGTTAGTTCACCATGTAGGAGTCCCCAGGACTTGGGAATACTAAAGAATACAAGTGAAAGTATCTAACAACCATGAGATCTCTATATAATTTTGGTATTTTAGTATTACAGCCATACAAGATTCTATGTAGAAGCAAAACAACTGTGAAATTAAAATATAGACCAAGACATACATAGACCAATTTCTTTACAATCAAAAAATAAATCAAATTACTTTACAATCTTAAATATGCTGTCGCATGGTAAAATATAGTAACTATAGATTTGTCTTTGAACAAAATAAGGTAAGAATACTGTAATTTCAGTAGAGTAGGAAAATTAAGTGGCAGCATTGCCAAACTTATATAATTAAAAAGAATCCAGCATGCAGTGCTATGGCAAAGTACTTAACTTTCAATGTGTATTAGTCTTCTGGGAGTTTCTGTTTAAATCATTTTGTAATCAGAAGCTCTAACAATCTAGAATTGGCCATCTATTTCAGTATGGCTATAAGCAGATGAGTGTTGGTGAGAAAGAAGACTTGCCGTGTGGGGAAAAGAAATATAGTCCAGTGAACTCAAATTTAGTTTTTGATATGAGAGTTTTTAATTTTTTATTATTTTTATACACTCCATAATTTATTCCCCACCTGCCAACTCCTGTCCACCCTCTGACTGTTCCACATCCCATACCTCCTCCCCACCCCTTGTCTCCACTTGGATGTCCCCACCCCCACACCACCTGACCTCTAAACTCCCTGGGGCCTCCAGTCTCTTGAGAGTTAGGTGCATCATCTCTGAATGAACACAGACCTGGCAGTCCTCTGCTGTGTATGTGTTGGGGGCCTCATATCAGCTGGTGTATGCTGCCTGTTTGTTGACTCAGTGTTTGAGAGATCTCAGGAATCCTAATTAAATAAGACTGATGGTCCTCCTACAGGTTCACCCTCAGCTTCATTCAGCCTTTCCCTAATTCAGCCACAGGGGTCAGCAGCTTCTGTCCATTTTGGGTTCAAATATCTGCATCTGACTCTTTTATTTGCTTGTTGGGTCTTTTGGAGTGCAGTCATGCTAGGTCCCTTTATGTGGGTGCTCCATAGCCTCAGTAATAGTGTCAGGCATTGGGACCTCCCCTTGAGCTGGATCCCACTTTTAGCCTGTCTCTGGACCTTCTTTTCCTCAGGCTTCTCTCCATTTCCATCCCTGTAATTCTTTCAGAGAGGCACAATTATGGGTCAGAGTTATAACTGTGGGATGGCCCTCATCTCCCTCATTTGAAGCCCTATCTTCCTGTTGGAGGTGGTAGGCTTTATAAGTTCCCTCTCCCTACTGTAA
Organism: Apodemus sylvaticus; assembly: GCF_947179515.1. Classification (NCBI taxonomy): domain Eukaryota; kingdom Metazoa; phylum Chordata; class Mammalia; order Rodentia; family Muridae; genus Apodemus; species Apodemus sylvaticus. The sequence continues at coordinate 107,862,465 of NC_067495.1, forward strand.
AGCATTTCATCTAAGGTCTCTCCCTTTTAGTCCTGTCTCTCACCTCCCAGGTCTCTTTTGCATTCTAGAGGGTCCCCCCAACCTCCTATCCCCTGAGGTTGCCTGTTTCCATTCTTTCTGCTGGCCCTCAAGGCTTTAGATCTTTTCCCTCCCCCAATGCTGGATCAGGTTCTCCTCTCCCACCTCTCCCACCTCTATCCTTCCCTGTCTACTTTCCCTCCCAGGTCCCTCCCTCCCTCCCTACTTGTGATTGCTTTCTTCTCCCTCCCAAGTGGGACTGAGGTGTCCTCTCTTAGGCACTTCAGCTTGTTTACCTTTTTGAGTTCTGTGGACTGTATCTTTGGTATTCTGTACATTTTTTTTTGGCTAATATCCACTTATTAGTGACTACATACCATGCATGCCCTTTTGGGTCTGAGTTACCTCACTCAGGATGATATTTTCTAATTGATCCATTTGCCTGAAAAAGTAAGAATTTCCTCGTTCTTAATAGCTGAGTAGTATTCCATTGTGTAAATGAACCACATTTTCTGTATCCATTCTTCTGTTGTGGGACATCTGGGTTGTTTCCAGCTTCTGGCTCTCACAAACTGGGATGTTAGTGGAACATGTGCCCCTGTGGCATGATGGGACATCTTTTGGGTATATTCCCAAGAGTGGTATATCTGGGTCTTCAGGAGTGTTCCTCTTTCTCCACATCCACTTCAACTTGTACTGTTGCCTGAGGTTTTGATCTTAGCCATTCTGATTGGTGTAAGGTAGAATCTCAGGGTTGTTTTGATTTGCATTTCTCTGAACTCTTTACTCAATGATAACTTGGTCAGGAATGAAATAAAGAAATTAAAGACTTCCTGGAACTCAATGAAAATATTGAGACATCATACCCAAACTTATGGGACACAATGAAAGCATTACTAAGAGGAAAGTTCATAGCACTAAGTGTTGTGGTAAATAAACTGTAGAGATCTTACACTAAAACTTATCATTACACCTGAGTGCTCTAGAACAAAAAGAAGCAAACTCACCCAAGAGGAGTTGAAAGCAGGAAACAGTTGAACTCAGGACTGAAATCAACCAATAGAAACAAAGAAAAGAATACAAAGAATAAAACCAGAATCTGGTTCTTTGAGAGAATCAACAAGATACATAAAACCACTAGCCAAACTAAAGGGTCCAGAGTCAGTATTCAAATTAACAAAATCAGAAATAAAAAGGGAGACATAATGACAGAAACAGAGAAAATTTAAAAAATCATCACATCCTACTATAAAAACCTATACTCAACAAAACTGGAAAATCTAGTAGAAATGGATGATCTTCTAGACAGATACCACATACCAAAGTCAAATCATGAGCAGAAAACTATCTTAACAGGCCTATATCGCACAAGGAATTAGAAGTCATTAAAAACCTCCCAATACACAATGGAGTACTATTCAGCCATTAGAAAAAATGAATTCATGAAATTCTTAGACAAATGGATGGAATTGGAGAACATCATACTAAGTGAGGTAACCCAGTCTCAAAAGATCAATCATGGTATGAACTCACTGATAAATGGATATTAGCGTAGAAATTTGGAATACCCGAAACATAATCCACATATCAAATGAGGTACAAGAAGAACGGAGAAGTGGCCCCTGGTTCTGGAAAGACTCAGTGCAGCAGCATAGGGCAATACCAGAACAGGGATGTGGGAAGGGGTGGATGGGGGAACAAGGGGAGGGAAGGGGGCTTATGGGACTTCGGGGAGTGGGGAGCCAGGAAATTGGAAATCATTTGAAATGTAAATAAAAAATATATCGAATAAAAAACAAAGAAAAGAAAAGGAAAAAAAAAAAAAACAGGGCCAGATTGATTTAGTGCAGAATTCTGATATGAGATTTTAGACTGAAGAGGAAACATGGCAATGAGTCATCCTGTTCAAGATGTGTTCATCCTTATCATCATCATTTCAGCTCTGGTACTACAAGGTTTGCCAAAGAAATCCTTCAAAGATTGTATGTGGTGCTTAATGTTATCATCATTCGAGGAGACCAATATGGGTGCTTTAAGATGGTAACTTTAGCCTTAAAATATAGCCTTGCCTCATAGCTAATTGCTTCCTTCCGGATGGTCTGTCCTTGGAGTCTTTGCTGTTCCTGGGATCTAAGATGGCTGCTGGCTTACTAAATCCCTCTTACTTCACCCTTGAAGACCTTCCCCCAAATTACACATTCTATATATATCCTGTTTTGGTTTCTTTCTATGAACCACAATTTTCATTTACTTTTCATGTCTTATAACTTATTCTATTGAAGTTAACAAGAATGTTTTATTCTAAATATTTTGAAATGAGTTCTAGGCATTATCCTGGTAGAGATTGGGAGAGATAATTGATGGGTACAGGTTTGAAAGCACACAAAGATTATGTTTCATTTTTGGTAGCTCCATTAACCTTCCCAGAGTCTGTCTGCTTCCATATTACTTGCTGCAGGTGAATCAATTCTCTTTCTATTGGATATAATTTGCAGCCACACTAGCCACACAAAATAATTCTTACTGAAAGCTAGATATTTAAAGCAACATAGTCTATTCCCTTTGTAATCAGATCTTCTCTTCCCTTCTTCCTCCTCTTCCTCTTTCTCTTCCTTCTCCTCCTCCTCTTCCCCCTCCTCCATGTTTTCTGTTGTTTCACAGGTTTGGCTCTACATTGCTGTTTATTTTGGGACCCTTCCTAGATTAATTCTGCATGTTCTAAATTACCTGAAATATTTGGTTCTTGCTTTCTTCTCTGTCTTTTTTTTCTGGAGTTTTAGTTTATTTTCTGACCTGACTGCTTATGAATTATTCTTTACATAGGGAAGAAGTCATATACCTTTAATCCCAGCACTTAGGAGAGAGACTGGCAAGATTTTTGTGCGTTTGAAGCCATGTTGGTCAATATAGAGAGTTACTAGATGATCATGGCTACATAGACAGGCCTTGTCTCAAAGAAAGTAGTTCTTATTGAAAGATAATAGTTTAGAATTTAATAACAACTGTTCAGAATATTTTATGAAATGATTTCAGCCATTTTTCTTCCACTCTGTCCTGACACTGTTTATTTCAGTATTAGCTTTTACCTCCCATTTCAGTAGAACATCAAGGTTAGGGAAATTTTTGCTGTTAATATAATTATATTATTATTACTATTTTCTCCTCCTCTTCTTCCTCTTCCTCCTCTTCCTCCTACTTCTTTTCTGACTTTGTAGTAATGTACCCCTATTTGATTCCTGTAATATAGTGGAAAATTATAAAATCCCTTTTGTTACTCTTATTCTTGTTACCAACCCTTAAGTTTATTTTAGCCAGCTGCTTCTCTGTTCTAAATAATTTCATAGACTTAGCCAAACAATGTGTTACCAAATCCAGCTTATAGCTACTGTTCTCAATAATACCCCAGGGATAGGGGTTTTTCCAAGGAACTGAACTCAAGTCAGGTCAAATAGCCAAGGCCCTGGGAATAAAATGCTCAAAAGAAACTGCAAATAGTTAAAAAAGTATTGAATGTGTTCTAGGAATGGGATTTAACATGACACACCAAAACAGGTCATCTCCCAGGTTACCAGCTAATGTTTTTCATGGCTATTGTGCTCTATCACTGTGGTAAGAGAGGAATGGGGTTAAACTCAAGTTTAAACAGTGTAATTCCATTGTTTACATCAATGTTCAGTAAGTTGTTTTAGAATGGAAATCTTTTAAGTTAGTTTTATGGCTTTAGTTATTTTCTAAAAATCAAGATTTTTATGAAAGAATTTACCTAGGTCCCAATTCTGCTTTGTAGGTTTATTTCTTGTAAATACTTCCTTATCCACTATTCATGGCAATTTCAACAAAAAAATCCAAAAAATAGCCAATAAAAGCAAAATGGCTATTTTCTAATTTCCAGTACCTAATCTGGATTCCCTTTTACAACTGACTGAAAAGATAAAAACAAGTCACTTCATTTAGATGAGAATTCAAAGAAGGTTCTTAAATTCAGTTTCCTTGCATATTAGTTGCAATTCTCATTAATCAGACCAAATTCCTGACAGGAAGCAATTTGAGGAAGGGAGTTTACAGCTTAAAGTAAAATAATCCACCATGGCAAAAGCATGAAAGCATAATTGTGAGGCAAGCGCATGGATCTGCAGTCAAGAATGATGAATTCTGGTGTTCAGCTGCTTCTTCTACTTTAGAAGACAACAACCCATGGATGGTGCAATGCACATTCAGGGTGGCTGTTCATTTTCAGACAATCTTTTCTAGAAATGCCGTCCTAGCCATACCCCAAGACAAATTTCCTTGTAATTATAAATCCAATCAAGTAAACTATGAAGATTAACCATCTTTCTAAGAAAGAACACTGATGGGAGCAGATGCAGAGACCTACAGCCCAAACACTAGGCAGAGCCAGGGGATCCTCACAAAAAATGTGGCCAAGAACACCAAAATAACATGGCCCAGAATCAACTGACAAGTACTCAAGTGGGCTCAGAGAGATCAGGAAGACTGTATGGGTCTGAGCTAAGTTCTCTGCATATAACACAAGGTTGTATAACTTGGCATTCTTGTGGAACTCCCAACCAGGGGAGTCGGGGAAGGTATCTTTGCATCTTCAGCCTGTGTTGGTGCCCCCTTTCCTCATACTGGGTTGCCTCATTCAGGTTTGATATGAAGGTGTGTACCTACTCTTACTGTAATGTTAGGCCATGTTGATTGGATAATCCTGGAAGGTCTGTTCTTTCTTTTGAAGGGAAACCAAGGAGGAGTAGATCTGAGGAAGAGGCGAGGTAGGAGGAATGACTGGGAAGACCAGAGGAAGGGGAAACTTAGGGAGGATGTAATGTATGAGTGAAGAATAAAAGAAAAAATAATGTTTTATTAACATATATTAAAAATATGCTATTTTATAATTTTTTTTTTGGTTTTGAGACAGGGTTTCTCTGTGTAGCCCTGGCTGTCCTGGAACACACTCTGTAGACCAGGCTGGCCTCAAACTCAGAAATCTGCCTGCCTCTGCAGCCCAAGTGCTGGGATTAAAGGTATGCACCACCATTGCCCAGCTTATAATATTTTTATATATGCATTATAAAGTTCATCCCTATACATCACTCTCTAGATCCTACCTTCTTTTGTTCCCCTTCCACTTTTGTCAAGCCTTTACTCTTCACAGCCAGCCAGATATCTTCATTAGGTTTTTTATCACTGTGATAAAACACCAGGACCAAAGAAACTTGGGAAGGAAAGGGATTATTTTGCTCATCCTTCCAGGGAACATTCCATCACTGAGGAGAGTATTGCTAGAAACTCAAGCAGGGCAGGAACATGGAGGTAGGAACTGAAACAGGCTCTAAGAAATGCTGCATTTGGACTTACCTCTTGTTGTTTGCTCAGACTGCCTATCTACAAACATAGGACTACCAGTCCAGAGGTAATACAATGAGCTGGGCCATTTCACATCAATGGTCAATTAAAAGATGCACTACAATCTCACCCACAATCTGGAGGGGTCATTTTCTTAATTGTGCTTCTCTCTCTCTCTCTCTCTCTCTCTCTCTCTCTCTCTCTCTCTCTCTGAATGATAGACTTTTTATTATTTTTCGATCTTTTTTTTTTTTTTTTTTTTTTTTTTTTTTTTTTTTTTTACAGTCATGTCTCTATCTCTCTCCTGGTATCCATCCTTTGACTCTTCCTCATCCCATACCTCCTTCCCCAGCACTGTTTCCAAGAGGATGTTGCTACTTCCCACCTCAACCCCAACAAAACTCCCCATTTCCTGGGGGCTCAAATCTGTTGAGGGTAGGGTTAGGTGTATCTTCTCTCACCGAGGCCAGACCAGGCAGTCTTCTGCTGCATATATGTCGGGGGCCTTAGACGAGTTGGTGCATCTTGTGTCAATTTGACATAACAAGCCAGAATAATTGACACCTTGTGAACCAAAGACACATATCAGTGTAACCTTCCTTTTCCTTTCTTGTTCACCTTAAGATTTCATATTAATATTAATATCGCAATATAATCAAACTTCTTTTTGTTTTGAATTTTACTCATACAGTATATTTTGACACATTCTCTTCCTTCTCCCAACTCCCAGATAGTTCCCATCCTCCCTCCTCATCTGTTTTCTCTCTTTTTCTCAAAATGCTGAAAAACTGAAAATAAGAAATAGCAAATATTCCAATTTTTTAAAAGTCCTACAGTCTGTAAAAATTCAAACACTTTAAAAATGCAATATTTTTAAGACCTCAAGAGACACCGAATTCACAGTTTCTCAACTGGGGGCACCTATTAAAAAAAGACAATAGGTTAAATATTGTCTAACTCCAAAGAGGACCCAAGTCACAATCCATAACTATATAATCAAAGCAACAACAAACTTCACCAGTGTAAATGTCTGATTTCTGTGACTCATGCATGATCTTCTAGGTTCCAACAGGGTTCAGACAGCCACAGGCCTTTCACACTTCCATTTGCAGCATGCACACTCTACTCCTACATTTCCTGCTATCATTAACAGTCATCCAATAGTACTGGCATCTCCAAATTTTTCTGATCTCCACTACAGCTTGGATGCACAGCCACCAATAGCCTCTTCTGGTTACTCTTTGGAGACTCCAGCAGTGGCATGTGGTGCCAAGGCTCAGATGCTCACCATAACTCTTCATGCCTTCAAAACTGTCACCACATAACCATCTTTTGGTTGCTAGAATGAGATATAACCCTTAGCTTTTTTTGAACCAGAGCTTCAGTGTGCTGACGCTAAGCGAATACCCTCAAAAGATTTTTTGCCTCAACAATGCTAGTACCTTTTAAATTACAACTAATCCATCAGCTTCTGATAACTAGAATTATTTGTCTTAGAAAACCAAAGGCTTTCCTCCATCTGCTTTGCTCTTCTGAATTGCAACTGATTATTGGACAATAGCTGAACAGATATCATAGATTAATACAAAATAGCACACAAAAATTCAGCCCTCCACCCCTTGCTCTGCTCTGTCTTATTATCTTCTAAGTTGCTACAGAACTAGCCTTTGAACTAGCACTCAATGTGTTTTCCTAGCCCAAAGTTCAAAAGGTACCACCACCCTCCCAAAATCACATGGATCTGTCAGAGCAATACCACACTACAGTTACCAATTTCCCTTGTAATTAGGGTTTCTATTGCTATGACAAAGCATCATGACCAAAAGCAATTGGAAAAGAAACACATTTATTTCATGTTTACTTCCTTATCAAAGCCTATCATTGAAGGACGGGGAAGAAATCTGAAAGTGATAACTGATGCAGAGGCCATGGAACAGTGCTGTTTACTGGCTTAATCACCATGATTTGATCTTCTTGCACCCTGGACCACCATTATAAAGATGGCACTGCCCACTTTGAGCTCTGCCTTCCTATATCAAATTTTGATCAAGAAAATGCACAATAGACTTGCCCATAGGCAAATCTGGTGGTGGCCATTTTCACAATTTCTCTTTCCAAATAATTTAGGATTGTATCAAGTTGACAAAAACTAAACAGCATAACCTCTTGTATTAAAAACATTTCTAATTGAGTCATTTCTTAGCTTTGGGAGAGAGAATGTTTGTGAGAGGGGGTACATAAATAAAGGACTTTAAATAAGGGGGACTTGAGTAGGTCCAAGGGAACTCATAGTTTCTGACTTAGAAGACAACTTTATTCGTTCCTTGGCTAACAATAGCTATTAATTCTAGTTTATGCTAACATACAAGACACAAAAGCAAAAATTGAGACTTAAGAAATGACAAGGTAATAAAGAGACCATAAGATCAAGAATAAAAGCTAGAAAATTTATAAGGTTTTTGTAGAAATCATCAATATGTTTAAATTGAGTTTAAGAGCGTCAGAATCTTAGCAGAATTTTAGCAGGTTACATTCTTATGGATGATTTCTCTATTATGAGTTTCTCCACATTTCTCCATTGGTAAACACTCAAAAGTAGTAGAAAAAAATATTGAAAACAAGATTGAGATTCCAGCATTACAAGCAAACTAACTACATGTGGAAGGTGAAATTTTGTGATTTTTGTAACCTTTTATTTACAACTGGAAAGATTGGGTATTTTTACAGTTGCATTTATAAAGTATGATTAAATATTCTTGTGTGTGTGTGTGTGTGTGTGTGTGTGTGTGTCTTCCCTTTCCCTCTTTCCTATCACAACCTGTCTTACAGGAGAAATTTAAATCTGCTGCACACTGTATAGTATGATGTAAATATTCCCCTTTTTTCTTAGTTGTATTTCTTTCATGTCCTCCTATTCTACTTTGTTGGAATAAGGTTATGTCTCATTCCAAAGATCTAACAGGATCAAAGTAAAAATGACATTTGAAAAAAACCCTTCTAGATCATTTATTAATGGATATTAAGCATATAACAACTCCAGTATATTAGGCATGAGGCTTGGCATGAATTCATACATGGATACCATGGCCCTAACCCCCAAGCAACTTATTTCAGTTTTCGAAAAATATTAACTTAATTTAAATAGATTATATCCTTTATTTCCTTAACTTAGGTAGAAAATATCTGTTTTTCATCATTACCTTTAATAACTTCTATAGAAATTTCAAAATCTGCAATGACAAACAATTCAGTGACTAATACCAGATAATAGAGAGATATAATGGCCAAGTCTAGCAAAATCCATCAAGGCAAAGACTTTTATTTGTTACATTCCTTAGGTGAGAAGAATAATTTCTGTAGAAATGTATAATAAATGTTTATGCAACAGAAAATATTTGACAGGAAATAAAAAGTGCTACACCATTTATAGGGAATCCTGTAAATCTTCCATTTTTCAAATAGATTTTTAATTGATAAAAAAATAGAATGTGTTTGGAATGTTTTTAAGGAGCCTTGTCATCTGTCAATAATAATGAAATACCACTGCAGCTAAGTGGTATTACATAGAACTTGGTATTACATGGATAGTGGTTGATAGTCCACACTGTTTTATTCTCACCTTGGACAAACTATCCTTTACTTGTAAACGAAAAAGAAAATTCTGTAACCTAAAATCCAGAAAAAGAATATTTAATTGGTATAGTACTGAAGCTTAGAAGTTGTATATATCGATATTATAGCACTTCTTATATATTTTGTGTTTTAAATATTATATGAGATAATAACTCAAAACTGTTTTTTTCTGGAATGCTGCTTTACAAGTCCCAAATAAAAGTATTTAGGCAAATTACACTCAAGTTTATGTGTCAGCAAGGTCTGATAACCTATCCTATATGATTGATAGAAGATGATGATTATATTTATCAAGAGAAAGAGAAAGAAAAGACTTGTATTTTACAAAACAAAACATCCCCAAGCATATATCTTAGAAATCAGCTCAAAAGTGAAAGTGTTCTATTGAGCACAACTTTTTTTCCTATGTAAACCAGAAAAGCTTTAAACAAATATTCTTCCTACCAAACCTTGCAGCACTATTTTGAGCCTGAATCATCTGTTAGTGTTTTTCTATGTCTCATATATATTTTGGCATACAATAAAATAATCATATGTATTTCATTTTTCCATTCATGCATGATATCTTTGATGTCATTTCCATATTTTGAAATCAGAGCTATCTAGATAAAGCATTCTATATATGTGGGAGCAAAGATTTTGCTATTAGGTACAGAAAAATTTCCATACCAGATCAGCAATGGAATAATGCTTCAACCTCCAGGCTTTGTTCATTTCCTATATTGATATGCCTTACTATTTTTGAAGAGATTTTCATAAACCAAAGATGGGGAAAAGAAGCATTTGTCCACATGGTGATATAGAATGTTAAATTCCTGTGTTTAAGTTATTGTCCTAACTGATAGACTAAACAGCATCTCAAGGTTTCCACTGTAGAAGACATTAGGTAAAAGATCAAGTATCTCCTGGGTACAGTAGTAATTCTTCATTGTTTGAAGTTTTAAGGTAAAAAAAAAAAATGCCTAGGCCTGTATCTCATTATGTATATCAAAAAGAAAATATTTAAGGAAACTGGAAACATGAAGAAGTTTATAACCTTGGAAGACTAGCTCATATCTTAAATATTTAAGTCATTCATATATATTGTTTCCACATGTTCTCAAACATATCCAAAGTTAGGTTTTTTTTAAAGTGGCCTTTCTTGAGATTTCAATGGAAGAAATTACTGAGTTACAGATCATGCACAGAAGAGAAGTGAGTAAAATAACTGATCTTCCTCCCGCAATCTTTTTTTAAACAATCATTAGAACCAGAGTTCCACTCTTGCTGTGTGTCCTGAAAGAAGCAACTTAAGGCAGTGGTACTGGTTTGCTCAACTCCAGTTGCTTATTCTAAGCAAAGAAAAAAATCAACCAAACAGAAAACTTTTAAAACTCAAACAGCATAACATCTTTACATCGACAAAAGAGTTCATTTAGACTTACATTGTTACTACTCTGAAAGTGTACCTCATAATGAAGTCTAGTAACCATTTCATTAATAGTTTTTTTAATGACATACAAAGTGATGGGTTTCATTTTAGCATTTTTGTACAAACACTGTTTCTGTGAATACTTTCTCACTTCCCTCACCTCCTTCCTGCAGGCCCTCATAATTCTCTCTTTACACCTTTTATTTCATGTCATATATTTATCATATATATGATTTTCATATGAAAGAAACAGTTTGGGGGCTTGTACGAGAATCTTTCACTAAATATAATCATTTCTATTCTTCCATTTTCCTACAGATGTCATGGCTTCATTCTTCTTTAGATCATTGCGCATGTGCCACGTCTTTATCTATTCACCTACTTTATACTTTCTTCCTATTGATAATAAAGTGGCAATAAACAAATATGTGCAAGTATTTCTGTGGGATGACCTAGAGTTCTTTGGGTCTATATAGTGAAATAATTGTAGGAAAACACTATACTTCAATATTTCCTTTTTGAGAAAGTCTCCTACTGACGTTTTAACAGTTATGCCAGGTTATAATACACCCAGAAATGTATGTGTTCCTTTCCCTCAGGTTCTCACCAGCATTTTCTGTTATTTTTCTTGATGATAGCTAACTAATCCAACTGGAGTGAGATAGACTCTCAAAGTAGTTTAACTTTGATTTCCTCGGTGGCTAAGGATATTAAATATTTAAAAATATTTTCAATTTTTGTTTCTTTTTAAAATATTTATTTATTTTACTTATTCACTTTATATCCCACTCACTCTTCCCCTCCAAGTCACCATCTCCCACAATCCTTTTCCCATCCCCACTCCCTTTCTACTCTGAGCAGGTAGGGCACTCCTGGTAATCCCCCCATCCTGGCACTTCAAGTCTCTGCAAGGCTAGGCACTTCATTTCCAATGAGGCCAAATAGATAGCCCAGCTAGAAGAACATATCTCACAGATAGGCAACAGCTTTTGGGATAACCTTCATTTCAGTTGTTCAGGACACACATGAAGACGAAGCTGCACGTCTGCTACATATGAGCTGGGAGGCCTAGGTCAGGCCCATGTATATTCTTTGGTTGGTGGTTCAGTCTCTGAGAGCCCCAAGTATCCAGATTACTTGACTCTGTTGGCCTTTTGTGGAGTTTCTGTCCCCTTTGGGGCCTGCAATCCTTATTCTTCCATAAGAGTCAACAAGCTCCATCCATTCTAAGTGTATGATTCTGAGTCAGTTGGTGGATGGTGCCTCTCAGAGGACAGCCATGCTAGATTCCTCTCTGAAAGCATAACAGAGTTTAGTTAATAGTGACAGGAACTGATGCTTGCTCATGGGATGGTGTCAAGTTGGGTCAGTTATTGGTTGACCATTCTATCAGTCTCTGCTCCTTCCCCCATCCCTACATTACTTGCAGAAAGGATAAAATTTGAGTTGAAATATTTGTGGGTGGGTTTGTGTCTCTATTGCTCCACTGAGGTTTCTGTCTGGGTATAGGAGGTAGCCTTTTCAGATTCCATATCCACATTATTGTGAGTTACAGTTGAAGTTTTCCCCATTGATTCTTGGGTACCTCCCTTATTTCAGCTCTCTGTGATGTACTTGAGATGCTCCCCCACCTCCCCACCTCTGTCAGTTGTAGATTTTCATTCATTCTCATGCCTATGGGGCCATCCCCCTGCTCCTCACCATACCTGACCATGAACCCCATTACTCTCCCCATATTCCCTCTCCCACCCAGTTAGCTCCCTCTTTTACATCTGCCTTCCACAACCATTCCATTCCCCCTCCCAAGTGAGGTTCAAGCATCCTTGCTTGTGCCCTCCTTCCTGTCCTGCCTCCTTGGGTCTATGGAGTGTAGTATAGGCACCCTATATTTTATGGCTAATATCCACTTATAAATGAATATATATTATACATGTCCTTTTGGATCTGGGCTACCTTACTAAGGATAACATTTGTCAATATCCATCCATATGCCTGCACAATTCATGATGACTTTGTTTTTTAATCACTGAATAGTATTCCATTGTGGAGATGTACCACATTCTCACAATCAGTTATTTAGTTTAGGGACCTCTATGTTATTTCCAGTTTCTGAATATTATGAATAAAGATTCTGGATATTACAAATAAAGAATGTGTGTGAGAGTGGGAAGAGAGATAAACAAGGAGAGAGAAATAAAGAGAGAAAATAAAATTTATTAGAGTCACTCATACAAACATTGCTTTTTGTTACTTTAATTTTGGTATATAACATGTCTTTAGGGATTTGTCTATTCCTTCTATATTTTCTAGCTTTTTGTAGTAAACTTCCCACTAATCCTCTGAATTCATTCTAGTCTGCTGTAGTAGGTACCTTTTCACCTCTAATCTTGGCAGTTTCAGTCTACTGTCTTTCTTTTGGGCAGTTTGTAAATATTATTTATTTTTCAAAGAATCAGCACTATGACTAAAAAGCATGTCTGTATGTTGATTAAAAAGTCTTTGCAGCTCACCATTGCAAAAGGTTTCCTATGTGGCTTATCAAAAGATTTTGTAGACAAATTGGAAGCAATGCTAATTCAAAAATAGTTTATAAGCTTAATTAGCATTGATGATAGTTTTCTGAAAATGTAGTATACTAGATGATGGGTGCATTACTAATGATCAAGTATACTGAACACATAAACCTGTTTATTTGTTTATAAATGTATGCATGTGTTATATAGAGAGATGCAAAAAAATGAGCTAAAGGGTACTATTGAATAAAAGGGCAAAATTTCACTCAGAATTACAGCTTAGATAGTTTAATTTAAGCTTACTTAATTTAAGAATCAAGCAGCTATGGCATTGAAGAGCTTTGCTAAGTATAGTGGCTGGTTCTGTGTGTCAGCTTGACACAGGCTGGAGTTATTACAGAGAAAGGAGCTTCAGTTGGGGAAGTGCCTCCATGAGATCCAGCTGTGGGGAATTTTCTCAATTAGTAATCAAGTGAGGAGGTCCCCTTGTGGGTGGTACCATCCCTGGGCGGGTGCTCTTGGGTTCTATAAGAGAGCAGGCTGAGCAAGCCAGGGGAAGCAAGCCAGTAAGGAACATCCCTCCATAGACTCTGCATCAGCTCCTGCTTCCTGACCTGCTTGAGTTCCAGTCCTGCCTTCCTTTAGTGATGAACTGCAACATTGAAGTGTAAGCTCAATAAACCCTTTCCTCCCCAACTTGCTTCTTGGTCATGATGTTTGTGCAGGGATAGACACCCTGCCTAAGACACTAAGCAAAGTTGAAAGCATGTAGAGAACAAGTCATTGGAGGAGCATAGCTCTTTAAGTTAGTACCATAAGGAACTAACTGTACCATAACCACAAGGATGAACCAGGAATGAACTTGAACCACAATCCTACGCTTAGGTCCTGGTAGGAAAGGCTTTACCATGGTGAAAGGTTCCGTAGGCAGAGAGTCTCATCAACTGGGTTATGGAAAATATTCAAGAGTAAAATGAAACTGGCTTCCTCAATTCATAGATTTTTAACTATAAGAGGTTGGGTCTGTATCCAATCAATCTAATGGCAAAGGCTTCAACTTTTACCTCCTACCACAAATCTTAAATCTTCTCTGGAGAAAGAAAATAAAATTAGTTTGCACTATTTTAAGCTATTTTATGGAATTTTTAATATATTTTGATCATATCTTTTTGTTTCCCTCCAATCCTTCCAGATCCTACCCACCCCCCTACCTACTGAACTTCCTGTTTTCTCTCTCTCCCTATCAAAAAATACATTAAACCACACTTTTAGGTCACTGAAGTTCAGTTTTAACAATTTCAGATCATTTACCACAATAACACTAACAGTTTTGAGCCCAGCTGGCCTGAAATATAATTTTTTCTCTTTTTTTAATGGATATTTTCTTTATTTACATTTCAAATGTTATCTCCTTTCCCGGTTTCCCACTCTGGAAACCCCCTATCACATCCTTCTCTCCCTGCCTCCCTACCCTGGCATTCCCCTACACAGGAGTGGGGGCAGGGAGCACATCCAGCCTTCATAAGACCAAGGGCGTCTCCTCCCATTGATGCCTCACAGGCCTGAAATATCTTAACATGCTAGTTACAGTTCCTATTGCTGTCATAAACCACAATAATCAAAAATGTCTTGGGTAATAAAAAAAAAGCTAATTTCAGCCTATATGTCTGTTGCTATTTATCATGAAGGAAATATGATCAAAAACCTGGATGCAGAAACTGAACCAGAGCTCATGGAGTGATGCTTAATTGCCTGCCCCCCCCCGCCCCCCATGGCTTACTATGTCTGTTTCCTTTTAGCAACCAGGACCACCAGTCCAGGGATATTACTGCCTGCCACTAAGCAGCCCTCCCATGCCAGTCACTATCAACCAAGAAAATGCATCATAGTCTTGCCCACAAGAAACTCTGGTGGGTGCATTTGCTCATTTGAAGTTCCCTCCCACCAAATGACCCTGGGTTATGTCAACCTGACATAAAATTTCCGAGCACAATATGCCTTTTGTCAACTTGATACACAAAGATATATAGCACAATTCACAATTAAGCCATGGTCTTTGTTGTTGTCCAAGGTTTTATGCTAATAAGCCTTATACAACACAAGAGCTGAGCAAGTATCTATTCTTCATGGAATTAGAATCTACTTTCCTATCAATAGCCCCAAATTATTACTTACTATTGCTTTATCTAGGCTTCTCATAACTTCAGTTGGCCAGGCCTCAGGGCCATTTTCTCTTGAACACACCTAATAAGTGGTGGTTCTTCCTCCATTTGCCTTCTTCTCCCTCTTTTTGTTCGCCTCCCATCTCAAGTCCTGGAATCATAAACCACACCTATGTATAAGCTGCCCAGTTATACACTGTTGACATCTTTATTTACCAATCAGAAGTAACTTGTGAGCTGGGCCAAATAGAGTCACTTGGGTCTATGCACAGACCCCAGGGGACCTGCACTTAGCCTTGCAATAAACAATAAAAACAAACCTCAACACACTTCATGTTCACAACTTTCCTCATCAGATATCTCATAACTCTGGCATCTCCAACATCTTGGAATCTTCAAGGCAAACCAGGCTAACTTCATAATTTCACATAATGGCTTCTCTTTGTCTCCATGCTCAGACATCCCTGACACCTGCCTGGCTTTGGTTGCTTTCCTTATCTGTGAAGGGATATTCCACAATCCCTTTCTTCTATCTGTAACTCTAAAGCCAAGTAATGCTGCTTCCTGTAGCTAGAACATGACCCACTCATTTGATTACATCTTCAAGCTTTTTGGTTTGTATGGGTTTCTTGAGTGCCTAAGTTTGCTTAACTCCTTTTCAAAAATTACAAGATTAACTAGGTGATATCTTGCACTGATTTCATAATTCCCTTTATTCTCTACAGCATCAGACTTTTCTTTAAATTTTTTTCTTCCTGAACACAGATCTTACCTCCATTACATTCCTGATTCTTTATTCCTCCTCAAACTGTACATTTTGTATTTTCCTTGCTCACTGTGATCCTTTTTATTAAAGATCTGTATATGACTGTCCACTCAACAGTCAATACTAGACTGCCGGGAGCTCTCCTCAGCCAAAGGCATTAATCCAGACTCTTCAATTTAGCCTCAAGTGTGTTTTTTCAGACAAGGACAAAAGAAGCCACAGTCTTTTCTAAAATGTCACAAAATAGACTCTAGGTCACTTAGTAAAGTTCATCCCTTCTGAGACTTATTATGCTTGGCCCCCATCGTTCAAATGATCTCAGTCTGGTCTTCCATGCTCCTACTAGTACTTCCCATTAAGCCCTCCTTAAAATGCTCAACTGCTTGCCTAATCTAAAGTTCAAAAGTGTATTTTCTGCCAACAAGTAGCATAGTCAGGCCTGTCATAACAGTACTCTGCTCCCTGGATTAAAGCAACAGAAAGAGAAAGTGACACTGGTCCTGGCTTGGGATTTGAAAACTCAAATTCCACCTCCCCCCCCCCCCCCCCAAGTAACAAACTTCTTCAAAGAAGGCTACACCTTTTTCAATAAGGTCACATCTCCCAATCCTCTTCATATAATGCCACTTCCTGATGATTAAACATTCAAATATATGGGCATATGGACTTGATTTTTATTTAAATCACCACACATATTTTATCAAGTTACAAGGAACAGAAAAACACTGTGCTTCCTATTAGATGAAGACATAGCTCCTATGAAAGCATAGCTGATTACTTGATGATTTCTCTTTTCTCTTATTTGTGTTTTATTTGTTTATTCTTTTGTCAATCAAAATAATTTTTCACATGTATAAAAGCATAATATTAAAATGTGATGCATACGTACTATACATAATTGCACAAAATTTGCTTTGAAGTGCTGGTGAAATGGCTTAGCAGGTAAAGGCACACTCAGCCAAGGCTGAGAACCTGAGAGCAATCCCTAGACCCCATGAAGAGGTGAAAGGAAAGAATTATGTCTTCAAAATTATACTTTGAGCTCTCTAGGTCTGCTTTGGCATGCGCACACATCTGTATAGCATGAATACACAGGCATTAACACTAAATAAATTTTACCTTTTGCATATATATATATATATATATATATAAACAGTTTAAAACTGTTTCAACATTTTATAGGTCTCATATTTACTTTGGGCTGAAGATGGATCCATGTGGAGAACATTTGCCGAGCATGTGCAGGGTCCTGAGTTTTATCATTACCACCAAACACACAAAAATATGTGTATGTATTTTTCTCTGGTACTCAGTATAAGCATATGATGTAAAGATATTGAGCCTCATGGCAAAATAAGGAAATTAAGTATGAAAGAGTTTTAAAATTTCACAAATCATAAATAGGCCAAAATGGATGTCATGACAGAATAGTTAACATCTCCTTCAAGAATGCTCATAGGTGTGCCCATCTCATTCAGGACACCTCTAGAATTTTGGTTAAGTAATGTACTTTGTCCACTCTATTTTCTATCTGCATCCAAGTGGCTTGTATGGGCTCCCATCTTCAATCTTAGACCTGCTTACATAGTTGTATACTGCAACCCCAGTCCTTCAATTCCTCCTCTTCTAGAGCTCTGTTTCTTATACTTCTCACAATAGTATGCTCTCCACTCACGTTTCTCATACAAAAGTCTTGTCTTTGAAACCCACATTTAATGAATTAGTTGTATAGCTCTGTTCTACTTCTGTCAATGGTTTATTCTTCATTCATGTTAAGACTTTAAAATATACAAATCATTCAAATAGTTATAGTAGTTTTACCTTTTTAAAAGAAATCTAGGTACAAATATCTAATACTAATGTTCTTTTACAGTATAATCCAAAAGAGACTTAGTAGCGTCCAAAAAGGTTTGGAATCTAAATGGGAATTCTCATATCTTAGTATTCCCAAACCTTTTTATATTCTCTTCTTCATCCTTTCTTTTTCATCTTCCAACTCCAGCTCCTCCTTCTCTCTAAGATGTGGTCTCCTGGTACCCAGGCTAATATGAAACTTATTATGTAGATGAGGCTGATGTTGAATTTTTATTTTCCCTGCCTCTATCTTCCAAGTGATATGATGACAGAGGTGAATTGCCATTCTATTTTTTATTATATATATTTTTTATTGACATTTCAAATGATTTCCCCTTTTCTGGCCCCCCACTCCCTGAAAGTCCCATCAGCCCCCTTCCCTCCCCCTGTTTTCCCACCCAACCCTTCCCACTTCCCTGTTCTGATTTTGCTCTATACTGCTTCACTGAGTCTTTCCAGAACCAGGGACCACTCCTCCTTTCTTCTTGTACCTCATTTGATGTGTGGATTATGTTTTGGGTATTCCAATTTTCTAGGTAAATAACCACTTATTAGTGAGTGCATACCATGATTGACCTTTTGAGTCTGGGTTACCTCACTTAGTATGATGTTCTCCAGCTCCATCCATTTGCCTAAGAATTTCATGAATTCATTGTTTCTAATGGCTGAATAGTACTCCATTGTGTAGATATACCACATTTTTTGCATCCATTCTTCTGTTGAGGGATACCTGGGTTCTTTCCAACACCTGGCAATTATAAATAGGGCTGCTATGAACATAGTAGAACATGTATCCTTATTACATGCTAGGGAATCCTCTGGGTATATGCCCAGGAGTGGTATAGCAGGATCCTCCAGAAGTGACATGCCCAGTTTTCTGAGGAACCGCCAGTCTGATTTCCAGAGTGGTTGTACCAATTTGCAGTGTTCCTCTTTCTCCACATCCTCGCCAACACCTGCTGTCTCCTGAGTTTTTAATCTTAGCCATTCTGACTGGTGTAAGGTGAAATCTCAGGGTTGTTTTGATTTGCATTTCCCTAATGACTAATGAAGTTGAGCATTTTTAAAGATGCTTCTCCGCCATCCGAAGTTCTTCAGGTGAGAATTCTTTGTTTAACTCTGTACCCCATAATGGCATTTTTATTCAATTGTTCCATACATGTGCATCAAACTCATGAAGTCCTTGCAGGATTAGGCATATCCTCTCCCACTGAGGCCAGATAAGGCAGCCCTGTTTGGGGAATGGATACCAGAGTTGGGCTTCAGATTTAGGGAGAGCCTCCACTTCAGATGTTGGGGAACCTACATGAAGACACAGGCACATGACTGCTATATTTGTGCCTTGTTCCACCCGGTGTATGTTTGATGGCTCAGTCTCTGAGACCTTCCAGGGGTCCAGTTTAGTTGACTGATGGTTCTCCTGTGTGGTTCCCATCCCCTTCAGGACCTTCAATCCTTCCCCTAATTATTCCATTGTGGTTACTGACCTCTGTCTGATGTTTGGCTGTGGGAATCTGTATCTGTTTCAGTCAACTGTGGGTAGAGCCTCTCAGAGGTCAGTTATGTTAGGTTCCTGTCTGTAATCACAATAAAGTATTATTAATAATGACAGGGATTGGGGCTAACCCATGGGATAAGTTT
The DNA here is from genome assembly GCF_947179515.1 of Apodemus sylvaticus. Classification (NCBI taxonomy): domain Eukaryota; kingdom Metazoa; phylum Chordata; class Mammalia; order Rodentia; family Muridae; genus Apodemus; species Apodemus sylvaticus. The sequence goes on from NC_067495.1 coordinate 107,881,812, forward strand.
CAATTTGGGCTGATTACTGGCTGCCCATTCCTTCAATCTCTGCTCTGTGTTTGTCCCTGCATTTCTTTTAGGCAGAACAAATGTTGGGTTGAAAGTTCTGTAGGCAGATTGATGTCCTTATCCCTCCACTGTGCATCCAGCCTGGCTACAAAAGGTGGCAGACACACCCAGGAGGAGTAGACAGTAGAAAAGAGTCAAACACAGGGATGAAATCAATCAATTAGGAACAAAGAGAAAAGATACAAATATCAAAAACCAAGAGCTACTTTTATGAGAAAAATCAACAAGCCACTCTAAAGGGAAGGCCCCATGCCAAGTATTAGGAGGTATCAATAACAAATTTAATGATATTGAGATTTTTTGTTTGTTTGTTGTGCTACTTTATTTGAACTTTTTGTTTGTTTTCTAACCTTACTATTAGTTTGCTTGTCTATTATGTTTTCCTATTTTGTATATTTTGAGTTTTGTTTGTATGTGTCTGTGGCTCTGTAAGTATGTGTTTCTCATGCTTTTTCTTTGTTTTTGTTTGTTTTGTTCTGGTCCATTTCTTCATTTGTCTATTTGTTTTCTAAAGAGAGAGAAAAAGAAGTCATGGGGTAGAAAGTATAGGGAAGTAGGGAGGATCTAGAAGGAAATGAGTAGGGAAAACCATGATCAGAATATATTAAATGGAAAAATTATTTCCAATTAAAGAAAAGAAAATATAATATAATCATTCAACCTTTATAGACAGGAAAATGAAAATTTACATATTCTTTCAAAAATAATGATTTACACCAGCACTTCTATGAAAATATTTATGTTACTGATTTAACTTCAGTATTGAAATAATTTAGCCTATGCATCACTGGGTCTACATTATTGCTTGGACTCAAAACATTTTTACTCTTGATAGGAAATAATATACATACATATTTATTACGTATATGTGTGTATACATATATATATATATATATGTATATATATATTTGCTCTATCTACACTTTATTCATTTGTTGTCTGTCTCCTCCTAAAAGTATAGAAGTGTATCTGATACCAAGGAGGTGCTAGTTATACTCAGTGAATGAATGAGTGAGTAGGTAGCTGAGTAGATGAAAGGATAAAACCAAAGGAATGGCTTATTGATTTGCTTCTATCTATGCTTCACTCAATGGCAGTCTTAGAATAGACACCAAATGTCCTGGCTTCCAATTTTATGGTTCCAATAAGTGAGGAAAAAAAGATAACCATGAAAATTCATAATAAAAAATAAAAATATTAAGCTGTTAATAAAATGAAATTTTTTAGATAGCTTTTATATCGAGAACCTAAGGTAACTATATACACTCAAAGAATTATGGATAACAGCATGTTGCTGCAATCATAGAGGAGAAACAATGATTGCTCTAAGTATTGTATACTAACTTTTATCACTTTTAAAGTTTTTAATGCACATAAGCCTCATATACTAAACATGAGAAAAAACAGTGCCAACAACCACCCCACCCCCACCGTCAAACTTGGATTTGTAGAAAATGTCTGTAAAGTCTAATGGAACTAAGAAACTAAAATATTATTTTAGTATGGTGGTTTTATGCACAAATCATTTGTAAGGCCCTAAATTCTATCCTAACAATGCAAAAATGATTAAATTTTATGAAATTTAAATTTATTTAAATTCGTTTAATAGCATATATTAATTTTACAGTAATAAAATTATATTTTCATACAGTTATATAATTTGATCATATTCCTCATTCATGACTTTCTCAGTTTTAGCTAAAGTTAATTCTTAATAAAAACTCAGATAGGGCTGGAGACCTCATAATCCTTTCTTCTCTAAGGAAATTATAGAATTTTGTGACTCTCCCAACTACAGTTAACTTCCAATAAAAAATCAGTTAGGTTGGGGCCTCAAGAATCCCACAACCCAGCACCAGTTAACTGCCTGTGAGTAAGGGGAGGGGGAGGTGGGCAGGGCTCATGTTCCAACCTTTTTAACTACAGTTAACTGTCTATAAACACTTAGAGAGAGGTAGGACCTCTTAAGCCCCACTCCTCTGCAACAGTTAAATGCCAATTAGAACTCAAGGAAGCATGGGCCCTAATGAGCCTTATGTACTGAGTTTAGAACCAGTAAACTGGCAAAAAAAATACAGGGAGGGTGAGGCTCTTAAAACACCTTCTCTTTAAGTACAGTTAACTGTCTGTAAAATCTGAAGGAAGATTGGGCATTTATGATTCTCCCCCTGCACCCCTCCCCCTGCCCTCCAGACCTACAGTTAACTGGCTTTAAAAACTCAGGAAGTTATGAGACTTCATGAGCCCCTTCTTCCTCTGTGACATATACAGATGGCTGAATCTTGTACAGATTATAGCAGTTGGGATTCGGGGTGCAACAGCTAAGTCATATCCAGAAAAAATTCTACAATATTGTTAATACTCTGACTCTTAGGTTCATTATAGCCACTTTTCCACAAGGTACCTTAGTCTGGAAGGGTTGTACTATTTAAGAAAAGAAGCTTCTCTGCCAGCAGCACTAATTCATAAATATAAATGTTAAAAGATCATCTGAAGAGCACATCATCTCCATTTAGCCAAACAATAGCAGTGGCTTCCTCTCTAGGGCCTATTGCTGACACAGCCCTGGCCTTAGACTGGATTTACAGTACCAAGCATGAATTACCTTTCATGCACTGGGTTACCAACTCAATCAGAAAGCAGTTGGTTATCAATGTAACTACCATGTCACTATTGTACTGATAGTCACATCTTGGTACTTACTAATATCATGTACTACATGGCCAATATAACAATACTCTATCAAAAACTCCACACATATGTTCTTTCTTTTGTCTCCTTATAATGCCAACATTTTGACAATTTTTTTTTGCATTCTTTTTGGATGTTCCTAAGGCCTATATTCTTGACTTCATAACTTGTATACCTTACCTTCCACTGGCCAGTAGTCCCAAACAAAGAAAGACCTACCTAATCTTAAGGATGGGACTCTGACTTCAGATCACGAAGTATGCCTCTTTCGAGATGTATCTGGTCACCTTTAGGAATATTCAGGGGGGGTAAATGTGGCTTTCATCTGGTTAGAGCACATATTAAATTGTTGAGAGGAATATCTATTGAAATGCAAAATATCCATCAAATATGGGGAAGATGTTCTTACAAAAATTCAAGCTCTTTTCAATTGGGTGTCCAGGGTTTCGTTTAGTTAATACTCATCGTCAAACATTTCTACAGGACTTGTAGGATTTTTATCTTTCTCACTGTTGTATTTTTTCAGATGAGATCTGGACTGGTGGACTTCCTTCATTAGTTCTAAGTGAGATGTTGACAGGGCAGGTTGGGGAGAATAGAGGATGTTAGAGGTCAGAAATGACTTGGAAGGAATGAAGTTGGATTGACTAAGAAGATCTGGCTGGATGAAACAGTTAGATGTAGCATGGGAAAGGCCTGCAGCTTAGCTGTTAGGCAGGATGAGTCCTGGCAGACACCCTGAAATTAGTTGTGGCACAGACATTGTTGGCTAGATTGGGCCTAGGCTCTGATGTGGTGCCAAACTAGATGTGTCTTGTTGGGGAAGGTATATAGAGGGAAGGATGGGGGAGACTCACTGGGCTAGGCCCTGGAGAATAATGTTAGAAAAAGGGTTATTAAGGGGAGAAATAAAGAAAAATTTCAACTTTTCAAACAATTCTGCTAATCTTAAGTAATGTCAGTGTTCCTTTAGTTTCTTTAGTTGGGACTTCCTGGGACTTGTTGCAATGTTATAAATTTCAGGCTGAGATCCTTTTAAAGCCTATAAAGAGCATCTTCCAGGGAAAGAGGAAGAATAGAAATTAGGATTCACCATAAGTATAAACTGATCAAATGAGTCTCCTCCATGTTAGCTAACAGTAAGTGTGCTCTGGAGAGCATTTCAATTGCTACTTCCCCCTTTCTCTTACCCTTCTCCAATTGCTTTCTGCTTTCTGGACTCTGAACCTCTGGGCTGACGTCAGATACAGCAGTGCAGGTTCATCCTAGAGGAAATTTCTGTGAACATCTGGCCCTTTGTTGTGGCATGTCACTAGAGTGGGTCCATTATTACAACCCTTTACCTGCCTCCACCACTAGCTTCTTCTTATTATTGTTTTTTTTCTTTTTACCATTTTCCATCTTTTATTTCAATCTTGAATCAAATCTTTTATCACAACAAAAAAATCTAGAAAAATTCTCAAAACTAACTAAGAGTGATAAAATGGTGGACAGATTAAAAAGTAGTCCCTCTCTGGATTTTAAGATATTTTAAATTACCAGACACAACATTTGAGTAAAAATACTGGACAAAATATAATGTAGTAAAACCCTTAAATTTATTTTATAATAAAAGTGTACCTTCATCCACCAGCCAAGCTCTCTCCTTGTAAGATCTATAATTCTTTATAATTATTTTTTGCTTTCTTCATTTTTTTTCTTTTTTAAAATTAGGTATATTTTTTATTTACATTTCAAATGTTGGCCCCTTTCCTGGTTCCCCTGCCAAAAATCCCATAAGCCATCTCCCCTTCCCCAATAAACCCTCCCCGGCTTCCCTGCCCTGGTATTCCTCTACACTATGGCATCAGGTCTTTCTAGGACCAGGGGCCTCTCCTCCCTTTGATGTCCAACAAGGACATCCTCTGCAGCCTATGTGTTTGGAGCCATGGGTCCCTCCATGTATACTCTTTGGTTGATAGTTTTATCCCTGGGAGCTCTGGGAGTACTGGGTGGCTCATATCATTGTTCCTCCTGTGGTGCTGCAAACCCCTTCAGCTCCTTAGGTCCTTTCTCTAGCTCCTCCATTGGAGACTCTGTGCTCAGTTCAATGGCTGGCTGAGAGTGTACCCCTCTGTACTTGTCATGGACTAGGACAACCTCCCAGGTGACAGCTATATCTGGCTCCTGTCAGCAAGTACTTGTGGGCATCCACAATAGTGTCTGGGTTTTGTAACTGTATATGGGATGCATCCCTGAGTGGGGCAGTCTCTGCATGGTCTTTCCCTCAGTCTCTGCTCAAAAATTTGTCTTTGTATCTCCTTTTGTGTTATTTTTCCCTTTATATAAAGGACCCAAGGATCCATATTTTGTTTTTCCTACTTATTGGGCATCATTTGATATGTGACTTGTATTTTGGGTATTCCAAGCTCTAGGCTAACATCCACTTATCAGTGAGTGCATACCATGAGTGTTATTTTGTGATGGGGTCACCTCAGTCAGGATGACACTTTATAGTTCCATCCATTTGTCTAAGAATTTCATGAATTCATTGTTTTTAATGGCTGAATAGTACTCCATTGTGTGTGTGTGTGTATATATGTGTATGTGTATGTATATGTATGTATGTATGTATACCACAACGGCAACCAACAAATTGGGGAAAGGTCTTTACCAACCCTATATCCAACAGAAAGCTAATATCCAGTACATACAAAGAACTCAAGAAGTTAGACTCCAGGGAACTAAATAACCCTATTAAAATGGGGTACAGATCTAAATAAAAAATTTCACCTGAAGAAATTCGGATGGCCGAGAAGTACCTTAAGAAATGCTCAACATCATTAGTCATTAGGGAAATGCAAATCAAAACAACCCTGAGATTTCACCTTACACCAGTCAGAATGGTTAAGGTCAAAAAATTCAGGAGACAGCAGGTGTTGGCGAGGATGTGGAGAAAGAGGAACACTCCTCCACTGCTGTTGGGGCTGTAAGATGGTACAACCACTCTGGAAATCAGTCTGGTGGTTCCTCAGAAAACTGGGCTTGTCTCTTCTGGAGGACCCTGCTATACCTCTCCTGGGCATATACCCAAAGGATTCCCCGGCATGCAATAAAGACACATGCTCCATTATGTTCATAGCAGCCTTATTTATAATAGCCAGAAGCTGGAAAGAACCCAGTTCTCTATAATTCTAATTCTGGAAATTTTATATTAATACAAAAATCTCAAATTAAAATACAGATATTAGTGAATGAGATAAACGTAAAACTAAAGAAACAATATAAGCTTGTGGAGCAACAAGCTTTAATCCCAGCAGACTGATAGACAGTAGCAGGGGACCGTCTCTGAGTTTGAATGAAATCAGCTATGCACAGGAAGTTCCAGGAGAGTCAAACCTAAGTTTTAAGTCTCTGTCTCAACAAAATTTAACAGAATATCCCTAAACCAAATTTCCTCTTTTCTTAATTTCCTTAGACTCTATTTCATGTGTTTTAGATTAGTATATTAACGCATACATAATGCTATAAAATCTAGGAAAAGATATCTAAGTTGTACAGTTGGGATAGTAAGAGCCCAATTTTCAAAGCATATATATACATTCATGCATATGTGTGCACATGTGTGCGTTTGTGTGTGTCTAACACTTTAGTGAACTATTACATATTTTATTACCTTTAGATATCATTTCTCTTTTTCTTATTCCTGGTTAATATTTGTCATGTGGAAGACACAAGGACTGCTAAACTACATCATGACAAGCCCCTATTACAAAGACTTAATTCACTGTGAAATACACTAGCATATTGAACCTGGTTGGCCTAGCTGTTGTTATAAATGCTTCTCTAAAGCCTTGTTTTTTATAGAAGATTGAGGGGCAGTTATGGCTGAAAGCTTCCCCCTGGAAAACTTTGTTGCTTCCTAGTGAGCTGCTAGTTGTGTGCCACATGTTCCTTTATTAGCTATCCATGAACAAATACCAGTTCGCTCTCACAATACTCTCTACTTATAGTAAAACAACCATTTCTTCCTAGTGACACATTTCCTACTGCAGAGAAAATATTTGAGACTTATTTGGACACATTGGCTGATTTCATTCCTTCTAGTTTGTCAATAGTTATTTATGCACCTGGTGTGTTTCTAGTAGAAAGAAAATATTATGCAGACTGGAGATTATCCAAAGCAATGTGGTTCACACTTAGGATTACTCCAGTTCTGTGTCCTATATAGAGCGGAGCTATAAAAGTCGTGAAATATGCTATGAAGGCATTCTTCATAGATCCAACAGGATGTGCTTAAATAGAATGATGTATAAACAGTTTATATCTTGTAAAATAAAATAACAAATATTAAAACAAATATTTTATACTTTAACAGACAAGAGATATTTCCAAATTTGTTTACTGCTAGTTATATTTACAAAGACCAAAGGACTGCTACTATTTCATATAGTTAAACTATTTGAACTCAAAAATGTTATACCACTTCCCAATGTTATGCCACCTCCCAAATAAAAATCTATCATAAAAGAGCCTTGTAGACATCAAGATGATATTTCACAATTTCTTTTATTAAATGGAAATACTTAAATCCACCACCTCGATGATTAGCTATTTCTGGAGGCATGGCGAAGAGATATTGACTCAGAAATTTTTGATGGATGACAGGTGGAGGTGGTCTATTAATACCTGCATAGATGACCTCAAGATCAGGATAGTAAAATCTTGCAAAGAATCCTATTCCCATCGTGGGGTCTGGCTCAGCAGAGTAAGTTCACATTCACCCATCCATGATGAAAATGAGAGATTCAATAGAAGAGAACTTGACAGTCCAATGGAACTTATTGCGGTGTTACTTCAGGAGTGTCCAATATTGTCCACATTTCGTCTTGAGAGTAATCTGAACAGAAGTGAAGATTTCAATACAGAGGCATCCAACACAGAGAAGATATTGAAGACTCAAAGTCTTTAGGCTTCTTAGAGACAAAATCGCAGGTTGTCTATTGTTCTTTCGAGGATCTCTCTTTTCAGAGCATGGAGGCTAGAATGACTGGCAAACAGGAGCTCCTTTGGTTGAGCCAGCTGCCACTTGGCCTGACCAGAGTAAGACTGAGACTGCTAGTTGAAGTGAGGTCATTGTATACTACTGGATGCATTCTCATTGGCTGAAAGTCTGAGCAAAGATGATGCCAACAATGAGATGAATTGTGACATCATGAGGCATAAAAGTACTGGTACCTGGGCTGTTCACTACAGCACAGGCCACATTACAGAGCACCCAGATAGAATATACTTTCCAAAACTTTCCAATATATCAGGGAATATGAAGAGGGAAGATTGTGGTACCATAAATGTATTAGGATAGAAACAGAATACAGTTGGAAGACATATTAAGGGAAGATTAACTGGAGGCACAATTTCAGAAAGGGCTGTCCAAATAAAGTACAATTTCAGCTACTTATTGTAGGGGTTTCCCTGGAAGAGCAGGAAGGGTTCTTGCAAATGGTTATTTTACAGGTGTGAGTCTCCACAAAAAAGCCAAAATCAACAAATTCAGAGAAAAGTCAATCATCAGAGACAATACAGTTATTACTAAAATTATAGCAAATTAAGGAAAGCACATGGTGTTCTAATACATGCTAGAGCCAAGCCTTGTATATAGTGTTGACTAAAATATCCTATTGTAACTTATCAAGTTTCATGGGCCATGTGTTATCATACATATTATATATAACATGTAATTATCTATATAATATTCACTTATAAAATATGGATGTAATACATACCATATTATAAATAGCTCCATACTTTATAGGCATTTCTTTCTGCCATTAAAATAAATAGGTAGCTAACATAAAAATTCTTCCTACTTTGATTTATAATGTTTGTTTCAGATATAGACACACTGCCTCAAGATGGAGGTGACAAAACAGAAAGGGGGAAATTGTTCAATGTCTGGCAGAAATGAAGATGTGCTAAAAGAAACACTTGTATCTCTGACTATCAGACTCTTAAAACAATGGGCGCAAATCAAATGACAATGTCCCCAAGGATCTCATGCTAGAGGAGAAAATGGCTCCAGCCGAAGGGGAAAATAGTCTTGCAGAGAAATTTTAAACAGTTCTCACAATTACTCAGAGCACTTTCCAGGATAAGACTGAAGCATATCTTCACAGGGATGGCTTATATGTGCCTATCTTTCACCTTCTGTTTAAATTTTGTTTTCACTTCTGAACTTTCACTTCAAGATGGACTTGAAGGATTTACAGGATCTTATCCCTCTTCTCAATATGTTCACATTAATTAACATCTTCTTATTCTCTTTTCCATTTTAACTTGGGCCTCTTAACTGGCTTATTGGCAGTGGATACCTAGACTTGACTGAAGGCACAGGTTGTGACTTCTCATTCCAATTTCCCTAACCATGCTGGGTCTTGAACTACTTAAAGCTCAGCTGCTGTCTTACTGTTTTTTGTCCATAGTGTTAGTAACTCTTGAATTTAACTCCTTACCATCCTAGTTAAATGAAAGTTCTTGATACTGTTACCCAGACGTACTCGGACAATTTGTTTAAGAAAAACTCTAGAACCTGACTATAAGTACTCATCTCTATGATCATTGAAATTATTTGCTCCTATTCCTCCATTTCTACTGATTTAGCAATCACCCTGCTTCAACAACATAATCGAGTATTTTATTTTTAGAAATCTAATTATCAAAATGATTAGTGTAATAAGATGCAGCTAAAGAGCCTGGAACAAAGTATAGAAACATAAAATTAATGTCATAATCCTTATTCCCTTTCCTGCATCATTTAATTATTCCTGCTACTGAGAAAGTAGGCCTATATAGAACAAATCTAGCTAAAATCGCCATTATTATATTCTTGGAAAGGCAGAGAGTACAACGTTTTTTTTTCATTTATCCTTATACATATTAAACAACTCTAAAATAATATATAAACAGACAAATGAAAATGTTTATTATAAGTCCATGGGTAATGACTTGCAGTCTGAGTGAAAGTAACTTAATCAAAATTCAAAACTTTCAGGAGAAGTAGAGTTACTTTTGATTATAAGTGTGGACCTGATAGGTTTATCACACTCCAGGAGATAACCACATACCTGTGAGTATAAAGGAAGAACTAATCGAACTTGGGTTTTTAATAATAAGGACACAAAGTTGGGTAGGTGAGGAATGAGGGCTGGACATGGAAAGAGATAAGAGACGGAGCAGAACATGATAAAAAGGAAGCTATGTATATAGTTCTCAAAATAATAAAAATTTCAAAGTCAAATAGAAAGCCTTAGAGTTATGGAAGTCTCTCATTTGGGCAAGTACAGAATGCTTTGAAAAATTATTTGTAGCTCATAAGAACAACCCAAGTGTGAGCTCCTGGTGGAATTGTAGGGTTACAACTTAGAAATGTCACAAAGTCCCCAGGCCTGATAATTGAGTGAGCACATCGAGGCAGAATTTTCTCAGGTGAAAGACAGCTAATATACTATACCCCTACATAATTAATTCATTCAGAGTTTTCTCATCATATTACAAAACCACAATCTGTGATCTCAGGATATTGCTTAGGAATACATTTTTGTTAATAGATGGTTAATTAGTCTGTGCTAGCACTGTTCAAAAATTGTATGCAGTATACTCCTTCAGTGGTAGAAACTGACTTTACTATAGTGCAAGAAGACTGTGGGCATATTATATACAGAAGCAAGCAGTTGCCCTTGCCTAAATTTGCAGTATTTCTGGAGTGGGTAACTCATAATGTGTTGTGGAACCTGTATTATGGAGAGAATTATTTTTAAAGGCCTATAAGAATTGATAGTTCTGAGATTTGGAGAATAATTGGAAAAAAAGTGTGGGTTATTGATTATTAGGTTTCTAGGCCATGCTGGTTATCAGTAGTCAATGCCATTTCATCCATAACAGAAGACAAAGTTTGAAGAGGCCTTCATATCATCATTTGCACAGGGAAGCATCAACCAATGGCAAGTCCTCCAACAGAGAACAGAAGTTCCAGGTGCATCAGTTGATCTTCACATGGACGGGGAGGTTGAACATCCTGCATAGTGCTGCCAGGAAATCCCTACTTCATAATAAGAGGGGGCTGGCTGGTTGCATATGTAGGATGTCCCATCTCCTGGCCCACTTCGTCATGACAGATACTGGAAACATCATTCTGCTTGATTGAAGAGCCATAAAATTTATTCATGGAAGAAACAAAGATGTTCAGCTATATTGTTAGGAAGAACTTTTGATGGATATTATTTATTATAGGGTGAAGACTAATTTCTGTAGTTTCAGCTTACGAGAGGAAAAAGATATATGAATGGATAGCAAAGTCTGCAGAAATTCCTATAAACATACAGGCAGGACTGAAAAAATTCTTTCACCTTCTCTTAACATTATGATGGAATAAGGAGGTTTGGTAGTTGTCCATTTTTATTTAGGATATTCAGAGGAAAAGTACCTAGAGTAAGAGATAATCTAATCCCTACTTAAGGAAAGAATGTCATTTATAGAGTGAAAATTAGAAAAATTAAAAATGGAACACTAAAAAAGAAGCCATATACCTCATACCAGGTGTGCAGAGAGTATTAAATAATTGTAGATATGATAGTAATAGCCTATAGGCAAGATTCCAAGGTACATAGGGGAGGTAGGAATTGTTGCAAGAAAGAAAGTGGTATGTCCCCCAATGTTTTGAAGTCATGCTTGTTAGATAAAGCACCCAGTCTCATCCAAGGGGCATATAATAACATTATATGTAAGGATACATATACAACTCATTTTCAATATTAGGCTTGCCTCATGAAAGATCTTGTGACATAAGCATTTATTTACTGAAAAATTATTGATTTTCAGACATATTTGCATGTCTCAAGTAAATAAGTTCCATTTTTCAGTTTTCACATAAAATGAATAACAGTATGACTTCTTATATGGGTTAGACACAGAATTTTTCCATAAGATTGATGACTAATTAAAGAGTAAAAGTAAAAAATAAATCTTACATTTAACTTGAAAAGATATGAGTAAGAAATTTTATGAAATAAAATAATTTTATCTCTCTCTTATTTTCAAACACTAAACAAGTTACTTAGATACTCATCTCCGTAAAAGTCAACAAAACACCAATAGAGACTTGCCTAGATGGCTCAGCATACGAGGACATTTATTACTAAGATTGACCAACTGAGTTTGATCTCTGAGATCCAGCAATTACAAGGAGAAACCAGAATGTACAAATTGTCCTCTGGCTTCCACAGGTTGCCATATCAAGTGTCTGACCCATAAATACACAATAGTTAACCGGCTAACTTACCAAATTAATAAAGCAATGAGGAACACAGTGATGGTCATGAACCTCAGGTGTATTCCCCTAGCACTCTTGGGCACCTAGGTTTAAGACAACTGCAAAAAGAAAAAGAAGCACAATAATGAGCAATAAGAAAGTTAGTGTTCTCTCCAATTCCTGAGTCTGATAAAGTTAAATTGCATTACCTCAATTATTCAATTAGGTATACTTGTTGTTTAGGAGTAAATTCTCAAGTTTAAGGGAGTTCTTAGTATCTAGATCTAAGATCTAGATCTAAATATAAAGTGGCTTTTATATTTATTCAAATGATTTTTAGTATCTATTAAAATAGCATAAATCTTTTCACAACATAAACATAATATACCATCCCAGTATATTTTACAGTGTTGAATTACCATTTCATTACCACAATTATTGTTGTTCTGCCATGATGTATTAGTTTTGGATATTTTTCTGATTGTTTTAATATTGTAATTGGAATTTTGCATAAATATTAATGAATGTTATTTATCTTTAACCTACATAAAGAATTTTAAAGTTTTGATGTTTCTATTCATTGACGTATGAATGTTAAAATGTCCTTGTTTTCTTCAGTGACTTGTTCAATATTCATTTGTATGCCGTTTAATCTCTATTTGTCTGTGAAATTTTCTGTAGTTCATTTTGATGCTTGTTTCTAGGTTAATTCCATTACAATAAGATGTAATATAAGAAGTGATTTGGCTTTTGTGTATTTAAGACATTTTCTTTGTACTAATATTCAATTCAGAAGGATATTTTATTCTAGAGAAAGCTCCAAGAGTTATTGGGGTTATTTTTCATCAGAACTTACATGAAATGCTCTGTATATGACTTCTAAGTCTATCTGATATACTATACAACAATTATCTCTGATGTTCCTACTTTTGTTTTTATTTCTTATAATAATTTTCATTTTGGAGGAAGTAGAAGTTTCTAATCTACGAGTATTGCTTTGGGCTTAATCAGTAACTTTAGTATTATTTCCTCAGCAAAATTGGGTATACTTGTTTTCAGTGAATATATGTTTAGAATTATTATATCATGATTTATTCTGTGTTTTCTATGGTTTATTTTATGAGTCTGATTTTCCAATGCACTTTTATTTAAAATTTATTTCATTTCTAGTATTTGGTTTTTCACTTTGTTGTTTCTCTTTATTTAGTTTTGCTTTCAAAGCCCCTAATGACCTCCTCATTTTATTCAACTATTTATTTCTTTCCTCTTAGAATTTATTCTAGAGTTTATTCATGTCATGTTTGATTTCTTTTAACACATTTCTAATAACTCTTTTTAACTTTTATCTTGAACTTCGTCTAATGCAGTCACATTAGTAGTCACTTCTGTGATATTGAAATTTCTTAGATGATATATCTTGGAGATGTTAAATCAACCATTTTTGTGGAGATTTTGTAACTTTTAAGAAAGTTCAGAATGTAGTACAGTTAAGATGACTTTTTTTTCTATTAGACTAGTACCCAGTGACTAAATGTTATCCTGGGATTCCCTTGAGAATATAATACTAACTGGAAAAAAGTCACTCTCTAGAGATGAATCCACTTTAAAATGGAGGAATAGGCAACAAAAGATATCTGTTAAGCCACCATCATTGTATGAAGTGAATACATGTCTGTAGTACTGCATATAGTGACAGACAGCTGTGGGTATGAGCTAAAATGCTGTGTTAGTTACTTGTCTTGTTTCTATAACAAAAGACATAATCGAAACTACTGAAAGCAAAGAAGGGTTCATTTTGATTAACAGTTGCAGAAGATATAGCCCAGCATGACAAGAAAGGTATGGTGTTAGGAACATAAAAATATGTGCATAATCAGGAAGCAAAGATCAACAAATGCTATAAAATGGTAGTATCCATATATAGGATAGGTCTTTCTGCCTCAACTAACCTAAATGTAGACTGAGAAGTAACTGATAAAGATATGTTATCCGATAACACAGAAAGTCACGTTTCTCAGAATGCCAAACCACAAGAGACTCCTTCTTAGGCTAGCTTCCAATCTATCCCGTTTGTTTTAGAAATTCTATCAGTATGTGTATGGACAACATCTGCCATCTCCTAAGCTCTTAGGACACACAACTTTGCTTCTGAAAATAAGGTCTTATCTTTTTGTTTGTTTGTTTGTTTGTTTTTGAGACAGGGTTTCTCTGTGTAGCCCTGGCTGTCCTGGAACTCACTCTAGACCAGGCTGGCCTGGAACACAGAAATCCGCCGGCCTATGCCTCCCAAGTGCTGGGATTAAAGGCATGCATTACCACCTCGCCCAGCATAAGGTCTCATCCAGCTATAACATTTTTACTATGTGAATCTCTAAACATTCCACCTATTTGCTGTATGGTAAATATGTGTGGATCATGCAAATTCACTCATTTTTTGGAGAAATCTGCAATTATGGTAGAAAATAACAAATAGATTAATTAATCCAATGAAACATCTATTCATCTGAACATCCAAGTGTAACTGGGAATGAAATTCTATAAGCAAAATATCAAACAAATTAATATAATCACCAATACAGTCAACTTCCATAACTGATGTTGCTTAGGAAACCTAGGAGTGATAAAAGAATGAGGTTTTAGCTCAGTGGTAGAGCACATTCCTAGCATATATAAAGACAAATATAGGTTCAACCCCCAGGTCTGAAATATAAAAATAAATGTTAATAGTCAAATTAACAAACACCTGTGTTTAGAGATCTTTCTAGTGAACACTTGGATGAAAGTCACATTGATTGAGTTTCAACATCACTCACTTTCATAATAAATGAAGAAGAAACATTTTCTACCATAAGACTTTGCTAAGTCTTTAATAAACAATTCAGCTTTATGACCTAAATGACCTGAAGAAATCAGGCATATTTATTCACATTAGTTTTTAGCACATTGGAGGCTGAGACAAGAGTATTCCTAGTCATTAAATGTCACATGAGCCTACATAGTAATTTCCTGAGCAACAAGGGTGATATTCTGTTTTAAAACCGAAGGAGGGGGAGGAGGAAAAGAAGAGAAGGAGTAAGAGCAGAAGAGGAGGAGGAGGAGGAGAGGTGAGGGAGTAAGGGAAAGGGAGGAAGGGAGAAAGAAAGAAACAGAGACAGAGTGACACAGAGAGAGAGACAAAGAGAGCACCTAGGGAAATGTTTAAATAGACATTAAATTCAATCTACAAGTTGAGGGAATAGCTATCATAGAACAGTGAAAAAGAAACAACTAATTCTTCTCTCTGAAAAGCCATCAACTCCTCTTTAAAAGTCACTAACCTCATAGCATGCTTGTCAGTAAATGCTTCAAGCAGGTTAAGAAATGGTAAGTAAACTGTAATGACATTTGAGCTGCAGCCCAACAAATAGAAATTATTTCAATTTGACGATGGCCTGGCAAACAGCCAAGCATCTCAGCCAAGTAATAGTCACAATGCTTGAGATATGATAAAATTTCAAGAACAGGGGAAACATAACAGGCTCATAGTAGCATATTCTGAATATATACAGATATTGAAAGTCAGAGCATAAGTTTATTACTCTCATTATATTTGTAACAACATAAAAATTATGCTAACACTGATTGAAAGTTGTAACTTTCAGAAGATAAATTAAAAACAACAAAAATAAATCTGAGAGCTTAAGGGTGTTTTTTTGATAAACTTAGTAGCAAATGGTAAATGACAGAAAAAAACCTGAGTGCATCAGATGAGAGATCCATCAAAGCTACCACCAGATTAAAAAAAAAAGTACTCAAAAAAAAAAAAAAAAAAGAAAAGAAAAGAAAAGAAGGAAAGCCTCTTAGGAAATATATGAGAAAGCATTAAATAAAATGCTTTATTTTAGAAGTGCCTTGACTTTCAATGGATAAACAAGGGAAAATTTCATTTGAAAAATAAGGACTGAAAAGTTCTTAAATTTGGTGAAAACCATAAAATTGTAAACCCATGAAGGTCCATGAATAACAAATATAAATAGGAAATTCAGGATTGACAAGATGGCTAAGAAAACATTTTCCATTAAGAAAAGGTTTTAAAAAACCTCACCATGCACTGAGAAGTCTCAAAGTCAGGTAGAACGCATTGAGGGAATATTTTGTTTTCTTGCATACAGAGAGTCTTAGACAATTTTAGTGAAAATGTAGGCAAGATCCAGATGTGGTGGGGAATACCTCTAACTCCTAGATCTCTGGATGCTGAGACAGGAGAATCACAAGTTTAAGACTAGCTTGAGCTGCATATAGGAACCAATTTTTTTCCTAATTCTTAAGTTATACTATAGTTTAAACTCAATTTAAGTATAGTATCTAAACAAGATGATGAAAACTGGTTTTGAAAAATGGTAATATGTTCTAAATAGGCAAAACAAACCAACAAAACCCACCATTACAAATAGTGTCAACCTACAGAAATATAGGGAAACCTGATTTATAGAGATGCTTTATTATAAAATTAAAAATCTCATCATATATGCAAGATACATTAAAATAAAAATCATAGGGCTGGAGAGATGGCTCAAAGGTTAAATGAACTGGCTGCTTTTCTAGAGGTCCTGAGTTCAATCCCCAGCAACTACATGGTGGCTCACAACCATCTATAAAGGATCTGACTCCCTATTCTGGCACTTAGGTGTACATGCAGACAAAGCACACCTACATTTTTGGAGGGTGGGTTATTTTATTTTGAACTTTATTTATTCACCTCTTTTTTAGTCCAGAAATTGGCACACCTACATCAAAAATACATAAATAAATTAATAAAAATAAAAGTCAGAAAAAGTAAAAATGGCCAAATTAAGCGGAAAAATGAAAACAAAATAAAACCTAGAAGCTGACCACAACAGGAAGCCCAAGAACAGAATTATCAAAAATTTATATCAGCTACTTAAATTATTCGAAATGCTAAAGGAAATAGTGAACAAAGAACTAAAGGAGACAAGGGACAATGGACAACAATGTTGCAACAGAGCATTAGGGAGTTAGAAATTACAGTAAGTGAAATGAAAAACTAACTCACCAGAGTGATTCAACAGCATAGACATCAACATTTAACCTACCATTATGCCTCAAGGAACTAAAGAAAAAGCAAAATTATAGCAATTAGCAAAATGATAAACACGGAATAACAAAATATCCACTATGAAATCCAGTATTTCTTTGTAATTTTGTGTTTTAGTGAGAAGAACTAAGAAAGGAAGAAGAAATAAGTGGATATATTTCTTTTTTTTTTTTGAACTTAAATTTTTTATTTGATATACTTTATTTACATTTCAAATGATTTCCCCTTTTCTAGCCCCCCACTCCCCGAAAGTCCCTTAAGCCCCCTTCTCTTCCCCTGTCCTCCCACCCACCCCTTCCCACTTCCCTGTTCTGGTTTTGCCAAATACTGTTTCACTGAGTCTTTCCAGAACCAGGGGCCACTCCTCCTTTCTTCTAGTGGATATATTTCTATGGAATTGGGAGATTAATAAGTAGGGGCTAAAGAAGTGCCTCAGGATCTAATGGTTTTCTTTGGTCTTCGACAGCACACATGTATGCACTTCAGCATAAATAAAAGAAAAACAAGACATTTAAAAGTTTAAGAAATGATACCATATGACAAGTTAAATAAATGAGATGAGGAATGAACATGAAACATGGAAGGAGCACTGGAAAAAAAAACAAAAATATTTGTGATCATATGTATGAAAATTCATGTTCTCTCTTTGCTCTCTCCCATCACACTCCCATCTCTCTGGCCCTCTTGGGCTCTCCTCCCCTCCCCTGTCTCCGTGGTCATGGCTGACCTCTACTCTCTCTCTCTCTCTCTCTCTCTCTCTCTCTCTGTCTGTCTGTCTCTCTCTGCCTCTCTAACTCCCATTCTCTGCCCTGAATAAACTCTATTCTCCATCAAAAAAAGAAAAAAAGAAAAATCATGAGAAATATACATGCAAATTTTAGACATGATAAATGAGTTTGGTGAAACTACAGAACACAGGGTCAAAAACTATAAGTATCTTCAGTGCTTCATAGAACAATAAACAATATATGAAGGAAATTAAAAATCTCTTGAGACTACCTCATTGGCTATTAAAAGGAGCAAGGTAATAATAAGTAGATGAACATGGATGAGCCTCCAAACATGCTTATCAACAGTCTCACTATGAAAAATAACTTTAGTTATAGGAAATTTCCAAAGCACATCAATCTGTAATGACAAGGAACAGGCTAGAGATTGTCAGTGTGGGTTGAGCAGCAATGAATAGGCTGCTGCCTGGTTAGTGGATTGTATTTCTCTTCTGGAGTGATGAAATGTTACAGACCTAGAAGGAAGTCATGTTTATATAATACTGTGAAGCTACTACATGCCCTGGAACTGTACTCATTAAAGTAGTTACTTTTATATTATGTAAAGCATACTGTAATTAAAAAAATTATAGCACTGATGCTATCATCACTGGGAAAAATTCTGAAATCGCACTGCCTTTAAAATGTTGTGGAGAGGAAATAATAATTAAACTAAAGTGTAAAAGTATGGTCAGTACAATTTGGATAACATGTTCTTTTCTCTTCTCTTTGTTCTCTTTCAGATTATGTCTGGCCTTTACCTAGATATTTGTGCCCCGTCTGGATTTCACTAGATGTGCTATTTTCAACTGCGTCCATCATGCACCTCTGCGCCATATCGCTGGACCGGTATGTAGCAATACGTAATCCTATTGAGCATAGCCGGTTCAATTCGCGGACTAAGGCCATCATGAAGATTGCCATCGTTTGGGCAATATCAATAGGTAAATATACCTGGCCATAGAATTGCAGCGGCTATGCTCAATACCTTCGGATTATGTACTGTGAACAACCTACAGACATCGACTGGTAACATTGCGTTTGATCGGTTGTCGAGTAATTATTCTTAACCTACATATCTGATATTTAGGTTAAAAATAATGAAAGTAGTATAAAGCATATGGATATGGTACCTAAGCTTACCTTAGCTAATTTTTTTCACTTAATATACCAGTGGATTTGGCAACACAGATACAAAATGCTATGAAAATTACAAAACTATAAGAAAGAATCTAAATTTTAAAAATATAACATTGAAATCTATGAAAAGAAAGATCTTTCCAGAATATTTGGCCTACTAATTTTTACATTTTTTATACTCAAGTTTTCAATGGGAAATTAATAATACAATTTGAATTGGCATGAAGTAAACATAAAAATTTGTGAAGTAATTAAACAAAATTATGATTTCTCATGAATTTTAATTACATTTTGAGTTCTTAAACAAAATACATAAAAGACAGCTCTTGCTCTTTTAAAAATTTAGAATACTAAGAGATAAACAATCACATTATTTCACATACTTAAGATCTTCGTTAGTGTTTGACTGACATTAAAGTCTAAAACTTTAACTAGATGGAAGTTAGAGTTATTTCTAATCCTCTCTCACTCACTTGAACTTATACTGTGTCTCATGAAACAATTTCTCTTCAACCTTATGTTTGTTTAAAACATTCAAATGGGGAAAATAAGGCCTCAACTTTTCTTGGCTCTTCATTCATCTTCTAAAGTTTTATCTCTGGACTAGTCAAGCATTTTAATTTATATCACTATTCATATTGATTTATTGTAGCTATGGTAGATCATCCTGTGATCTACATCATACCATTAGATAACAAGCCATGAAGTTTCTCACAGAATTCCATGAATCTGGATAAGCAAAACTGCAATTATGAAATTAAGTTGACATTCTTTGCATTTATAAATCAACATAGTTGTTGTTAGATACCATTATGACATTTTTAAGGTAAAATGATATTTTGCATCAATAGTAGATTAAAAAAGTATAACTTGTGCATTCAAAACTGTAAGAGAAATGACTAATTTCCAAATTTAAAAAATATGGTAGATTAATAAAACAAATTCATATGTATATGTAAAAGATAAAAATGGAAAATAGATTAATAATATAGCATCAGATACTAAATGGTAGAATTAAAACCAATTGTTTCTAAAACTATATTACTATAAATAATCTAAATAGTCTAGAATGCTAGAATTAAAATAATAGCTATTTAGTAGAATATATCAGTTAGTCATGGTCTTCCAAATCACTAATACTACTCTAAAATGTTTTCATTTTCATAAAGATTTAAATTAGCTTATCAATCTAAAATGTAAAATGTCTTATTTTTTAAAAAAACATAATTGAATTGAATCTATAAATCAATTATGTAGATACTAAAGTCTTAACAAGAGTATGGTTTTCAATTCATACACATATCCATATGTACACACAAATATTTTATATTTACTTAAGTTGTTTATATTCAATTATACTGTTTTTATCTTATAGGTATTACTTCTATCTTTTGTAGACACATTTCTGGGCATTTAATTCTTTGGTAGCTATTGTAAATAATATTGGTTATAAAATGTTTATTGCCAATTACTTGTTGACAATTTTATATAGAAATGAATTGGTTTTTAACATGTTTATTGTCAATTACTTGTTGGCAATTTTATACAGAAATAAATACACCTAGTATATTATACATTTATCCTTTGCCCAGAAATCTGGCTAAATTCACTTGGTATTTCTAACAGCTTATTTACAGAGTTAATGCAATTTCCTGTATATGCTCCATGATGTCACTTATAAAAGATAGGAGACTTATTTGACCATCCCTTGTCTTAAATCTTTATTAGTCTTGCTTTGTTGTCCTGACAGGGCATGTAAGGTAGTGTTCAGTGAAAGAGCAAGTATAGGACATTTTCCCTTCTTTTCTGATTAGTATTTTAATACTGAGTGATGTTCATGCATAGGGCTGTGGCTTCAGTGATAAAAAGCTGGTCTGGCATTTCTAAGTCTCTAGCAATATGAATGCTGTATGGTATTTCAGGCCTTTTATATCTTTCATCAGATTCAGCAAGTTGCCTTTCTTTCTATATTTATTGTGACATTTCCTAATTAGTGGGAATTTCTTCAAATCTTTTTTTTTCTGTCTAATATGGTGGTTATTGGATATATTTTCTCCTTTATTCTCATAGTATACCAGATTATGTTTTTGAACTGGGATAAACCTTGATTTTCTCAAGTAAATTATATTTGGTAATGGATTTTTTATTTCTACATCATTGGATTCTTTTTTTTTTTTTTTTTTTTTGTCATGTGTCATCTATACCTTTAAGAAGGTGGCTTGCCTTTTTTTTTCCTTTTTTTTTATTCGATATAATTTATTTACATTTTAAATGATTTCCCCTTTTCTAGCTCCCCACTCCCCAAAAAGTCCTGCAAGTCCCCTTCTCTTCCCCTGTCCTCCCACCCACCCCTTCCCACTTCCCCGTTCTGGTTTTGCCGAATACTGTTTCACTGAGTCTTTCCAGAACCAGGGGCCACTCCTCTTTTCTTCTTGTACCTCATTTGATGTGTGGATTATGTTTTGGGTATTCCAGTTTTCTAGGTTAATAACCACTTATTAGTGAGTGCATACCATGATTCGCCTTTTGAGTCTGGGTTACCTCACTTAGTATGATGTTCTCTAGGATTCTTTTAAGATTTAATTAACCCTTTAAAGCTAATTGTCCAGAGAGATTTGCTTTGTCATTTTCTTTTCTTTGGTAGCCAGTTTTGGTGTGATGATTATATATATTTCTCATAAAGTGAATCTACAATGATCTTCATATATTTTATCAGATTTTTGGAAGATTTTTAGCATTTTACCTTTGTTTAGAACAATTAAATAATATAGCCATATAGCTTTCCATAACTGCAGGTCCTGTGCACATGTGTGTGTTGTCTTGATTATTGATTTAATCACTTCAAATGAATAGGAATATTTAATTTTTCATATTATTTTGGTAAACAGTCATTTTCAAAGAAACAACTTAGTATTTTATCTACTGTTTATAATGTTTTGGGCACAGAGTAGCATGCAAAAATCTTACATCATCCTTTACTAAGATTGGCTCTCTCTCTTTTCTAAGTTTGGCTATACTCTGTTTTATTACATTTCTACAAGAAGTGAATTTAATCATGGATTTTTCTCCTTTACTTCCCTTGTCCAATCCTTTTTTATTTGCTCTTTCTCTATTTACTGTGGACTTACTTCACCATTTTGACAGCAACTTTATTCTGTGACTCTTCCTTGGGTTTGGCTTACTTTCTAGTCACTACTTTTAAAGGAACATCAGTTTGTTCATTTGAGGACTTCTAAAATATAAACATTACAGTTACCTCTTTTTCTTGTAAACACTGCTTTCATTGGGTCTCATAGTTTGTTGTGGGATGTTCTCATTTTTTGTCTCAGCATATTTTTTAATATCTTTTGTTTCTACTTTGACTAACTATCCTTATAGGACTGAGTTGCCTAATTCCTAATTAATTCCCATGTTTTGAAAATTCCCATTATCTTTCCATTATGGAATTCTACTTTTACTCCATCTTCTTTGGAAAGTATACTGTGCCTACTTTCAATCCTTTTAATCTAATTGATAATTGTCTCCTACTTTAACTTTCAGTCTATTTGGAAACTGTTGTATATCTAAGACGAATATATATTTTACTGTCATGTGCAACACTTGTAGATATCTGTTAGGTCTATCTATATTATGGCATAGATTAAGACCCGTAGTTCTTCATTAATTTTTTTGTTTATTCAACTTGTCAGTGAAAGTTATGTTGTGAAATCTCAATATTGTTTTTGGAATTATCTACTTCTCTTTAAATTATCTTAATTAATCTTTGTGTATTTTATAGTTTTTTAATCAGTGAATATGTCTCCATCACCAATATGTGATTTTGACTGATTGCCAATTTTCTTACTTTAGCTACTGCATAGCTGAGGCTATTCCATTTTAAAAGCTACCCTACTTTTATTTCAGCATCAGTTGGAGGGATTGCTTATTGTTCTTGAAATTTCTCTTCATGTGATTAGCTGCTTCTGCTTCTATTTCTTCTTCTACTTTTAATAAGATTTTTACATGGCTTTAGTAATTTGACATTTTATTATTCTGACTCTATACATGGTCCCTTTTAAACTTTATTCTACTTGGAGTTTATGGTGGTTTTTTTTGTACGTATAGGAACTTACTTGTGGTCAAATTCGTTAAAAAAAATTGGCCACTACTTCTTCAAATATATTTTCTGTCTCTTTTTTTCTATCCTTCTTTATTTAACACCAACTGTGTTGGGAGACTGGATGGTATCACACACATACTTGAGAATTTCTTGGTTTTTCTTCATTATTTATTCCTTTGTTCTTTAGAATGCATTATCTCAGTTGATATTTCTATTTATCTCTCTCTGTTGTCTGTGTTTTTCCATGTTTCTCTCTCTGCATTTTCTAATTCTGTCTTTTTGAAATAATAAACCTCCTATTGAGCCATTAATTAAATTTTCATTTCAATGACGGTGTCAACATTTTCACACAATTCCCTTCTCTCCACTTTATTTTCAGCTATAATAAAGTTAACATATTTTAGGTTCAGCATATGAAAGAGATTATGTGTTATTTGACTTCCTGTTATTGACTTATTTCATTAAGCACAATAATCTCCAGTCCCATCTATTTTGTTGCAAATGACAAGAGTACATCCTGATATATGGCTGGATATTGTACCATCAAGTACATACATTAAATTCCCTTTATCCATTCATCAGTTCATGTGCATATGTTTTTTCCATTTCTTGGCTATTACAAGATGTGCTGCAAAGAATATGGAAATACAAATATTTCTTTGACATACTCATTTAGTCTTCTTGAGGCATTAGCCAGTAATGGAATTTCTATATCATCTCTTTAGTTTAATTTCTAGAGGAAACTCAATACTGTTCTTCATAATTACTATACTAATTTATATTCTCAGCAACTATGTGTTAGGTTTCCCCCTCTCTCCACCCATTCATCACATCTTGCTAGTGGTTCTTTTTCCCTTTTTTTGGTAGAATCCTCCTAAATCTAACTCATTGTGGTTTTTATTAGCATTTTCCTTGTGCTGAAGAATTGGTTATGAAATATCTGATTGACTTTTTAGAAGACTTCCTTTCAGAAATATTTTATTTGGGTTATTGGGGGTTTATTGTTTTCTAATGTTGATATCGAGGTGTTTGAGTTCCCTGCACATTCTAGTTATTAACCTCTTATCAGGTGTACAGATTTAAAGTATTTTATTGAATTCTCTAAGTTTTTTCTTAACTCTGTTGACCTTTTCCTACACTGTGAAAATTTTTAAAATAAAATTTTATATAGACCCATTTGAATATTTCCACTTTAACATTTTATCCAAAAATCTACTTCAACACAATATCCTAAAACATTCTCTTGTGTTTTTAATATAGTTTCATGTATAGTATTTAACTTGTTGATCCATTACTTGATTTTTATGCATGGCAGTAGAGGGCTAACTTCATTAGTGAATATCCAATTTTCCCAGAACAACTTATTCTTTCTCTAATATTCTTTTTGCTTTTACTAAAGATACATTGGGAGGAGATACATATTTACTTTCAGAATTTCTATTATTACACTAATATATCTGACTATTTTATACTACTATAATGCTGATTTAATTAATATAACATTTATTAAATTAATCTGGTTCATGTATAGGCACCAATGGTTATAAACTTCCTTCTTCTACTATGCTTGTTGTATGCCTTGTGTTTTAGTATGTTGTGTTTCTATTACTTTTTAAGTTCTTGTTTTGATATATTACTTATTCAAGAATAAATTGTTAGGGTGCAGTTGTTGCTCAGGGGTTAAGCAAGGTCTCTTACAGAGGACCGAGGTTTGGTTCCTAATACTTATATGATAGCTCAAAAACTGCCTGTTACTCCAGTTCTAGGGGATCTAATGACTTGTGAGCTAAGCCCTTTATCTCTTTCTCCTAATATCAAAATCTTCTCCTTGCTTATATGTTCACCATTTTAATGTCTTATATGTTCACCACAAACAGTGTTTCTCTTGATTTACATGATTTAGAGTTGATTGATTTCCTACACTTTTTATTATTTTATTCATTCACTTTACATTCCAATCACAACTTCTTCCCTTCTTTCCTCCCAGTACCCTGCACCCCTCATCTTCCCTGCTCCCATGGTTCCCCTCCCTTTCTTTGAGGAGAAAGAGAGGCCTTGCATGAATTTCAACCTATGTTGGAACATCAAGTTGCAGTAGGACTAGGTGCATCATCTTCTATTGAAGCTAGACAAGGAAGCTCAGAAAAGTAACCAAAGACAGGCAACAGTCAGAGACAGCCACTGCTACAATTGTTAGTAGACCCATAAGAAGACCAAGCTGCACATCTGTTACATATGCTTATAGGGCCTAGATTCATGATCCCATGCATGTTTTCTTGTTTGTTGCTTCAGTCTCTGAGAACCCCTATGGCCTAGGTTTGTTGAGTCTGTAGATTTTCTCCTGGTATCCTTGACCTCTCTGGTTCCTTCAATCTTTCCTCCCCATCTTCCATAAGATTCCCCATGCTTCGCCTAATATTTATCTGTAGGTCTTTTTATCTGCTTCACTCAGATGCTGGTTGAAGCCTCTCAGATGACAGTTAAGTTAGGCTCCTGTCTGTAAGCATAGCACAATATCATTAAAGTTTCAGGGGTGAGCTCTCTCTCAAGGCATGGATCTCAAGTTGGGATAGTTATTGGTTGGCCATTCCCCTATTTTCTGTTCCCTCTTTATCCCTTCATGTCTTGTAGGCAGGAAAAATTGTGTGTCAAAAGTTTTGTGCTCCCCCAACAGACACACAATGTGGGTTTAGTGTCCCCTCCCTCCATTGCAAGTGTTGCCTGATTACACAAGTTGGACATTTGAAGTTCCATATCCCCTATTGCTAGGGATCTTAGCTAGGTTCACCCTTATAGGTCCCTGGGAATTGCTATTGTCCTTGGGTTCTAGCTTGTGCCAGAGATGTCCCCCACCATCTATTCCAGTTCTCTTCCTTCCATCCTCCTCATACTTGATCCCCTGTTTCCCTCCTCACCCACTCTCCCATCCTGTTCCCTCTATCCATCTACGCCCAATGTTTTTGTTTAATTTTATTGTGATTTTATTTCCACTTCTCGGTGAAATTCAAGCATCCTACCTTGGGCCATCTTTGTTAGTCAGCTTTGTTTGCTCTGTGGATTATAGCATGGCTAATGTACTTTATAGCTAATTGGATCTTAATAAATTTGAGAAAATTTCAGCCATTATTTCAAAAAATACTTTTTCTGCTCCCTCCTTTTCTTCCTCATCTCTTGGTGGTCCGTGAGTGACTCTCTCTCTCTCCCTCTCCCTCCCCCCCCCTCTCTCTCTCTCTCTGTGTGTGTGTGTGTGTGTGTGTGTGTGTGTGTGTGCTTGTGTTGCATCTCTTGATGATGGCTAAGCTGTTCTATTGTCGAGTTTTACTCTTACTTTTTAGGAATCTCTATTGGATTTTTTATTGTCCCAAAGGTTAAATTTTTCAATACTATAATAGAATAAGTCACTTTCCCTGAGAATAGATTAAGAACTACTTGCTTTATTATTGAATATTTTCTAAGCTAAAAGTCCAGGGTTACAATTCTGTCTTTAGAGTTAGGAAGGACAGGGATGCTAGCAGGGTTTTCTTGAAAAAAATGTACTGTAGTCTCTGAATGCTTGGTAAAACAATCAGTCTTTTGGCTTGCTTCTGCATTCATGGAACCACTGCTTTATAATATGTAAAAATAGCTTTTTCCACATCAGCATTCAGAAAACAGAACTTCCATTGTATGAGTGGAGCCTGAGCAGAACAGTGAAGTCCCTGCCTATCAACTGTGATCACCAGATAATAATTTCATTGGCAAGACAGAAAAAACTGTCAGTGTCCTGCCACTCTTTGAAGCATATACATCAAACTTGGAGTGTGGGAAAGCCTTGTGCACTGGTTGTATCTTGTCAAGGAGAGACTGCCTGTCTCATTGAATCAAGAGTTAGGAAGAATAAAATGCATATTATTCAGACACTACAGAATCTCATTCTTCATTTTAAGCAGTAGTAACTTTCTTGATTAAATGTTCCTTTTTGTGCTTCATGTCCCCATGACTATTTCTAGAAACATTTTCTTCTGTGATTAGGATGTACTCTAAGACATCTGAAGATGCTTAGACAAGAACTCTCTCAGTGATCCTTCATTGTTTGTTGTAGTTTTGAGAACTATGTTGGCTATGTGTTACTTTATTAATATTTATATGGATAATATTCTGCTCGATGAGCATATTTAATTCTTGCATTGAGTTAGCTGAACATTTTCAAAGTAGCTTAACTTATTAAAATAGTCTTTATTTGGTAAGTTCAATATCTAGTCTTCCTGGGAAAGATTTCACTTGCTGTTTCATTTATTGTGCACTGGCCATATGTTTGTTTCTTTGGATTAGAATTTTTTTTATTGCTACCTGTGGTTTGTTGGAATTTAGATTCTCCTTGTTCCCTAGGACTTGTTGTTTCCATGCCTTATTGTAATATTTGTTAGTTTTGGGACATTTCTGAAGGAACTGCACAAAGCATATATTCTTTGTCAATAAAGTCTGTGACTCATTAGTTTGGTGACCAGCTGCTAATTAGGTAGAGATTAGTTTCCTGCCTGGAAACAATAAATCTACTTCCTTGTCAGGGTCCATGTTATTGTTGGGATACTTCTTTAGTATTTAACTAGGGTATAAATCTCTTATGGACTTTACATTTGGCCTGCACAGAGCCTCTGGGTTAGCAAGAACTGGGAGCTTAGGGCCACCTGGGATCTTTACAAGGCAAATAATCCACATATTAAATGATGTCCAAAAAGAACAGAGGAGTGGCCCCTGGTTCTGGAAAGACTCAATGCAACAGTATAGGGGAATACCAGAACAGGGAAGTGGGAAGGGGTGGATAGAGGAACAGGAGGAGGGAAGAGGGCTTATGGGACATGTGGGGAGTGGGGACCCAGTAAAGGGGAAATCATTTGAAATGTAAATAAAGAATACATCGAAAAAAATAAGAAAAAAAAAAGCACAGCCTTATGAATGAATGCATACTTAGACAGAGAGAGCTAAAGTATGGGAACTATGTTGGAACTTTGGAAATCTTTATGCGATAACTAATTTTAAGCTTCTACCCCAGTCTCTTTGCTTATTACATCCACATACAAGGGCCACCTCAGATAATTACAATGTTAGAACAGTTGCCAAAAATGTCCCTTGAGTCTTAGAGCCTTTTAGAACTAGTTAAACTCCTATGCAAATCCAACAGCAACAAAACAGAAATTTCAATTGGTCTTCCAGGACAACACCAGGCATGACAGATAGCTATATATCTGAGTTCCTGGATTTGATTGATCTGCTCCATTTTCAACATTGTATCAGAAACATCAGTTGTATTATTAAGACTTCCACTTATCTGGGTGGCAGAAGATGGTGAAAGGTTTGATGCTTGCCAATGTTGAGGCATTTTTTTGAATCAATATTTCCTTTGTTATTACTAATCTTTCATTACTTTGTACAGCCCTAGAGGGCTAATTCTAGGTGTTCCAGATTTTCTGTTGTTTTGTTTTGTTTTTTACTAAGAAAAATCTTTTGGAATTCTAGCTCTGCCATTTTAATAGGTGTCATTCCCAAACTGTTTTCATTTTCCAGAAACCACCTTCATCTTATTATTATTAATATTTATATGCTTTTCCTCCCTTTCTCCTCCCTTCTTCTTCCTCCCCTCCTCTTCCTCCTCCTCCCCCTCTCCTTCCTCCTCCTTCTTCTAGCTATGTAGGGGAGGCTATCAGCAAACACAGATCCACCTGTCTGCCTTGAACTCATCTATTGCCTTTACAATATACCACCCTACATCTAAATTTTAAGATTGAAAACAAAGTGTACCTCCTTAATTGATCCCAATTACTTGTTAGTTGCTTCCCAGAGTAAGAATACAATAAATTTATAAGAGTAGAGTCACATTTTACCATTCCCATAATTTGTGTATAAAGTGTGTAATGTGCACATGCAGACAGTGACAAACATACACACACACACACACACACACACACAGAGAGAGAGAGAGAGAGAGAGAGAGAGAGAGAGAGAGAGAGAGAGAGAGAGCAAGAGAGAAAAGACTAAATGCCTCCCTCTGTAGCTCTGGCTACCCAGAAATTCACTATGTTTACAGACTAATCCTGGATTCTAGACATGTAGCACCACACCCAGCTGTTAAATCACATTTAATCTTATATTTACATATGGTTTAAGGATTTGTCACTGATTCTTGCTCATATCCTTCTTTTTGTCTTCAAAGACTTATTTAAGCATTTTTGCACTGAATTCTACAAATAATTTTCTTTGTAATAATTTTTTTCATCTCACCTTCAATTCTGAAAAAAAGGTTTTCAGAATTTGTGACCTCCCCTTGAGCTGGATCCCACTTTGGGCCTGTCTCTGGACCTTTTTTGCGTAGGCTCCTCTCTACTTCCATCCCTGTAATTCTTTCAGAGAGGAACACTTAAGGGTCAGAGTTGTGACTGTGGGATGGCCCCCCCATCTCCCTCATTTGATGCCCTGTCTTCAGGTTGGAGGTGGGCTCTGTAAGTTCTGCCTCTCTATGATTGGGCATTTCATCTAAGGTCCCTCCCTTTGAGTCCTAAGGGTCTCTCACCTCTAAGATCTCTGATTATTCTCTAGGGTCCCCCCCAAATTCCTATGGTTGCTTGCTTCCTTTCTTTTTGCTGCCCCCCTGGGCTTCTGTCCTTTTCCCTCAAGCAATACAAGATCAGGTTCCCCTCTCCCCCAAATCCCTCTCCCACCCTTGTCCACTTTCCCTCTTTTGCTCCCAGTTCCCTCCCTCTTTCCCCATTTGTGATTGCTTTGTTCTCCCTCCCAATTGGGAGTGAGGGTCCTCAGGCACTTCAGCCTGATGACCTTTTTGAGTTCTGTGGACTGTATGTCGGGTACTCTGTACTTTTAACCATCCCCTTATTAATGAAAACATGCCCTGCTTGTCCTTTTGGGTCTGAGTTACCTCACTCAGGATATTTTCTAGTTCCAGCTATTAGCCTGTAATACTCAGGATGTCCTCATTCTTTTTTTAAAATATTTTTATTTTCTATATTCTTTGTTTACATTCCAAGTGATTTCCCCTTTGCCAGATCCCCCCTCCCCATATGGGCCATAAACCTTCTTCTCTCCACCCATTCTCCAATCACTTCCCTTCCTTTTCTCTGTCCTTATATTCCCCTCCAACTCTAGATCAATCCTTTCCGGGATCAGGACCCTTCAGGACCCGCTCCATACTTCCTCATGGGAGTCATTTGTTATGCAATTTGTGCCGTGGGTATTCAGGGCTTCGGGGCTAATTAATATCCACTTATCAGAGATTGCACTCCATGTATATTCTTTCGTGATTGGGTTACCTCACTTAGGATGATATTTTCCAGATCAAACCATTTGCCTAAAAATTTTGTGAATTCATTGTTTCTTTTTTTTCAATATTTCATTTTCTATATTCTTTGTTTACATTCCAAATGATTTCCCATTTCCCGGATCCCCACTCCCCATATGTCCCATAAACCTTCTTCTCTCCACCCATTCTCCAATCACCTCCCTCCTTTTTTTCTCTGTCCTTATATTCCCCTAAAATGCTAGATCAATCCTTTCCAGGATCAGGACCCTCTCCATACTTCTTCATGGGAGTCATTTGTTATGCGATTTGTGCCTTGGGTATTCAGAGCTTCTGGGCTAATTAATATCCACTTATCAGAGATTGCATTCCATGTGTATTCTCTTGTGATTGGGTTACCTCACTTAGGAGGATATTTTCCAGATCAAACCATTTGCCTAAAAATTTTGTGAATTCATTGTTTCTTTTTTTTTAATATTTTATTTTCTATATTCTTTGTTTACATTCCAAATGATTTCCCATTTCCCGGATCCCCCCTCCCCATATGTCCCATAAACCTTCTTCTCTCCACCCATTCTCCAATCATCTCCCTCCTTTTTCTCTGTCCTTATATTCCCTTCCAATGATAGATCAATCCTTTCCAGGATCAGGACCCTCTCCATACTTGTTCATGGGAGTCATTTTGTTAAGCAATTTGTGCCTTGGGTATTCAGGGTTTCTGGGCTAATTAATATCCACTTATCAGAGATTGCATTCCATGTGTATTCTCTTGTGATTGGGTTACCTCACTTAGGATGATATTTTCCAGATCAAAGCATTTGCCTAAAAATTTTGTGAATTCATTGTTTCTAATTGCTGAGTAGTATTACATTGTGTAAATATACCACATTTTCTGTATCCATTCCTCCTTTGAGGGGCATCTGGGTTCTTTCCAGCTTCTGGCTATTAAATAAGGCTGCTATGAACATAGTGGAGCATGTGTCTTTATTGCATGCCGGGGAATCCTTTGGGTATATGCCCAGGAGAAGTATAGCGGGGTCCTCCGGAAGTCTCATGTCCAGTTTTCTGAGGAACCTCCAGACTGATTTCCAAAGTGGTTGTACCATCTTGCAACCCTACCAGCAGTGGAGCAGTGTTCCTCTTTCTCCACATCCTTGCCAACACCTGCTGTCTCCTGAGTTTTTGACCTTAGCCATTCTGACTGGTGTACGGTGAAATCTCAGGGTTGTTTTGATCTGCATTTCCCTAATGACTAATGATGTTGAGCACTTCTTAAGGTGCCTCTCGGCCATCCAAATTTCTTCAGGTGAAAATTCTTTGTTTAGATCTGTACCCCATTTTTAATAGGGTTATTTGGTTCCCTGTGGTCTAACTTCTTGAGTTCTTTGTATATATTGGATATTAGCCCTCTATCAGATGTGGGGTTGGTGAATATCCTTTCCCAATTTGATGGTTGCTGTTTTGTCCTTTTAACAGTGTCCTTTGCCTTACAGAAACTTTGTAATTTTATGAGGTCCAATTGCTGAGTAGTATTCCATTGTGTAAATATACCACATTTTCTGTATCCATTCCTCCTTTGAGGGACATTTGGGTTCTTTCCAGCTTCTGGCTATTATAATTAAGGCTGATATGAACATAATGGAGCATGTGTCTTTATTGCATCCAGGGAATCCTTTGGGTATATGCCCAGGAGAGGTATAGCAGGGTCCTCTGGAAGTGTCATGTCCAGTTTTCTGAAGAACTGCCAGACTGATTTCCAAAGTGGCTGTACCATCTTACAGCCCCACCAGCAGTGGAGGAGTGTTCCTCTTTCTCCACATCCTTGCCAACACCTGCTGTCTCCTGAGTTTTTGACCATTCTGACTGGTGTAAAGTGAAATCTCAGGGTTGTTTTGATTTGCATTTCCCTAATGACTAATGATTTTGAGCACTTCTTAAAGTGCCTCTCGGCCATCCGAATTTCATCAGGTGAAAATTCTTTGTTTAGGTCTGTACCCCATTTTTTAAATAGGGTTATTTGGTTCCCTGGGGTCTAACTTCTTGAGTTCTTTGTATATGTTGGATATTAGCCCTCTATCAGATGTGGGGTTGATGAATATCCTTTCCCAAATTGTTGGTTGCAGTTTTGTCCTTTTAACAGTGTCCTTTGCCTTACAGAAACTTTGTAATTTTATGAGGTCCCATTTGTCAATTCTTGATCTTAGAGCATAAGCTATTGGTGTTCTGTTCAGGAACTTTTCCCCTGTGCCCATGTCCTCAAGGGTTTTTCCCAGTTTCTTTTCTATTAGTTTCAGTGTGTCTGGTTTTACATGGAGGTCCTTGATCCACTTATAGTGGAGTTTAGTACATGGAGATAAGAATGGATCAATTTGCATTCTTCTGCATGCTGACCTCCAATTGAACCAGCACCATTTTTGAAAAGGCTATCTTTTTTCTACTGGATGTTTTCAGCTCCTTTGTTGAAGATCAAGTAAGCATAAGTGTGTGGATTCATTTCTGGGTCTTCAATTCTATTCCATTGGTCCACTTGTCTGTTACTGTGATGTCCTCATTCTTAATAGCTAAGTAGTATTCATTCAATTGTGTAAATGAACCACATTTTCTTTATCTTCTGTCTTGGGACATCTGGGCCATTTCCAGCTTCTGGCTATTACAAATAAGGTCATGTTGAACATAGCGGAGAATGTTCCTCTGTGGCATGGTGGGGCATCTTTTAGGTATATTCCCAAGAGTGGAACTGCTGGGTCTTCAGGTATATCAATTTCCAATTTTCTGTAGAACCTCCAGAATGATTCCCAGAGTGGTTGTACCAGTTTGCAATCCCACCAGCAGTGGAGGAGCAGTCTGTTGTGAACAATTTCAACTTAAGTTGATCTGAAAAAATGTCTTAAATTTTACTTTTATTTATGAAAAGTATGTCCATTTAGATAAAATTCTGATTTGACAGGTGCATTTCATTAGTTAAGTTTTTCCTTAGTTCTCTGGAGAGATGTTTATTTTCATATTATTATATTATCTTCCATCTTTATGGCTTTTCATTAGATTTGTCATTTTTCCCACTTATCATGTCTTAAATTTTACTTTTATATTCCTAAATCATGCCCTGTGCATTTAGCTGTTTCTGTTGAATTTGATCACTTAAATGTTTGCTGTGCTACTAATTCAAAAGATGCATACTTTCTCATCAAATTGAGCCAATTGCAGCCATTATTTTCTCTGGCATATTTATGCCCCGTTCTTTCTCCTCGTGTTCTAAACATTATTCATGCTTGCTATTGCCTCACCGGTTATTAAAAATTATATTAAATTCTATAATCTATTTTTCCTTTTTGTTATTCAGAATCTCTCATAGACCTGTCCAAATATTCAGGTTCATTTCTTTTCTCATCTCAAACAATTCTTTTAAGTTTATGCATCTCATTTTTCATTCAGATGTTTTATTTAATGGTTTGAAAACTTCCTTTCTTTTGTTTTTATGTCATTAAAATTTTTGATGTGATAATAGGAATCAAACCTGTTGTATTAACTTTCTATTTTTATATGGTATCACCAAGAGTCTAAACTGGATTGGTTTCAGATCCAGGATGTTAGTTACAGTTTAGACTGACTAGTCTTCTTGTTCATGCCAAGGTCCAATTTCATGCGACATTGCAGTAAATTCTTGAACATTAATGAGATTTTCTCTTCCTCCTCCTCCTTCCGCTCCTCCTTTTCCTCCTTCTCCTCTTCTTCTGTGTTAGTAACAATAACATTTCATCATTCTGACTGGAAGAAAGTCCAACTAGAACTATTTGACCACTGGAAATTTCTGTTGCTGTTCTTATTTTGATAGCTGCCATAAGGTGTGTATCATTTGTATATGAGCAACTAGTCCTCAAGCAGGCCATGTAACAGTACATACCTCTCTTTGCCTCTTCTTGTCTTTTTCTTCTGTTGATTGTCTAGAAAGTTGAACATTTTAAAATCCACCATTCTTATCCCTATCTCTTTTTTCATCAGTATAGCCAATCTCTACTTAAGCACCTATTCACTGTTGCATATTCATGATATTATATCCAGGTAAATACATAAACACAAGGCTATGTGTAAAGATATTTCCTGAAAGCCCAGGTTCTACTACTAAGACGAATAGAAGGTTTTATCTTTGCTTTGGGTTGTTCAATCATTGCTTTTGATGAGATGGCAAGTCGAGTCCAAGAATCTCTGTCAAGGCTACAAACATGGATCGAAACTTTTGCAATGATGTTCTTCTTTGTGCTTAAGTGTACATGATTTAGACTTTCAAATTCACCAGTTTCTGTATTGACTGGAAATCCTATCCTGTTTTTCAAAAAGTCTATTATACAGTTGAAATATTTTCTTTAACTTTTATACCCATCCTGAAATTTCCATCTCTATAACTACTACAGTATCTGTAGTGATTATTTAGCATATTTATGATAAAGTTCTTCTCTGTTGGTTGGAACATTAATGGTTATATCTTGTTCTGTTTCTGTTGACTTAACATCACCTTTAGTGTATTCCTCCATCTCTTTGTATCTTTAGTAACCTTTTAAAAATGTTCATGAAAAAAAAAGCTATGGATGGTCTGTTAATTAATAAAACAAATTATTAATAATGAGCTACAGGGTTGCTTTCAGTCCTAGACTACATCTTTCATCTTTAAGAAACAGGGCAAGCCAGGTGTGCTGTCGCATGTAGGTAAACCCAGCATGGGGGATACTAAGGCAAGAAAATTGTGAGTTCAAGGCCACTGTCTACTACAAAATGAGTTCTACTCCAGGATGGACTAAACTACATAGAAAAATATTATGCCAAAGGAGAAAAGAAAAAGAAATCTATATTATGAATTTATAATCCTAAAAAGCCTGAATGAATGCACCAGCCAGGTATTTTATTTACAAGCAATATCCTTAGATTGGATAGATCTAGGGCTATACTAACTTATTACCCAGCTATAAGGTCCCTTGTTACTTGCTATTTATCCTAGCCTCATGGTTTTGGCCCATGGCAGCTTCTTCCTCCTTCCTCCCCCTCCCTTCTGTCCTTCCTTCCTTCCTTCCTTCCTTCCTTCCTTCCTTCCTTCCTTCCTTCCTTCCTTCCTTCCTTCTTCCTTCCTTCCTTCCTTCCTTCCTTCTTCCTTCCTTCCTTCCTTCCTTCCTTCCTTCCTTCCTTCCAATTAATTATTTTACAGTTTAGTTATTATCCCCCTCCTGATCCTCCCTCCAACAGTTCCTCATCTCATTCCTCCTCTCCCATCTCCAAAAGGATGTCCCCACCCCCCACCCCAACCCCACCCCACCAGTTTTCCCAACTCCCTGGGGCCTCAAGTTTCTGGGGGGTTAAGTGCATCTTCTTTCACTGAGGCCAGACCAGGCAGTCCTATGATGTATATGTGTTGGAGTGGGTGGTTCAGTGTCTTAGTCAAGGTTTCTATTCCTGCACAAACATCATCACCAAGAAGCATGTTGGGGAGGAAAGGGTTTATTCATCTTACATGCCCACATTGTTGTTCATCACCAAAGGAAGTCAGGACTGAAACTCAAGCAGGTTACGATGCAGCAGCTGATGCAGAGATCATGGAGGGATGTTTCTTACTGGCTTGCTTCCCCTGGATTGCTCAGCTTGCTTTCTTATAGAACCCAAGACTACCAGCCCAGAGATGGTACCACCCACAAGGGGCCCTCCCCCTTGATCACTAATTGAGAAAATGCCTTACAGCTGGATTTCGTGGAGGCATTTCTTCAACCAAAGCTCCTTTCTCTGTGATAACTTCAACCTGTGTCAAGTTGACACACAAAACCAGCCAGTGCAATTGACCCCTTGTTAACTTGACACATAAACACATCACTATTAAGCCTCAAACCTTACTTTCTTATTCATCCCCAAGATCTAAATAACTTTAAAAGCCCTACTGTCTTTGTATATTACAAGTTCAATCCCTTTAAAATATCCAATATCTTTTAAAATTCAAGGTCTTTTAAAAATTCAAATTCTCTTATCTGTGGACTCTTTCTTTTTTCAAGACAAAAAAATATCAGGGCACAGTCACCATCAAAAGCAAAATCAGACTCCAACCATCCAATGTCTGGGATCCAACTCACAATCTTCTGGGCTCTTCCAAGGGCTTGAATCACTTCTCCAGATCTGCCCTTTGTAGCACACAGCTTGTCTTCTAGGCTCAAGCTGCCTGTACTGTTGTTCTTGGTGGTCATTCATGGTACTGGCATCTAAAAACACTACTGTCTTCCACTGTAACTAGGCTTCACCAATAGCCTCTCATAGGCTCTCTTCATGGTGCCAAACCTCAGTTCCTTTGCACAACCTCTTAAATCCTGAGCCATCAATTGCAGCTGAGGCTGCACCTTCACCGATGGCCTTCCATGGCCTCTTACAGTGCTGGGTTTCAGCTACTCTTCATGACCTCTTCACACCTTCAAAACCAGTACTACCTGGGTGACTCTTACATATTACCATGTCCAGTCACAACACAAGGTATGACCTTGGCTATCTCTGGTACACAGCCTCTGTGCTCTCAGCAAACACTTCCCAGAAGATTTCACCTCAGTGATGTTGGTCTCTTCTTAATCATTACTAATTTCTTAACTCCAGCTAACTAGCATCAATAGTCCCAGTAACACAATGGTTTGCTTTTGTGGATCTGGTATCTTGTTAATCACAGCTGATTCTTCAGCCCCAGCTAACCAAAACCATAGAATCTTCTCAATCAAAACAGTAACATCCCTGATAAGAGTCTTTAATTTTCCCTCTGAAATTTCACAAGCTCAGCCTCCATCTTCTGAACTGTTCTTAACATTATCTTTCAAGATTCTACAGAACATTCCACATAGCTCTTATCATCCTAATGGCTCTTGTAACTCAAAGTTCCACAAAGTCTTTCCACAGTCTTCCCCAAAACATGGTCAGATTGTCACAGTAATACCCCACTCCTGGTACCAATATGTCCTAGTCAGGGTTTCTATTCCTGCACAAGCATCATTACCAAGTAGCAAGTTAGGGAGGAAAGGTTTTATTCAGCTTACACTTCCACACTGCTGTTCATCACTAAAAGAAATCAGAACTGGAAATCAAGCAGGTCAGGAAGCAGGAGCTGATGCAGACGCCATGGAGGGGATGTTCCTTACTGGCTTGCTTCTCTGGATTGCTCAGTTTGTTTTCTTATAGAACTCAAGCCTACCAGCCCAGGGATGGCACCACCCACAAGGCCCTCCCCACTAGATCACTAACTGAGAAAATGCCTCACAGCTGGATCTCATGGAGACATTTACCCAATTGAAGCTCCTCTCTCTGTGATACCTCCAGCCTGTCTCAAGTTGACACACATATCAGCTAGTACACTCAGTGTCCGAAAGATCACAGGTGTCCAAGTTAGTTGAGACTGCTGGTCCTCCCATAGGGCCACCCTCTTCCTCAGCTTCTTCCAGCCTATCCCTAGTTCAAACATAGGAATCACCAGCTTTTGTCCATTGGTTGGGTGTAAATATCTATATCTGACTCTTTCAGCTCCTTGTTGGGACTCTCTGAGGGCAGCCATGCTAGGCTCCTGTCTGTAAGCACACCATATCATAAATAATGGTGTCAGGCCTTGAAGCCTCCCTTTGAGGTGGATCCCAATTTGGACCAATTACTGGACCTCCTTTCCCTCACGCTGCGGGTGAGTGAAGCTCAGGACTCAAAGGGAGGGACCTTAGGTGAAATGCCCAACAGAAGAGAGAAGGAACTTGTAAAGTCAACCCACAGTAGAAAGACAGGGCATCAAGTGGAGGGACGGGGTTTCCATCCCACAGTCAAAAGCCTCCCTCTCTTTCTTTACCTGCAACACCTTATCAGGACCCTCCAGTCCCACCTTTCTCCCTCTACTGCCCAATCATAGGCTCTAGCCTCTTGTGACATCACTTGAGCAAGCAACCACAATTCGAGGAACCAGTATTTAGCATTAGAATGCAAGCAACATCAGACCAACCCACTATAGAAATCAAAAGAAAAGAGCTTTTCCCCTTAAAGTTTATTTTCTACAGTTATTGAATGGCCCAAGTTATGTGCTAGGATCCTTTAAATTTATAATTCCAAATTCTGTTTTTCTACAACAGATGATATAAATATCACTCTAAGTATACTAAACCTCTTAAGTGTTCCTGGTTCCATGTTTTCCCTACTTCTGCTCATAGGAGATTCAGGTGCCAAGCAAGAATTCAAGGCAATTTTGTATGGAAATTCAAGGCTGCCTCCACACTGTGGCTCCTTCTTTCTCTGGTTAATACTACCACATTCTTAGCTCTTTTCCCATTCCTAAATTCTTCATTCTGACTCCTGCGGCTCAGTTAGAACTCAACTTTCTAGTTCTAACATACAGGCTAGAGAATGTCCCCAGGTAATGGACAGAGGAATTTGAGATTCATCTTTCAAGATTTCTAATTTTGAATGGAATGGTTCCTTATAGTTTCTTCCTACTTCTTGTTTCGCTCCAAATACTTTCAAATATTGTTTGTTATTGTTGCTCAAAAATGTGTTTGAGTTTTGAAAGCTGGTAGTTGGAGGGTGTATTTTCTATAAGTTCCTCAACCACTAATATAAAATGCATTTTTTTCAAATTTTTAATTGAAAACAGATCATTTTCACACAGGATATTCTGATTATAGTTTTTTCTTTCTCCAAAATCCTCTCTACTTTCCTTCCTACTCAAATCCACACATTTTCTTTCTTTCATCATAAGAGAAAGAAGCATATAAATAACAACAGTAAGCATATAAATAACAACAGTAAGCATACAAATAACAATAAGATAAAATAAAAACAAACAAGAATAAGACAAAATAAACTGGAAATAAAGAACAAAAGAAAAAGCACAAGAAAAACATGCAAACACTGAGACACATTTGCATCAAAACCAGAAAATATATATAGAAAACCATTGAGGGGGGAAAAAACCTCCAAAAATACCCCTGAGTTGGTTTTGTATTATACTGCCAGGGTATTTTAAATAATTTTTGTAAGTTTTTGTTACAACCCTAAAGCTGACTTCTTAAAAGATTTATTTTATTTACTGTATATGCATACATGCTCTATCTGCATTTTAATGCTAGCTACTATAATTACTACTAGCTACTATACTACTGTGACTAGCTAAAATACTGATTTTAATACCAGCCACTATTACATGAAGGTTTAAATTTTCATTGTGAAAACGTATTTTATTTAATCTAACTAATGAATGAAATTCGATACTTTGTTGGCTTAGCTATAAATGGATACAATGTATCAGAAAAATAACTTGGATGTTTGAGTTATATCATCAGAATGAGCTGCAAATATTTTCATATTTGTGACAGAAATATTACCATATGATAAATGCTCACTAGCGAATTCTAAATTTCATTAGTGTTTTATTTACTGTGCTATTTTAAATACCAGGGCTGTTGGCACAGGTCCTTAATTCCAGCCACTCTGGAAGCTGAGGCAGGAGAATTACAAAGTCAAGGCTTGTTTGGGTTACAGAGCAAATTCAAGGGAATATTGAGTAATTTAGTGAGAACCACTATCAGAAAGCAAAAACCAATGAGAGACGGCCCAGCCCTGTGCAAAAGTGTTTTCCTAATACATACAAGATCTACCATTATTGTTTTGACAGGAGAATATTAAAATATTTTGGCTCCTTAGAAGCCTCTTATATGTCATTACATTTTCATTGAGGAACACTAGTCATAAATACAAGATCACAGTCACAAGAAAAGGTTTCAAACCTTTAACTCATACTCCACATTCCTCTTTTCTTTTTTCCCCTTTTTTATTGGATATTTTCTTTATTTACATTTCAAATGTTTTCCCCTTTCCAGGTCTTCCCTCCGTAACCCCCCCATCCCATTCTCCCTACTCCTGCTTCTATGAAGGTGCTCCACCATCCACCCACTCACCCACTCCTGCCTCCCTGCCCTGGCATTCGCCTACACTGGGACATCAAACCCCCACAGGACCAAGAACCACTCCTCCCACTGATGTCCAACCAGGCCATCCTCTGCTACATATGTAGCAGGAGCCAAGGATCCCTCCATGTGTACTCTTTGGTTAGTGAATAAGTCCCCCGGGAGCTCCAGGGGAGGTGTTCTTGCTAGTTGACAGTGTTCCTCCCCCATCGGGGCTGCAAACTCCCTCAGCTCCTCTTTTGTCATCAACATCCCCCTCAAAATCACAACCTTGTAATTTCTCCTTTTAGGAAAAATTATGTGGCTAGAACTTCACACATACTATCAAGAAGATTTTCATATGGATCTTCCATTATCACTTCTAACTTAACACAACTTGGAGTGAGTTCTGTAACAGGTCTGACCTACCGCCATGGGCTCTCAGTTGCTTGCAATCCTGTGCCACAGCACAGACTAGAATCCTGCCCAGACTTTGCTTCCCTATATCTACATCAGCAGTTCTCAAACTTCCTAATGTTGCTGTTCCTCATGCTGTGGTGACCCTCAACCATAAAATCATACCATTGCTACTTTGTAAGTGGAATTTTACTGCTGCTATGAATTGTAATGTAAATAAATGTTTTTGCTGTAGAGGTTTGCCAAAGGGGTGGAAACCTACAGGTTGAGAATCACTGCACTAGCGCCACCTACCAAGACTTGGAGTTGCCTTGGACTTCCAGAGGAACCTCTTACAGATCTCAGCAACATATCCCTGATCTTTAATCCCCTGTTTCCCTCTGTTTAGATTTCCCTTTGCCCTTATATAATCATGTCTCTTCTGTGTATTTAATAGAGAACTAAGGACTTCATTTCCTCCTTGCACCTAAATGTACATCTCTTCTCAGGTTCTCTTGTCTTTTTCTCCAACCTCTTTGTATTTATTTGCTTGGGTATTTTCTTTGTATCATATGTGTGATCAGCTATCTCATCTGATTTCTAAGAAAAGCTCATTTACTTTCTGGTTGCTAATTAGAATCCAGAAACATCTATGTCAACCACTTTACAGATCCAGTTAACAATTCAGTTAATTTTTCCTTTGCTTTTTATTTCAGTCACTTCCTTACTTTCTTTAAATTCCCTGATAATTACTATCACATAGTCATGTATCCAACACTTCCCATAGACAAAAATCATTCTGCACTTGCATTATGTTTTTCTTATTATATCTCATTTATCTCCATTATCATCATGGCAGGAAGCATGGCAGTGTACAGGTAGGCATATTACAGGAGGAGATGAGAGTATATACATCTTGATCCATAGGCCACAGTGACACACTTCTTCCAACAACACCCGACCTACACCAAAAAAACCACATGTCCTAATATTGCCCCCTTCTATGGGAAACCACAAAATCCCATAAGTCTATGGGGGCCATACCTATTCAAAACACCACACTCCTTCATCCACTTTCTTATAAATTTCTGTCCAAGAGTACTTTCTATTCCCCAGGCATTACTCTTGCGAGCTCAGTCAGTCTCCTCCTTATTCTTTCTGCCTTGCTGTCCTCTTTTAAATCACAATTCCTCAGTCTTATGTAGAAGTTCTTAGCACTATGTGAACAATAACTACCCTATAAATACAAATAAATATATATGCCTGCATTCTTTCTTGGATTCAAATCTAAAAATCGCAGAGGATCAAATTTGAGTGAACTCATTAATTTCTCATGCTACCAACACCATAACTGAATTAGTCCTCAAGCTTACAAAACACCTCTTTCTCCAAATATTAGTAACAATATGTCATCTAAAGAAGAAACCTACCCTGATTTTCTTTGTTATTCTTTAATTGGATGATGTTAACTATGGTTTTCAAGGGACTCACAGCAGGAGGCAAGAGATTAGTCATATCAACTTAGTCCTCCTACATATCCTTGAAAAAATAACTTTCCAAATTATACAAGGATTGAAAATAGATACATCAGCCTCATCTCAAAAATCCACATTGCTAATCTATAGCTTCATTCTGTTGGTAAGGTTGTCCAAAGAAATTTATTCATTTCTCTTTTTATACAGGTCTTTACCAGTTATTTATTACCCATATCTTAACAATTTGTTCATTATTATTTTATGACTATTTTCTCTCTAAACAATGACCTTAGTTTAAAAGGTAACTTTTATCTCTAACTTCTGTGGCATACCCTCTTTTTTCTTTCCCAGAGTATTTCTGGGCTTCTGTACTACATTTGTTTTGCAAATACTGCTATTGTTTTTTCAGACTAAGTTTAATAAATGGGAGAAGAATTTGGGAACTACTGTCTAGTCAACACTGATTATAATATACTGTCATTCATAAGAAGGCTGGATGCCCCAGTGTGGGGGAATGCGAGGACAGGGAAGCGGAAGTGGGTGGGTTGGTGAAGGGGGTGGGGAGGAAGGGATAGAGGGTTTTCAAATGGGAAACGAGGAAAAGGAATAACATTTTAAATGTAAATAAAGTATCTAATAAATAAATAAATAAACTGAAAAAAGATAAATCATAAATGCAAAAATGTTTTAAAAATCTGTTTTAGAGGCATTGGCAAGCGATGTTATCTGATGGCTTAAAAAGAACTGATCTGTGTTGCTTGAATTCAAGGTTTTTAGGAACTAATATAATGCATTTATACTTATACCAGTCTAGATTTACTTTTTTGCATTAGAATAACTTCACTAAATGAGTTTTTATTGCACTAGAATAAGATAATGCATGCAGACAATTTATAATGTGAAGCAAGTATAAGAGTCAGTAATATTCAAGCTTGCATGTTGCAGTTAAATAATCTTAATAGGTGATATTTTATGAAATGAGATAATGCATGCAAATATGATTATATAAACACACAATTAATTTATTGGTGAAACGTCTTTAATGATTGAGTATAGTAGTGGTAGCAGTAGTAGCTAATATAGTTCCTGTAATTGTAGTTATATATAATATAATATATAATATTTCTAATAAAGTATAAATAGTAGTCCATATTTTTAAAAACTTGAAATATGTATTGCTCAGTGTTTCTATAATGTTGATAGACTTTACATGCTTATTGAAGATTCATTTTATCTTTAAATAACATTAATAATCATTATTTAAACTATTTTTTCAGTTTGAAAAAATTGATTAGATAGTGCATGCACAATATTGAACTGTTCACTAGTTGAAATAATACCTGAATTATATAGCATTATTAAATTATGAATTGTTTTCATTATTTCTAATATATTAAGATGACATGAAGTTAACTTCAGAAATATTAAATTAGTTCTTTTATTATCTGTAATGAATTAAGTAATCTATAAACTATATAAAAATTTAAATATAATTGGATCATATAGTATGATATAAGAAACACTGAGAAAAGGGTAGACTTTATTATTGAAATGGTTATGGATATATGGTATCAAAAGTAATTATTCATATCTA
Organism: Apodemus sylvaticus; assembly: GCF_947179515.1. Classification (NCBI taxonomy): domain Eukaryota; kingdom Metazoa; phylum Chordata; class Mammalia; order Rodentia; family Muridae; genus Apodemus; species Apodemus sylvaticus. The sequence continues at coordinate 107,925,623 of NC_067495.1, forward strand.
CTCTTCTTATTTGATCAAATGAAAAGTAAAATATATCAGATGCTAAATTTTTATTTTCTGAAGTTAGCTTGATCAAATAAAAGGTGTTTCTGGGTTCTTATGAAAATAATGCATTTAAGGTGTGTTAATGGAAGTAGTACTGTTATTTATGCTTGATGGTTTAATTACACATGAATTACTATTGCTTGAACTGAAAATGATAAAGAAGACCTAACATATCTGCTATTAACTCCACAGACCTTACATGATTTATCTAACAACACAAAACAGGCATTCTCAAACTTTGGTTTAAGGAATCTTCATACTTTTTAAAACACTAAGGGACTCCCAAGGTCTTTTATGTGGAATATATATTGTATCAATAGTATAAATATTAATGTTTATATTAGAAATGAAAAGTATAAGAGACTTTAATGGATCATTTTCCTTTTAATAATGATAATCTAAATCTTTTTTATATTACCATGTTATATACCTTTATGACAGTTCCTACAATTTAAATATTTTCAGGAATTCAAACATTATTTTAAACATTTGAATTTTTAAATGTCTATTGATACAATAAGACCTAAATTTCTCAATGTGCACATGCATTAAACTTAATGTGATGTTTCAAGTAAAAATGAAAGAAAGAAAGAAAGAAAGAAAGAAGGAGACAGAAAGACACAGAGAAAGAAGGAAAGAAATAAAGAGAAATAAAGCTTGTAATTCAAATGCTCAGGAGGTAGAAATGGATGGAACTAGAAAATATCATCCTGAGTGAGGTAACCCAATCACAAAAGAACAAACATGGTATGCACTCACTGATCAGTGGATATTAGCCCAGAAGTTTAAAATACCCAAGATATAATTCACAGATCACATGAAACTCAAGAAGGAAGACCAAAGTGTGGGTGCTATGATCCTTCTTAGAAGGGGAAACAAAATATCCATGGGAGGAGCTACAGAGACAAAGTATGGAGCAGAGACTATCTGGGTGGAAAGGCCATCCAGAGACCACCCCATCTGGGATTCCATCCCATATACAGTCACCAAACCCATATACTATTGTGAATGCCAACAAGTACTTGCTGACAGGAGCCTGATAAAGCTGTCTCCTGAGAGGCTCTGTCAGTGCCTGACAAATACAGAGGTGACAATCAGCCATTGAACTGAGCACAAGGTCCCCAATGGAGTAGCTAGAGATAGGACCCAAGGAGCTAAAGGGGTTTACAGTCCCATAGGAGGAACTACAATATGGACCAACAAGTACCCCCAGAGCACCCAGGGACTACACCACCAACCAAAGTGTATACATGGAGGGGCTCATGCCTCCAGCTGCATATGAAGCAGAGGATGGCCTTGTTGGACACTAAAGAGAGGAAAGGCTGTTGGTCCTGAGAAGGCTCAATGCCCCAGTATAGGTATAGGGGAATACCCAGACAGGGAAGCAGGAATGGGTAAAGGTGGGGGCATGGGGTAGTGTGTTTTCAAAGGGGAAACAAGCAAAGGGGATAACATTTGAAATGCAACCAAAGAATATCTAATAAAAAATAAAATAAAAACACATAGAAATACATACACATGTATATACATGTATTGCAGGAACTAGAACTGTCTTAGAAATAATGTAATGGTATATTTTATTCACTGTAATATAAAAATGCCCAATCTATTCATGGTTCCATGTTACTATTTGAAAAATGTATATATGCAATAGCTCATGAAAGTTTAAGAAAAAATTTTTTTCTGGTAGAATGAAAAGAAAATGAAAAAAGGAAAATAAGTTCAAGGTCAGGCTAAGTTACAGTAGTTTATGTAGATAAAACCCCCAAAATATAGTAAAAGTTTATATAGTAAAAATATAATAAAATATATAGTAATAGGAAACTATCCAGACCAGAAAATTCTAAGCATTTCAGAGACTCCCAGGGTCCTTGAAGCACAGTTTGAGAACTGCTGGTACTACTTTTTTTTGTTATTTAAGTATCAACTAAAATATTCTGTGCATAATATATTGTTATTGATGTTGTTTCCATGATTGTTGTTATTGTTATCAATAATGTTCATAAAGTATTGAAAGTTAATTTCTTCATGTTTGTTGACTGCATTCATGGCTTTCAAAAACAAAATTTATAATTATACAGCTTTAGTAAAGTCACTAAACTACTTGACAAAATGATATATATTGAGTAGAATGTTAGCCAAATTAAGATAAAACATTTTCACCTCTATCATCCATAATATACATCTGAAACAGAGAATGGGTGAAATAACAGGCAGCTATAATATTTACCCTTCCCTTAATTTACATAAAAGTATATAAAAATACTGGGTATAAAATAGGCCTCACAAGGTATATGCCTATTTATAGGTATAGGGGAATACCCGGACAGGGAAGCAGGAATGGGTAAAGGTGGGGGCATGGGGTAGTGTGTTTTCAGAGGGGAAACTTATGGCCTAGAGAAATGGCTCAGGTCAAGGCTCTGTTCTCCAAGCCCTGGTGACCCAAATTCAGCTCCAGGAGTGGAAAATCAACTTCTGAAAATTGTCGTCCTAATTCTGTAGGCATACTTTATTTATTAACAGAAATGAGCTTACAGTAGCACAGGGCTGGGCTCTGAGGGATGTCAATGCACTGAACTTACAGCCAGCATAAGATGCTGTCCCTAGGGAGCATAGCCCATGGAAAGTTGAAACTTCGTGTCTAGGTACTTCTACCTCTGTGAAGATGCTTCTAGAGGGAGGTATATCTATCTCTATAGTGATGCCTTTAGAGGGATGACAAACTTCTCAGTCACTAGCCTCAGGATCTTCTTCCTGAAGTTCTGGGATTAGAGAGGGACTTAATTGCACCCTCTGCTAACCAAAAGAATCTGGAAGGTGTTCCTCTAGAATTGTCTCATGAAATGGCTATCTTCCCTTGGACCATTGACATCCTTCAGGGTCCATAGAAAGATCTGATAATTTCTAATCAAGTACAATTTTTTGTTTTAAAAGTCATAATTTGAATTATGTCTCCAAGTTTATATACCCTTCTCTATTTTCCAACCTACATGGCTAGCTCAAGATCTATAGATGACTGTGGACCAGCATCCAATGAAATCTTGTTGCATTGGCTGCTGTTTCTTACCCTGTCACTTAGTTTCTTATCTGGAGACTCATCACAAAGACCAAAAATTTCATGCCTGAGGAAAATGCTTAATAATCCCATTCCAAACCCTCCCTTTCTGATCTTCCCAGAGATTAAATAGCAATCATTATTATCTATGTTTTCTTTTTCTTTTTTTTAGATGATAATCTTTTTTTATTTGATATATTTTTAATTACATTTCAAATGATTTCCCCTTTTCTAGCCCCCCACTCCATGAAAGTCACATAAGCCCCCTTCCCTCCACAAGTTCTCCCACCCACCCCTTCCCACTTCCCTGTTCTGGTTTTGCACTATATTGCTACACTGAGTCTTTCCAGAACAAGGGGCCACTCCTCCATTCTTCTTGTACCTCATTTGATGTGTGGATTATGTTTTGGGTATTCCAGTTTTCTAGGTTAATATCCACTTATTAGTGAGTGCATACCATGATTCATCTTTTGAGTCTGGATTACCTCACTTAGTATAATGTTCTCCAGCTCCATCCATTTGCGTAAGAATTTCATGAATTCATTGTTTCTGATGGCTGTGTATATATACCACATTTTTTGTATCCATTCTTCTGTTGAGGAATATCTGGGTTCTTTCCAGCTTTTGGCTACTACAAATAGGGATTCTATGAACATAGTGGAGCATGTATCCTTATTACATGCTGGAGAATCCTCTGGGTATATGCTCAGGAGTGGTATAGCAGGATCTTCTGGAAGTGTCATGCCCAGTTTTCTGAGGAACCGCCAGAGTGATTTCCAGAGTGGTTGTACCAATTTGCAACCCCACCAGCAGTGGAGGAGTGTTCCTCTTTCTCCACATCCTTGCCAACACCTGCTGTCTCCTGAATTTTTTATCTTAGCCATTCTGACTGGTGTAAGGTGAAATCTCAGGGTTGTTTTGATTTGCATTTCCCTAATGACTAATGAAGTTGAGCATTTTTTAAGATGCTTCTCAGCCATACGAAGTTCCTCAGGTGAAAATTATTTGTTTAGCTCTGTGCCCATTTTTAATAGGGTTATTTGGTTTTCTGGGGTCTAACTTCTTGAGTTCTTTGTATATATTGGATATTAGCCCTCTATCTGATGTAGGGTTGGTGAAGATCTTTTCCCAATTTGTTGGTTGCGGATTTGTCCTTTTGATGGTGTCCTTTGCCTTACAGAAACTTTGTAATTTTATGAGGTCCCATTTGTCAATTCTTGATCTTAGAGCATAAGCTATTGGTGTTCTGTTCAGAAACTTTCCCCCTGTACCGATGTCCTCAAGGGTCTTCCCCAGTTTCTTTTCTATTAGCTTCAGAGTGTCTGGCTTTGTATGGAGGTCCTTGATCCATTTGGATTTGAGCTTAGTACAAGGAGACAAGGATGGATCAATTCGCATTCTTCTGCATGCTGACCTCCAGTTGAACCAGCACCATTTGTTGAAAAGGCTATCTTTTTTCCATTGCATGTTTTCAGCCTCTTTGTCAAGGATCAAGTGGCCATAGGTGTGTGGGTTCATTTCTGGATCTTCAATCCTGTTCCATTGATCTGCCTGCCTGTCACTGTACCAATACCATGCAGTTTTTAACACTATTGCTCTGTAGTATTGCTTGAGGTCAGAGATACTGATTCCCCCAGATTTTCTTTTGTTGCTGAGAATAGTTTTAGCTATCCTGGGTTTTTTGTTATTCCAGATGAATTTGAGAATTTCTCTTTCAGTCAAATATGTTAGCTGAAAAGGAGCACTTAAGTCAGTTAGCATGGCCTTAAGGTATTAAGTTCCACATAGCTCTACAAGTGGTCCTTGGAGTTTAGAACTCTTGTTTAAGAGTATAGGTTATCTCCTCTTTCATTTTGCAGTGTGTATATCCAGCAGCTCAGTGCCCCATTTTCCTAAGATAGAATCTCCCAGGCACAATCTGAGTTTGGCAAGGCCTTCTGTTCTTGAGGATGCAGAGAAGATAGACTAGTATGAAAATTCCCTTGGAAAGTTGTCCCTATGTGTCGAGTGGTGTGTACTTATGTGCTCTACCATAGTGCTTCTGATGTTTCCAGAAGGTTTGAGTGTAAGGTCACTGTCCTCCTCCTTTTGGCTATCTCTTGTCAGGAATCCAGTTGATTTTCTTGAATGACTACTTGTCCATTATCTTATGAATAAAAATTAAGTCTGTCTGTCTCTGTGTCTATCTCCCTCCTTTTCTCGCTCCCTCCCTCCATTCATCCATTCCTCCCTCCTAGCCCCCTCCTCCATTGTTTCTTCCTCCTGTCCCTAGCACAGTATCATACCCTGAAGATCCATCCTTACCTCACCCTCATTCTGTTTACTGACCTTGAAACCATCTTACTGATGACCAAACACACACACACACACACACAAAGCCTTGGGGGGGGGAGAAAAAATCAGTTGCTTCTGCTCATATATTAGTGGTTGCATGACTGCGAAACTATCCAGTCATTCCTCCCAGACTTTGTAGAGGTACATATCAGTGTTGTTATAATTGAATAAGAGTATACTAAAAATTATCTTAATGATATTTCTGAAGACACGTATGACTGACTGCTATTTCCTATCTTAACAAATATTGGGCACCTTCGATGAGCCATAACAGTTCTAGGGACTACAAATAGAACATAATGGACTCAGTCCACTCCTGGACATAATATCTTCACTATCTTGTCTCAAAAATGGAGATTCTATCAATTCACTGAATGCCATCATTATCTATTATACCAATACTTTCCAGGAGTTTCTGGGGTTTGCCATGAATAACTTTCAACAAACATCAAGGTTTTTTTTTTTTTTTTTTTTTTTTTTTTGTCAAAATGTCAATGACTGTGCTATTGTACAAATCAATGCATGTGCTGTAATGACTTCCCCACCTTTTTGTTCCCATAGGAGTTTCAGTTCCTATCCCTGTGATTGGACTGAGGGACGAAAGCAAAGTGTTCGTGAATAATACAACCTGCGTGCTCAATGATCCGAACTTTGTTCTCATTGGGTCCTTCGTGGCATTCTTCATCCCGCTGACGATTATGGTGATCACCTACTTCTTAACGATCTACGTCCTGCGCCGTCAAACTCTGATGTTACTTCGAGGCCACACTGAGGAGGACCTGCGCAACATCAGCCTGAACTTTCTGAAGTGCTGCTGCAAGAAGAATGGTGGTGAAGAAGAGAATGCTCCCAACCCCAATCCAGATCAGAAACCAGTTCGAAAGAAGAAACAAAAGCGTCCTAGGGGCACCATGCAAGCTATCAACAATGAAAAGAAAGCTTCCAAAGTCCTTGGCATTGTATTCTTTGTGTTTCTGATCATGTGGTGCCCGTTTTTCATCACCAATATCCTGTCGGTTCTTTGTGGGAAGGCCTGTAACCAAAAGCTAATGGAGAAGCTTCTCAATGTATTTGTTTGGATTGGCTATGTGTGTTCAGGCATCAATCCTCTGGTGTACACTCTTTTCAACAAAATTTACCGAAGGGCTTTCTCTAAATATTTGCGCTGCGATTATAAGCCAGACAAAAAGCCTCCTGTTCGACAGATTCCTAGGGTTGCTGCCACTGCTTTGTCTGGAAGGGAGCTCAATGTTAACATTTATAGGCATACCAATGAACGTGTGGCAAGGAAAGCTAATGACACAGAGCCTGGCATAGAGATGCAGGTAGAGAATTTAGAGCTCCCAGTCAATCCCTCCAATGTGGTCAGCGAGAGGATTAGTAGTGTGTAAGCAAGAGCAGTGCAAACTTCCTACAGGAAATCTCTTGTAGGAAACTCCCCCTCCCCCACCCCCGTGATTTTCCTGTGGATCATAACTAGTGTAAATACTACTGTGTGACAAAAACAGTGTTTTTATAAATAGCTTTGCAACCCTGTACTTTACAATCATGTGCTAAATAGTGAGATTTGGGGTTCTATATTTACTGTTTATGATAGATGGAGACTAATTTATTTTGATTCCTTGATGCATAATAGTGTTTGTATTTTTCTCTCCCTTCCTTCCGTATTCCCTCCCTTCCTTGCTCCTTCCTTGCTTTCTTCCTTCCTATCTCTATTCTTTTTGTGAATGTGGAAAAGTTGATATTCATCTCAGGTGGCATTTGCAGGAGACCAGAATGATGCACGTGACTGTGGTGATATTTCAAACCACACTTAAACTGACAGATTCAGTGGCATCGTTTCCGGGTTAACAGTAAATATGTACTTTAGATTCTCGCTCTGCTCATCCACATGCATAAACACAGTAAGATAGGTTCTGCCCATTGTGAAACATATTCATCAGTGAGTCAGAGACAGAATTCAACTTTGTTGTTACACACGGGGTAAACTTGACATTGTTGGAATATTGTGTCAGTATTTTGCTGCAATGTCTGTTTCCAAACATAGTGGCATTTTAACATAGCAGCTGGTTAACCAGGACTACAGAAGTGGAAGGATGCCAAAGAGATATACACATCAAACAGCTTTTCACTTCTTAAGGACAATGTTCAAATTCTGATTATTACGATAAGCAAAACTAAAATTAGTGTTTTCATTCTGGTCCTTAGTAAATACCTAATTCCAAGAGTAAACTGGGAAAACAAATCCCAGAGTTATTTCCCAATCCAGGATTCAACATCAATTGGATTTTGATCTCCAAATTCTGGAAATTTGTGTGCTACACACAAAGTGAAATTTGCATGTTGAGCCTTATTAAAATATCTTCTTAATTATGGTACCTCTATCTATAGGGCCCAATTTAGCAGTCCATTTTTAAGTAAAACTAGTATGAGAAGGATAAGAAAACTGTGACCTTGAAAGTTTTACTTGATTAAGGACTACTGAATTAGGCCCTTAGAATGTGAAAAAAAAAGTAATTTAAAAAGTCATTTTTCTTGAACTCTGGGAAGAAAAGAAATACAGAGTTTCCATTTGGATTTTAAACAAAATTTATCTCATTTTCAGATCCTTCCAAGCTCTCTAGTGCAGGAAAAGGCTGCAGCTCACTTATGATCGTGACAAGCTCTCCATTGTGCTGCAATTCTGTACCTGAACTTTAAATCTTTGTTCAAATGTAGTGCTGTGATCCTTTAAGTGTCAGCCATTGTTTCATTCATGGGCCTGCTGCTCTCTAAGAATTAAGTACCATTTTAGTGAAACTGAAAACCATGAAGAGATTCCAAGCCTTGCTCAAGTCAGATTATTAAGTCTATGCTGTGTGCAGAGTATACACATGTTCCCAGTAACTGTGTCTCCTTGTGTGTACATTTCACACAACTGTGGAAAAATTTCTGAAGAATTCATGACACTGTTTCTTATGCCCAACAGCTACTTGCACACCTTGGAGTGGGTCTCTTAGGATCTTGAAGTCGGTAATGTAGGATCTGAATTGCAAAAACTCCTGGAGTGTGTTCTCAACACACAGCATAGATAAATTAAACAGTCTGCCATGGGGGCAGTGGGAGAGTTGCTGTATTTGAGGAAACTCAAACAGTCTCTATTTGATTTACAACACTGCCAAATGTCACTCAATTGCTTGAGCATGCCCAAACATGACATGGAAGTAAAGTCTACCTGCCTGTTAGGTCAGTTGAACTGCATGTTAAAACCATTACCTGAAATTGAATGAGATGACCTACTTCTTAATGAAATGAAAATGACTGAAGAAACACAGCATGCATTGAGCATGAGTTCTGCACATACAGATGGTGCTGTGCATGTACGCCATGTATGTTGCATGAATCCACTGATCCGTACCAATGTAAGGCAGAGGAGCTGATATAGAAAGCGCTGGAGAAAACTCCTTCAGCAGTCCCTAAGAGACATTCAGATCTGAAGTATTAGAGAAAATTGGAAACATCTGATTTCTTTTTAACTATCAGGGCAAGCTCATAGCACATGTTATACAGAGAAATAGAGTATAAACCATGGAGTTCCAAAAGCACTAGCAATAAGTGGAATGATAATCGCTTATAGCACATTTGTTAATAATTCTTATGTCATCAAGTAGTAGTACATAATAGTACCCAACACAGCAATTATTCTCAACTTGTGTGCTATTTGTAAGTTCTGTGCAGTTTGCTATGAAACATACATATATAAATATAAATATATCCGTTTGGAAGTAAATCTTACAGTTCAGTGTTAAATCTACAAACTTTTATAAATGTATTTAAAATAGTCCATGTGACAAATGTAAACATGGTGAATTTACTGTCAAATCATTTTGATGTGCTATTATAATGTATACTGTTTAAGACACGTGCAACAGACTGCCTTATATTATTTCCTGTAATTTTTCTCCTTTGTCAAATGGTACTTTTTGTGAATGGTTGCAAAGTGTTGTCTGATTCCTTATTCCTGTGTAATTACCTTCTTCTGAGTTTTGTGAGACTTCCTCTTAATTTATTAAATTTATTAAATGATGACCTAGCTTGTCATGTGTCATTTTTCCCCCGTGCACCATTTCAGGATAAAAATCTACCCTATCAATTGAAAATGCTAAGGATATTCCCCTTTCTAAGTGGGATTGAAGCATCCTCACCTGGGCCTTATTTTTTAATTTCTTATGGACTGTGGGTTGTATCACAGGCATTCTATACTTTATGGTTAATATCCACTTATCAATGAGTACATAACCATGCATGTCTTTTGGGGTCTGGGTTACCTCACTCGGGATGATATTTTTTAGTTCCCTCTATTTCCTTTCAAAATTCATGATGTCCTCATTTTTAAATAGTATTCTCTTGTGTAAATGAATCTCATTTTCTGTATCCATTCTTTGGTTGAGAGATATCTGGGTTGCTTTCAGTTTCTGGGTATTATGAATAAGAGTGCTATGAACATACAGTGTGGTATGGTGGAACATCTTTTGGGTATATGCCCAGGAGCAGTATAGCTGTGTCTTCAGATGCAACTATTTCCAATTTTCTGAGTATCTGCCAGATTGATGGCTGACCAGTGACTGGCCCAACTTGGGATCCATTCCATGAGTGGGCATCAAATCCTGACACTATTACTGAAGCTGTATTGTGCTTGCAGACACAAACATATGTGCCTAGCATAGCTGTCCTGTGAGAGGCTCTATCAGCAGCTGATCGAGACATGCAGATACTTACAACCAACCATTAGGCTGAGGTCAGGAACCCCTATGAAAGTGTTAAGGAAAGGATTGAAGGAACTGATGAGAATTGCAACCCCATAGGAAGACCAACAGTGTCAACTAACCAGAAATCTCAGGAGCTCCTAGAGACTAAGCCACCAACAAAAGAGCATACATGGGCTGGACTGAAGACCCCACACCTATGTAGCAGAGGACTGACTGCTTTGTCTGGCTCCAGTAGGAGAAGATGTGCCTTATCCTATAGAGACTTGATGCCCTAGAGAAGCAGGATGCTGGGAAAGTCACCATCTCAGAGGCAAAGTGATGGGGTGAAAAAACTGTGGGAGGGGGTACTGGGGGGCAACATTTGGGATGTAAATAAATAACATAATTTAAAAAAAATAAAATGCTAGAGTGTAGCAAAGGAACAAGGATCTAGAAGGAATTGGGAGAGGGAAAGAACATGATTGAAATATCTTTAAATTCTTAAAAAATATATAATTAAAAAGTAAATCATCACCATAATCACCAGACTCAATACTCCCCAAGGACAGACAGGGCAGTCTATTATTTTGAGACCGAGTTTCTGACTGTCCTGAAACTTGCACTGTGGATGTTGGCCTCCAGTTTAGAGATATACTTATTTCCGCCTGGATTAAAGTGTGCACCACTCCTGCCCCGCAAGAACCATCTATCCTATGGATAGTCTTATCTCCAGCATGTAGATACTACTGTACTCTCAACAGATACACAACAGGTACACACAGAGAGTCAGAAATCAGTTGCTAGGTTGTCTTTCCCCATGGCTAAATGAGTTGCAAAAAACTCCCCATTCTTCAGTTAGGTCATCACGTAGTATATGACACCTTCAAGTTCACTTTGCCTCTCAACTCAGATGGCTTAGGCAGACACCTCTGAAATTATCAGAGGCCACATACAGGGCAACTTGATTTCTTATACCTGGAGTTAAGGCTGACAAAATGCACTGGCCTTTTCTTTCAACATATATAGTTTACAGGTGATTGGAAAAGCCAAAAGGATGCTGGTCTAACTGCAATTCTAGAAGAGAACATTGGTGCTTCATTCCTTTCTGAATATAAATAAGTTACTTCACAGAAATTGAACAGCCACTGGAATCAGCAGATACTGTTATGCATAGACAGAATAATTAATTAATTCAAGACTGCCTAAAATGACCAGGTTGGCCTAGGACATGCTATCTAGCACAAGTTAACCCTAAACTCATAATCTTTTCCTTATCATATGAGTTACAATTACAGGAATGCACCACCATGCCAGGCCCTAGAACTGTTTTGCACTGCTAAAGCTAGGAGCTGTGTGTGCCCAATAAAAACAATAGAGAAAAGCTAAATTTATTTGTGCAGTGTGTTCATCAGTGGATGTCATGGCATGCATGTGAAGGGGATTTGGTTTTCGCACTCTGCCTTGTTTGGAGACAGAATCTTTCTTCTTTCTGTCTCTGCACTGCCCACTTCACAATAGTTGGTTGGCAAACAATATTCTGGCTGATTTTCTTACCCTGATCCCCTATCTGTCATTTAGATTACAGATGTGTGGCAGCATTTCTGGCTTTTTGCATGCATTGCAGAGATAGCTCACATCCTCAAGCTTGTTCACCAAGTGCTTTTACCCACTGAGCCATCATCTACCTAGTTCAAGGTTTCATTTTTTGCTTACCCCAATAATGGTATCACTACTACTACGAGTGGTATTAAAGATAGGCATAATATTGAGGTAACTCAGTTCATAGCCCTGAACTACTCTTCTAGGCAGACAAAAAAGGATATCACTTACCATGAAATAGTCATTGATTTCTTATACCCACTGCTTCTGAGCTCCCACTTACCCTAGTGGAACTTCTACAGCTGAGACCCATTTCTTCTTGGATATTTTTTTCTTACACGTAAATAAAAATGTTACCTAGAAAATGGAACCTGCTATAAAGAGATATTCTTACAAACCTACAAATGTAGAACGTCTCAAAGCAATTCTCAAATATTTTGTGACCTGTATCCCACTTAGAACAATGATAACAATGAAATAAAGCATTGGTTGCTATCTTGGGCTCTATATGCCTGGGAGAAAGGAAGAAAGTAGGACAAGCCACCACACTTACAATAAGGATTTCTTCTAACCTTGTATCTTCTAAAGGAAAGGAACAAGAAATAATCCAAGGGTGGCAGGGTGGTTAAGGCCAGCCTGAGGTACCTATCAAATTTCAGATAATTCTGGGCAACTCAGCAAAATTCTATACAAAAATAAAATTTTCAAAGTGGATCTGGCTAGCAGTGAGCAATCCAATGCCTGCCAGGCATGCAGAGAGCCCTGGTTCAATCCCCAGCACCCATCCCCAGCCCTTCCAAAATCACTGCTACAAAGATTTGCTTTTAAGAAACAAAACTCTTGACATCAAATGTGTGGAGTTTTCCATATCAAACAACTCTCAACTTTTGAAGACACCAAAAGGAATATCTTAGAATTTAGTTCAATTCTGTGGACCATGAGTAAAATGAAATCACCTTTTGGGAACCAAAAAATAAAATAAAATAAAATAAAATAATAATAATAATAATGTTCACGCGGGGTTAATTTGAAAGGATGAAGATTCTGTTTTAAAAATGTGCTCTCGGTTTTATAAAATGTTACCTGCATTCCTAATTATAAGCCACGATTAGGGCCTGAAAATCCTACTTGTTAGGAATTGATTGGTGCTAGAAAAAGTTAAATGTGGGGCCAGGAAGCCATGGACCCTGGAGCAGGCCTGGAGCAGGCCTGGAGCAGGCCTGGAGCAGGAGTGGAATCAAGGTGTGCCCAAACCCTGGAAATCTCATTCTGAGTAAGATCATTCTCCACATGTGTGGGGCCTGCATGTCCTGACCGAAGAAGGACACTTAGCCAATAGCCAGAATGACCTTCCTTTCCCCTTACAAGGTTATGTCTAACAACACCTGGAATCTTACGCAAATGAGACATCCTCAGCACGCTGGCCCTGACCAAGGATTTACACTCATCCCTATAGCCCCTACTCACCCAGCAAAGTTGTAAATCACCTTTATCTCTCATGGTCCCCAACAAAAGTTAATTCAGCTGCTGCCCAGTTTTGGAAAAGGTTACATTATCCAGAAGGCCAGCAGGGGTTAATTATTTTTCAAAAGCAAACTCTCATGTGGGAAGCAGAAGAGCAGAATGAAATCTAATATATATATATATATATATATATATATATATATATATATATATATATATACATATGTATATATACCATATATGTATATATACATATATATACACGTGTGTGTGTGTGTGTGAGTGTGTGTGTGTGTGTGTGTGTGTGTGTGTATGATTGGTTTGGAATACATAGTGAGGCTAGGAGACCCTGTTAACCAAATAGTTATCACATATATATTCTAACACTAACTAGAGATGGCACCAACTTCCCTGTTTGAGGTTGCAGTCCAAACTATCCTCTCCTCAATTCAAATATGACTTAAAATATTGAGTATAAAATATATCCATGATTTTGTCAGAATTGGCTATAAGTGGAATATTCACACAGTCTCCTTATCTTGCTTAACAGAAATCTATGATGGCTTACAAAACCTCAGTGAAACAAATTAATCATGTTTACTAGTTTATTAAAAAGGAAACAAATAATATTTAAGAAGATGACTTAGAGGGTGAGGCTCTTAGTTGAATTCCCCAGAGCCCACTTAAAGGAAAAAACATGCATCTGTTTTTTTTCTAAATTCTTTGTTTACATTCCAAATGCTTTACCCTTTCCCAGTCCCCCCCTTCCCATATGTCCCATAGGCCCTCTTCTCTCCACCCATTCTCCAATCACCCCCCTCCCTTTTCTCTGTCCTGGTACTCCTCTATAATGCTAGATCAAGCCTATCCAGGAACAGGGCCCTCTCCTTACTTCTTCATGGGAGTCATTTGATATGCTAACTGTGTCTTGGGTATTCAGGGCTTTTGGGCTAATTAATATCCACTTATCAGTGACTGCATTCCCTGTGTGTTCTTTTGTGATTGGATTACCTCACTTAGGATGATATTTTCCAGTTCCAAACATTTGCTTAAAAATTTCATGAATTCATTGTTTTTAATTGCTGAGTAGTATTCCATTGTGTAAATATACCACATTTTCTGTATCCATTCCTCCATTGAGTGACATCTGGGTTCTTTCCAGCTTCTGGCTATTATAAATAACGCTGCAATGAACATAGTGGAGCATGTGTCCTTATTGCATGCAGGGGAATCCTCTGGGTATCAAGGACCTCCACAAAAAACCAGACACACTGAAACTAATAGAAAAGAAACTGGTGAAGACCCTTGAGGACACGGGAACAGGGGAAAAGTTACTGAATAGAACACCAATAATTTATGCTCTAAGATTAAGAATTGACAAATGGGACCTCATAAAATTACAAAGTTTCTGTAAGGCAAAGGACACTATCAAAAGGACAAAATGGCAACCAACAAATTGTGAAAAGATCTTCACCAACCCTACATCCAATAGGGGGCTAATATCCAATATATACAAAGAACTCAAGAAGTTAGACACCAGGGAACCAAATAACCCTATTAAAAATGGGCACAGAGCTAAACAAATTTCGCCTGGAGAAATTCGGATGGCCGAGAAGCACCTTAAGAAATGCTCAATATCATTAGTCATTAGGGAAATGCAAATCAAAACAACCCTGAGATTTCACCTCACACCAGTCAGAATGGCTAAGGTTAAAAACTCAGGAGACAGCAGGTGTTGGCAGGGATGTGGGGAAAGAGGAACAGTGCTCCACTGCTGGTGGGAGTGTAAGATGGTACAACCACTTTGGAAATCAGTCTGGCGGTTCCTCAGAAAACTGGGCCTGACACTTCTGCAGGACCCGGCTATACCACTCCTGGGCAAAACATGCATCTGTTAATCCCAAGGCTCCTAAGAGGAGATGGGAGAAAGTCTTGGGTCAGGTTACCTGGCATAAGCAACAGGAAACAACAAAAACGGAGATCCTATTTCAAACAAGATGGGAAATAAGAACTAACAAACACCTAAGGCTGTCCTCCACACACTCTGAAGTACACACACACACACACACACACACACACACACACTGAGGTGGGGCAGGGAGGGAGAGAGGGAAGGGGAGAGGGAGAGGGAGAGAGGCACACTCGTACACATCAAAAAGAAAAATAAATGAAATAAATGAATTGCTGGTGAAGGAAGGGGTCAATACACATATAAGTAGAGGAGGGAAGGGCATTTGTGAACCAATTTCATGACTAAACTGAATCTTCTACTTATATCATTTTCAGTTCAAACCCAGATCTCTTCATATCCACATATGTATTTGCTATCTTTAACTTTGTCTTTAAATCCATCAGTTTATTCTTTGTTCTTAGCTTTCAAACAAAGTCTAAATCAATTTCCCCTATATTCTAACATTATCTCCCTGACCTTGCATTTCTGCAAACTCAAACTTTACTCCAAGACCTATGGATAATCTTATTATCAACATCATTTTTCCTGCTTTTAGTACTCAGCCAAAGTTAAGTGTGCTTACTTTTAACATTATGCCTAACACAAAGCATAGCACTAATCATTTTAGAACATGTTCCTTTTGTGAAGATCCTCTGGGGCTGGACAGAAAGACATGGAAGAATAGTTTGAGATGCTTTTAATTCTATTAATCTTAGCATTGGAGGGGAATATAAGAACAGAGAGAAACTTCACAGGGCATGATATTTTTTTCTTGTTGTGTGTTACAGACCGTGGGTCTGCTGTGGGATAACCAGGGTCCTCTGGTCCAGGAAGGCACAGCTCCGGCTGAGATGACAGACAGAACAAACCACACACACACAGAGGTGGTTTGAACTGAATGTATTTTGGAGCTCTAAGGCAAGGATTTTTATACCGGAAGAGCTGGTATTACCATTTCAAAAGATGTAGCCAGTGAGGCACAATTATCATAGCCATTTGGTACAAGGAAATGCAACATCAATCAGGTACAAAGTTTCTCAAGTAACAGATATAGAAGATCAATTTACAGATGCCATCAAACTTCCTGATTAGAATACAGAGTCACTTATAGTTTACAGTAAATCTTCAAAGAGTTTGCAGTTTTTTATACCACCTGGGTCTTAACAAGTTCTTGTGAGAAATCCTTATCTAACATTTAGCCTTCTATCTTGTGAAACAAAACTTCCTGAGTAAATCAATGCTTTCAGTACCAGAGTGCCAGAGCCATCTTCATACACAGCCATAAAAACCTGCATGTGGTTGGAAGGTAGTAATTATGTAAACAACTATGAGGCAAGGCATTGCAATTCTGAAAAGGGGGTTTGGCGGTCAGTGAGTCAACTTCAAAGATCGGATTATCAGTCAGGCCTTAGGAATCCCGGTAAAGAGAGAAAAGGAGGAAGTCAGGGCAAACTGCTACTTGAGAACTAAGGGCCCATCTTAAATAGCCAGAAAGTAAGAGAGTACAGTAAATTGCCAGGTGAGATTATCAGCTTCCACATCTTCCAGAGTGTTCCGTTATTCCCAGGAGGCATTTCTTTTCCGCCTCTGTCTGAAAAATATCATTTTTACAGACATCACTGGGCTACCGCGGCAGTTGTGGAGTAGAGGAAATTTCTCATGTCTAACTACATGATAATTGTCATCTACTGCGTACTAACAACGCTCCAAGCACAAATATGTTTTTGGTAGATAGTTCAAAACATTAAAAATACCTATTTTTATCAATTACAAAGAAACTTGGCCAAGTGATTGGCAGGCCCTGTTATATTAACTCTAAGATGTATGTTTGTAATGTGTGGACCTCAGAATATTCATGAGGTAAAACTTAGACTACACCACACTCTTTGAGTAGGAAGGGTTTTTTTAATGAGCTTCAACATAGCTCCAATACCTTTTCCTATAGACGTTTACATCTTAAAGAGTTAGAGAAAGAACTGAAGTAGCTGAAGGAGTTTGCAACCCCATAGGAAGAACAACAATATGAACCAACCATACTCCCCAGAGCTCCCAGGGACTAAGCCACCAACCAAAGAATACACAGGAAGGGACCCATGGCGCTTGTGCATATGTTGCAAAGCATTGCCTTGTTGAACATCAATGTGAGGAGAGGCCCCAGTGTAGGGGAATGCCAGGGTAAGGAGGTTGGAGAGGGTAGGTGGAGGAGCACTCTCATAGAAGCAGGGGGAGGAGGAATGGTATTAGATTAAAAAAAAAACAGCTAAATATGAATGGGAAAAAAAATCTCAAAGAGAAGAAATTGTGATTCTTTCCTTTCTAGTGTTACAAGGAAAATGGAAGATGGATTCTAAAATAGACTATGATGGGGTGAGGACCTCTATCTTCAGTGGTGTCCACACCTATTGATTGCTGTTCATCTACTTAGCTAATAATCCTAGCTTAAAAGGCTAAGAACTTATTAACATATTTAAGGAGTAAATTACCACGTGTTTCTTATGAAAATGTCAAAATGAATCTCTCTTCACACCAGAGTTCGATTTCTTTGTAAGAGGATGTAACATGGACAACAAAAGGGCTTAAAGATAAAAGCCAAGCAACCTGCTATAGTTTGGATCTCGAATGTTCTCTGAAGTTCCCTGTGTTAGATGCTTAGTCCATAGTGTGGCACTTTTAGAAAGTAGTAGAAGCTTTAAGAGCAGAGACCTAGTGATAGGTTGTTTTAGTTAATTTTCCTGTTTGTATAATAAAGTAGTATGGCCCAAGCAACTTGAGGGAGAAGGACTTTGTTCTGTCTTGTGGTTGCAGAGTATAGTCTCTCAGAACAAAATCACAGGTCAGAGCAGCATTTTTCATGGAAAAGGAGATTAAGCAAGCTACTCTTCAGAATAAGCTTTATTAAGAAAGAGAGCCTAACAACTATTGTGTGAGGTATGATTCAATTTAGAATTTAAGTGGGAAGACAATTAGGAGAGATAAAACACTGTGCACATGCAACATAATGGGGCCTTGAAAGCAGAAACAGAGCTATCCCTCTAAAGCCAGAGAAGAGTTACATTAGGAGAGATAGTTACCAGGTATGACATGATGGGTTCCTGAAGGAAGATCCATTTCCTTCAGTACCCCAGGAGAAATGGCCACCATGTTATAGTAAGACATGAGCCTTCAAGTTCCTTTAAAACTCCAGAGAGCAAAAGAGGTTGCTGACTCTTGTGAGTTCCCAGAGAGTGGCAGAAGATACACAGTGGGATTTAGTCTGAATTGGTCTCATGCCAAGACCATGGGCCACAATGTATCTATTGAAGGGAGCTTGGCTTGCTCACAGCATCAAGTGAGAGAAAGCAAACTGTCAGGGCAAGGAGTGAGAATGCAAGTGCCATGGCCTGATTTCTGGAAAGGTCAGGCACCTACAGGGTGTATCATCTAATTGTGGCAGAGAATATTAGACAGTGGGATCTTGAAGCAGCTGGTCATATTGTATCCAGTTAGGAAGAAGAGATACATGAAAGACGGTACTCAGATAGATTTCTCCTCTTCATGCAGTCTAGAACACATGCTTAGATAATCATGCCAAGACTTCTAGGTATGTCTTCCTACTTCAATTAACTTAGTCAATATAATCTTTAAAATAGGTTACAGATGCACCTACAAGCTTGTCACCTAGGTTATTTCAGAGGCCTATCAAGATCTCAGTTAACACTAATAACAGTAGAGCTCTCTAGATCATTGGGGGATGACTGCAAATGATACTCTGAGACCTCAGAGCCTTCCTTTTTCTCTTTAATCCATGTATCATGATATAAGTGATTTTGCTCTAACACATGCACCTACAACATGCTGCCTTACCAGAGACACAAAGCAATGGCAACACTCTATCATGACTTCCAAAATTGTAAATCAAAATGAATACCATGTCTTTATACATTAATCATCTCATTCAAACATCTCTTTACAGTGATATAAGCCTAATATATTCAAAACATCAATCCTAAAACATACTAGGACCTTGGAATATAGAACTAGCAATACCAGGCATGGAAGCTGCTTTTGGATTCTAAAATATTTTGATGTCTCCATTTTCTGTTCTGTTCCAGTTTGGACTGGGTTAACTGTAATTTAATTCAATACTTTACTCATGCCAAGTATACACTTTAACATTAAGCTAAACCTACTACCTACTGTATGATCTGCTTTATAAATTTTTCCTGGGAAGACACAGATAAAAGGCTGTTACAGCCTCTGATACAGCACATACAACAGATCAAGTTAAGGATTCCATTAATGACTATTACTTACATGAACATGGGTAGAGGAATACTTAAAAGAACCTGGGTAATTCCAAACCAGCTACATCAAAACAAAA
Source organism: Apodemus sylvaticus (assembly GCF_947179515.1). Classification (NCBI taxonomy): domain Eukaryota; kingdom Metazoa; phylum Chordata; class Mammalia; order Rodentia; family Muridae; genus Apodemus; species Apodemus sylvaticus. The sequence continues at coordinate 107,945,158 of NC_067495.1, forward strand.
TCCCACCTCATCATGCATAAAGACCTCATGGAATCTATGCCACGTTCAGTTAATATCCTGTTTCCTATATGCTGTCTAGCATTCACGAAGTTGGAAGGAGGTAGACTAGAATAATGGCTAGAATACCAATTCAGGGTCTTATGGCTCTTGCCCTCAGTTGTGTTAGCAGTTCCTTTCCCATTAATATAGTTCTCTTTCCCTAGGCATTATGCTGCTTATTTGGTGTCATGGGTAATCTCTATTCCAACATGGGATCTCACACCACAACAGATGTTAAAGGTAAGTTTAATTGTAAAGGAATAAATGTAAATTATCACTATTTGCAGATGACATGATAGTCTACTTAAGTGACCCAAAAACCTCCACCAGAGAACTCCTAAAACTTCAGCAAAGTGGCTGGTTATAAAATCAACTCAAGCAAATCAGTTGCCTTCCTATACTCAAAGGATAAGCAGGCTGAGAAAGAAGTTAGGGAAATGACACCCTTCACAATACCACAAACAATATAAAGTATCTTGGTGTGACTCTAACCAAACAAGTGAAAGATCTATATGACAAGAACTTCAGGTCTCTGAAGAAGGAAATTGAAGAAGACCTCAGAAAATGGAAAAATCTGCCATGCTCGTGGATCGGCAGGATTAATATAGTTAGAATGGCCATCTTGCAAAAAGCAATCTACCGATTCAATGCAATCCCCATCAAAATCCCAATTCAGTTCTTCACAGAGTTAGAAAAAGCAACTCTCAAATTCATCTGGAATAACAAAAAACCCAGGATAGCTAAAACTATTCTCAACAACAAAAGAAATTCTGGGGGAATAAGTATCCCTGACTTCAAGCAATACTACAGAGCAATAGTGTTAAAAACTGCATGGTATTGGCACAGCGACAGACAAGTGGACCAATGGAATAGAATTGAAGATCCAGAAATGAACCCACACACCTATGGTCACTTGATCTTCTACAAAGGAGCCAAAAAGATCCAGTGGAAAAAAGATAGCCTTTTCAAAAATGGTGCTGGTTCAACTGGAGGTCAGCATGCAGAAGAATGCGAATTGATCCATTCTTATCTCCATGTACTAAACTTCACTCCAAGTGGATCAAGGACCTCCATGTAAAACCAGACACACTGAAACTAATAGAAAAGAAACTGGGGAAGACCCTAGAGGACATGTTAACGGGGGGAAAAGTTCCTGAACAAATCACCAATAGCTTATGCTCTAAGATCAAGAATTGACAAATGGGACCTCATAAAATTACAAAGTTTCTGTAAGGCAAAGGACACTGTTAAAAGGACAAAACAGCAACCATCAAATTGGGAAAGGATATTCACCAACCCTACATCTGATAATGGGCTAATATCCAATATATACAAAGAACTCAAGAAGTTAGACCACAGGGAACCAAATAACCCTATTAAAAATGGGGCACAGATCTAAACAAAGAATTTTCACATGAAGAAATTCGGATGGACGAGAAACACCTTAAGAAGTGCTCAACATCTTTAGTCATTAGGAAAATGCAGATCAAAACAACCCTGAGATTTCACCTTACACCAGTCAGAATGGCTGAGGTTAAAAACTCAGGAGACAGCAGGTGTTGGCTAGGATGTGGAGAAAGAGGAACACTCCTCCACTGCTGGTGGGGCTGTAAGATGGCACAACCACTTTGGAAATCAGTCTGGTGGTTCGTCAGAAAACTGGACATGACACTTCCAGAGGACCCTGCTATACTTCTCCTGGGCATATACCCAAAGGATTCCCCAGCATGCAATAAAGACACATGCTCCATTATATTCATAGCAGCCTTATTTATAATAGCCAGAAGCTGGAAAGAACCCAGATGCCCCTCAAAGGAGGAATGGATACAGAAAATGTGGTATATTTTACACAATGGAATACTACTCAGCAATTAGAAACAATGAATTCACAAAATTTTTAGGCAAATGGTTTGATCTGGAAAGTATCATCCTAAGTGAGGTTACCCAATCACAAAAGAATACACATGGAATGCAATCTCTGATAAGTGGATATTAATTAGCCCAGAAGCTCTAAATACCCAAGGCACAAATCGCATAACAAATGACTCCCATGAAGAAGTATGGATAAGGTCCTGATCCTGGAAAGAATTGATCTAGCATAGGAGGGGAATATAAGGACAGAGAAAAAAAGGACGGAGGTGATTGGAGAATGGATGGAGAGAAGAAGGTTTATGGGACATATGGGGAGGGGGGATCTGGGAAAGGGGAAATCATTTGGAATGTAAACAAAGAATATAGAAAATAAAAATATTTTAAAAAAAAAGAAAAAAGACATGAGTTTTCATAACATTAAAAAAAAATACCTCCTGTCACATAATAAGCAAAACCACAAATGTACTAAACAAAGAAAGAATATTAAAGGCAGTAAGAGAAAAATGCCAAGTAACATATAAAATAAGACCTATCAGAATCACACCAGACTTCTCACCAGAGACTATGAAAGCCAGAAGATCCTGGGCAGATCTCATGCAGACTCTAAGGGTAAACAAATGCCAGCCAAGACTACTATACCCAGCTAAACTCTCAATCACTATAGATGGAGAAACCAAGATATTCCATGACAAAACCAAATTTACACAATATATTTCCACAAACCCAGCCCTACAAAGGAAAATAGGGGGAAAACACCAATACAAGAAGGGAAACTATACCCTGGAAAAAACAAGATAATAACCTTCTTTCATCAAATACAAAAGAAGATAACCACTCAAATATAAAATTAACATCAAAAATGATAGGAAGCAATAATCACTATTTCTTAATATCTCTTAACATCAATGGACTCAATTCCCCAATAAAAAGACATAGACTAACAGACTGGTTACATAAACAGGACCCTACATTTTGCTGCATACAGGAGACACACCTCAGTCTCAAAGACATAAACTACCTTAGAGTAAAAGGCTGGAAGACAGTTCTACAAGCAAATGGAATCAGGAGACAAGCTGGAGTAGCAATTCTAATATCAGATAAAATTGACTTTGATGACTAAGTCATCAAAAGAGACACAGAGGACAGTTCTTGTTGGTCAAAGGAAAAATCCTCCAAAAAGTACTCTCAACCCTGAACATCTATGCTCCAAATGCAAGGGTACCTTCATTCATTAAAAAAAAAAAAAACTTTGCTAAAGCTCAAAGTACACATTGCACCTAACACAATAATTGTGGGTGACTTCAACATCCAACTCTCCTCAATGGACCAACTGGGAAAACAGAAACTAAACAGGGAGACAGTGAAACAAACTACTTGGAGCTTTGGGCCAATTGGATTTAACATATATGTATATATATATATATATATATATATATATATATATATATATATATATATATATATATATATATATATGTATATATATATATGTATATGTATATGTATATGTATATAAAATTCATCCCAAAGCAAAAGAATATACCTTTTTCTCAGCACCTCATGGTACCTTCTCCAAAATCAATCAGACCATGTGTCATAAGACAGACCTCAACAAATATAAGAAGATTGAAATAATCCCATGCCTCCCTCCTATCAGATCACTATGGAGTAAAAGTGTTCTCTAATAACAACAAAAACAACAGAAAGCCCACTTACACATAGAAACTGAATAATACTCTACTCAATGATACCTTGGTCAAGAAAGAAATAAAGAAAGAAGTCAAAGACATTTTAGAATTTAACAAAAATGAAGGCACAACATACCCAAATCTATGGGACACAATGAAAGCAGTGCTAAGATGAAAACTCATAGCCCTGAGTGCCTCCAAAAAGAAAATGGAGAGAGCATACACTAGAAGCTTAACAGCACAACTGAAAACCCTGGAACAAAAAGAAACTAATTCACCCAGGAGGCAAAGAAGGCAGGAAATCATCAAACTCAGGGCTGAAGTCAATCAAGTAGAAACAAAGAGAACCATACAAAGAATCAACAAAACCAGGAGCTGGTTCTTTGAGAAAATCAACAAGATAGATAAACCCATAGCCAGACTAACCAAAGGGCACAGAGACAGTATCCAAATTAACAAAATTAGAAATGAAAAGGGAGATATAACAACAGAAACTGAAGAAATTAAAAAAAATATTAGATCCTACTACAAAAGCCTATACTCATCACAAATAGAGAATCTGGAGGAAATGGACAATTTCTTAGACAGATACCAAATACCAAAATTAAATGAGGATCACATAGATCATCTAAACACTCCCACAACCCCTACAGAAATAGAAGGGGTCATAGAAAGCCTTCCAAGGGAAAAAAAGCACAGGACCAGATGGTTTTAGTGCAGAATTCTATCAGTCCTTCAAAGGAGACTTAACACCAATACTCTTCAAACTATTTCACAAAATAGAAACAGAAGGAACACTACCCAACTCGTTCTATGAAGCCATATTTATGCTGATAGCAAAACCTCACAAAGATCCAACAAAGAAAGAGAACTTCAGGCCAATTTCCCTTATCAATATCAATGCAAAAATACTCAATAAAATTCTTGCCAACCGAATCGAAGATCACATCAAAACGATCATCCACCATGATCAAGTAGGCTTCATCCCAGGGATGCAGGGATGGTTCCATCAATGCTATCCACTATATAAACAAACTCAAAGAAAAAAACCACATGATCATTTCATTAGATGCTGAAAAAGCATGTGACAAAATTCAGCATCCTTTTATGCTGAAAGCCTTGGAAAGAACAGGAATTCAAGGCCCATACCTAAACATAGTAAAAACAATATACAGCAAACCAGTAGCCAACATCAAACTAAATGGAGAGACACTTGAAGCAATCCCACTGAAATCAGGGACTAGACAGGGCTGCCCCCACTCTCCATATCTTTTCAATATAGTTCTTGAAGTCCTAGCCAGAGCAATTAGACAATATAAGGAGGTCAAAGGGATACAAATTGGAAAGGAAGAAGTCAAACCATCACTATTTGCAGATGATATGATAGTATACTTAAGTGACCGAAAAAACTCTACCAGAGAACTCCTACAGCTGATAAACAACTTCAGCAAAGTGGCTGGTTACAAAATCAACTCAAGCAAATCAGTAGCCTTTCTATACTCAAAGGATAAGCAGACTGAGAAAGAAATTAGGGAAATGACACCCTTCACAATAGCCACCAACAGCATAAAGTATCTTGGGGTGACTCTAACTAAATAAGTGAAAGACCTATACGACAAGAACTTCATATCTCTGAAGAAGGAAATCAAAGAAGACCTCAGAAAATGGAAAAATCTTCCATGCTCGTGGATTGGCAGGATTAATATACTTAAAATGGTCATCTTACCAAAAGCAATTTACTGATTCAACGCAATCCCCATCAAAATTCCAACTCAGTTATTCATAAGAGTTAGAAAGAGCAATTCTCAAATTCATCTGGAATAACAAAAGAACCCAGGATAGCTAAAACTATTCTCAACAGTGAAAGAACTTCCAGGGGAATAGGTATCTCGGACCTCAAGCAGGAACTACAGAGCAATAGTGTTAAAAACTGCATGGTAGGGAGCGGCAGCGGCGGCGGTGGTGGCAGCAGTGCAGCAGTGGCTGGTCCAGCCTAAGGGCCATCAGCAGTGGAACCAAGGCGACAGAGGGTCCAGTTAGGCCCTGCGCCCACGACCACTGACCTTCGCTGGCCAGCCGGGCTGCAAGCACCTGAGGATTTACGGTGCCTTTTGCCGCACAGAAGCCACATCAGAACTCTGCTTCCCGCCAGTCACCAGAGACTCGCCTCCATCTTGGTTTCGGACTCCAGAGAGATCGGACAGACTGAGGTACACAAACATAACCCAAGGCCAACATCGCGGGGGTCTAAGCCCGACGGGCGTTGGCCTACACCCAGGCACTGGGCTGTTGGGGGGGGGGGGCATCAGGGTGCCAACCCAGCCAGGAGGTTTTGTTTTTTGCCCACGCCGGCGTGCACACCGCCATTTTGCCTACAGGATGCCAGAGAGCTCTAGCAAGCAAAGCTGTAACTGGCATAGCCTGAGGCTAACAAAGCAGGGGGTCTAGGCCCCAACAGGCCCTGTACTGACCCCAAGAACTGGGCGGCTTGGTGGGCCATCTGTGTGTCAACCCGCCCAGGAGGTTGTTAGTCCAGCAGACTCTCCCAGCACTTTCAGGGAGCGCGAGCGCATACGCCCGCCATCCTGGCCACCTGACAGACCCAATTAACAGTCATAGCCCGAGGGGAACTTTGCTTGGACCTTGGCCTCCCAGGCTTCTACTTGGACCCAGGGCCTGAGCAGCCAGGCTAGCCTGTGTGCACCAACCCGGTTGGGAGATCGGCTGCCCAGCAGACTGATCAGCACGCAGAAAATGTCCCAGCAGCATACACCATCAGCACTCCCTGAAGGTACAAACGGGCTCCATCTGGTTCACAGACACAATCTGGGGCAAAGCACACTAGAGCTGCAAGGGCACCCAAGAGGAAGAAAGCACATCAGCAATCAGCTACAGGGGTAACCCAGCCATATAGTGTTGCAGTAATAGCCCCAGAGCCCCTCAGGAGGCCCAAACACCAGCCAGAGACAAGACCAAATAGCTCCAAAGAACAAGATGGCAAAGGGCAAACGCAGGAATGCTACTAACAGAAATCTAGGCAATATGGCAGCATCTGAACCAAAGTCTCCAACATCAGCAAGTCCTGGTTATGCCAACACACCAGAGAAACAAGATTTGGATTTAAAATCACTGATCATGATGCTGCTAGAACAACACAGAAAGGACATAGATGAATCTCTTAAAGAAATACAGGGGAATATGAATAAGCTAGAAACCTGTATAATGGAAACAGAAAAATCACTTAAAGAAATGCAGGAGAATAAGGCTCAAGAGATAGAAGCCAATAAAGAAGAAAGGCAAAAAAAACAAAAAACAAAAAACAAACAAAAAAAAAAACTTAAAGAAATGCAGGAGAACTTGAGTCAAGAGGCAGAAGTCATGAAAGAGGAAACACAAAAATCTCTTAAAGAATTACAGGAAAACACAAACAAACAAATGATGGAAATGAGCAAAACCATCCTGGATCTAAAAACAGAAGTAGAAACAACTAAGAAATCACAAAGGGAGAAAACTTTGGAGATAGAAAACCTTGAGAAGAAATCAGAGGCCATAGATGCAAATATAAACAACAGAATACAAGAGATGGAACAGAGAATTTCAGATGCCGAAGATACCATAGAAACCATTGACTCAACAGTCAAAGAAAATGCAAAATGCAAAAAGCTTCTATCCCAGAACATCCAGGAAATCCAGGATACAATGAGCAGACCAAACCTAAGGATTATAGGTATAGATGAGAGTGAAAATTTACAACTGAAAGGGCCAGCAAATATCTTTAACAAAATTAGGGAAGAAAACGTTCCCAACTTAAAGAGAGAAATGCCTATGAATATACAAGAAGCCTACAGAACTCCAAACAGACTGGATCTGAGCAGAAATACCTCTCGCCACATAATAATTAAAACCCTAGATGCACTAAACAAAGAAAGAATATTAAAGGCAGTAAGAGAAAAAGGCCAAGTAACATATAAAGGAAGACCTATCAGAATCACACCAGACTTCTCACCAGAGACCATGAAAGCTAGAAGATCCTGGGCAGATCTCATGCAGACTCTAAGAGAACACAAATGTCAGCCAAGACTACTATACCCAGCAAAACTCTCAATCACAATAGATGGAGAAAGCAAGACATTCCATAACAAAACCAAATTTATACAATATCTTTCCACAAACCCAGCTCTACAAAGAATAATAGGAGGGAAACTCCAATACAAGGAGGGAAATTACACCCTGGAAAAAGTAAGATAGTAACCTTCCTTCATCAAACCCAAAAGAAGATAATCACTCAATTATAAAAATAACATCAAAAATGACAGGAAGTAATAATCTCTATTCCTTAATATCTCTTAACATCAATGGACTCAATTCCCCAATAAAAAGACTTAGACTAAGAGACTGGATAAGGAAACAGGACCCTACATTTTGCTGCATACAGGAAACACACCTAAATGTCAAAGACAAAAACTACCTTAGAGTAAAAGGCTGGAAGACAATTTTGCAAGCCAATGGTCTCGGGAAACAAGCCGGAGTAGCCATTCTAATATCAGGTAAAATCGACTTTCAACCTAAAGTCATCAAAAGAGACACAGAAGGACACTTCTTGCTGGTCAAAGGAAAAATCCAACAAGAAGAACTCTCAATTCTGAACATCTATGCTCCAAATACAAGGGCACCCTCATTTGTAAAAGAAACTTTACTAAAGCTCAAAGCACACATTGCACCTAACACAATAATTATGGGGGACTTCAACACTCCACTCTCCTCAATGGACTGATCAGGAAAACAGAAACTAAACAGGGACACAGTAAAACTAATTGAAGCTTTAGACCAATTAGATTTGACGGATATTTATAGAACATTTCACCCTAAAGCAAAAGAATATACCTTTTTCTCAGCACCTCATGGTACCTTCTCCAAAATTGACCATATAATTGGTCACAAGAAAGACCTCAACAAATACAAGAAGATCGAACTAATCCCATGCCTCCTATCAGATCACTACGGTGTAAGAGTGGTTTTCAATAGCAACAGAAACAACAGAACGCCCACATACACATGGAGGCTGAACAATACTCTACTCAATGGCACCTTGGCCAAAGAAGAAATAAAGAAAGAAATCAGAGACTTTTTAGAATTTAATGAAAATGAAGGCACAACATACCCAAATCTTTGGGACACAATGAAAGCAGTGCTAAGAGGAAAACTCATAGCCCTTAGTGCCTCCAAAAAGAAAATGGAGAGAGCATACATTACCAGCTTAATGACACACCTGAAAGCCCTGGAACAAAAAGAAGCTATTTCACCCAGGAGGAGTAGAAGGCAGGAAATCATCAAACTCAGGGCTGAAATCAATCAAGTAAAAACAAAGAGAACCATACAAAGAATCAACAAGTCCAGGAGCTGGTTCTTTGAGAAAATCAACAAGATAGATAAACCCTTAGCCGGACTGACCAAAGGGCACAGAGAAAGTATCCAAATCAACAAAATTAGAAATGAAAAGGGAGATATTACAACAGAAACTGAGGAAATCCAAAAAAAAATCATCAGATCCTACTACAAAAGCCTATACTCAACACAACTGGAGAATCTGGAGGAAATGGAAAATTTCCTAGACAGATACCAAATACCAAAATTAAATCAGGACCAAATAGATCATCTAAACAGTCCCATAACCCCTAAAGAAATAGAAGGGGTCATAGAAAGTCTTCCATCCAAAAAAATGCACAGGACCAGATGGTTTCAGTGCAGAATTCTATCAGACCTTCAAAAAAGACCTAACACCAATACTCTTCAGACTATTCCACAAAATAGAAACAGAACGAACCCTACCCAATTCCTTCTACGAAGCCACAATTACGCTGATAACAAAACCACACAAAGATCCAACAAAGAAAGAAAACTTCAGACCAATCTCCCTTATGAACATCGATGCAAACTTACTCAATAAAATTCTTGCCAACCCGAATCCAAGAACACATCAAAACGATCATCCACCATAATCAAATAGGCTCTATCCCAGGGATGCAGGGTTGGTTCAATATATGGAAATCCATCAATGCAATCCACTACATAAACAAACTCAAAGGAAAAAAAAACACATGGTCATTTCATTGGATGCTGAAAAAGCATTTGACAAAATTCAGCATCCTTTCATGCTTAAAGTCTTGGAAAGAACAGGAATTCAAGGCCCATACCTAAACATCGTTAAAGCAATATACAGCAAACCCGTAGCCAGCATCAAACTAAATGGAGAGAAACTTGAAGCAATCCCTCTAAAACCAGGGACTAGACAGGGCTGCCCCCTTTCTCCTTATCTTTTCAATGTTGTACTTGAGGTACTAGCTCTGGAAATTCGACAACATAAGGAGGTCAAAGGGATACAAATTGGAAAGGAAGAAGTCAAACTATCATTATTTGCAGATGACCTGATAGTCTACTAAGTGACCCAAAAAACTCCACGAGAGAACTCCTACAGCTGATAAACAACTTCAGCAAAGTGGCAGGTTATAAAATCAACTGAAGCAAATCAGTGGCCTTCCTATACTCAAAGGATAAGCAGGCTGAGAAAGAAATTAGGGAAATGACCCCCTTCACAATAGCCACAAACAGTATAAAGTATCTTGGGGTAACTCTTACCAAATATGTGAAAGATCTGTATGACAAGAACTTCAAGACTCTGAAGAAGGAAATGGAAGAAGACATCAAAAAATGGGAAAACCTCCCATGCTCATGGATCAGCAGGATTAATATAGTTAAAATGGCCATTTTGCCAAAAGGAATATACAGAATCAATGCAATACCCATCAAAATCCCAACTCAATTCTTCACAGAGTTAGAAAGAGCAATTATCAAATTCATCTGGAATAACAAAAATCCCAGGATAGCTAAAACTATTCTCAGCAACAAAAGAAAGTCTGGGGGAATCAGTATCCCTGACCTCAAGCAATACTACAGAGCAATAGTGTTAAAAACTGCATGGTATTGGTACAGTGACAGGCAGGCAATTCAATGGAACAGGATTGAAGATCCAGAAATGAACCCACACACATATGGCCATTTGATCTTTGACAAAGGGGCTGAAATCATCTAATGGAAAAAAGATAGCCTTTTCAACAAATGGTGCTGGTTCAACTGGAGGTCAGCGTGCAGAAGAATGAGAATTGATCCATCCTTGTCTCCTTGTACTAAGCTCAAATCCAAATAGATCAAGGACCTACACATAAAACCAGACACTCTGAAGCTAATAGAAAAGAAACTGGGGAAGACCCTTGAGGACATCGGTACAGGGAGAAAGTTTCTGAATAGAACACCAATAGCATATGCTCTAAGATCAAGAATTGACAAATGGGACCTCATAAAATTACAAAGTTTCTGTAAAGCAAAGGACACCATCAAAAGGACAGATCGGCAACCAACAAATTGGGAAAAGATCTTCACCAATCCTACATCAGATAGAGGGCTAATATCCAACATATATAAAGAACTCAAGAAGTTAGACTCCAGAAAACCAAACAACCCTATTAAAAAATGGGGTACAGAGTTAAACAAAGAATTCTCACCTGAAGAAGTTCGGATGGCGGAGAAACATCTTAAAAAATGCTCAACTTCATTAGTCATTAGGGAAATGCAAATCAAAACAACCCTAAGATTTCATCTTACACCAGTCAGAATGGCTAAGATTAAAAATTCAGGAGACAACAGGTGTTGGCGAGGATGTGGAGAAAGAGGAACACTCCTCCACTGCTGGTTGGGTTGCAAATTGGTACAACCACTCTGGAAATCAGTCTGGTGGTTCCTCCGAAAACTGGGCACCTCACTTCCAGAAGATCCTGCTATACCACTCCTGGGCATATACCCAAAAGATTCCCCAGCATGTAATAAGGATACATGTTCCACTATGTTCATAGCAGCCCTATTTATAATTGTCAGAAGTTGGAAAGAACCCAGGTATCCCTCAACAGAAGAGTGGATGCAAAACATGTGGTATATATACACAATGGAGTACTATTCAGCCATGAGAAACAATGAATTCATGAAATTCTTAGGCAAATGTATGGAGCTGGAGAACATCATACTAAGTGAGGTAACCCAGACTCAAAAGATGAATCATGGTATGCACTCACTAATAAGTGGATATTAACCTAGAAAACTGGAATACCCAAAACATAATCCACACATCAAATGAGGTACAAGAAGAACGGAGGAGTGGCCCCTTGTTCTGGAAAGACTCAGTGAAGCAGTATTGCACAAAATCAGAACAGGGAAGTGGGAAGGGTTGGGTGGGAAAACAGGGGGAGGGAAGGGGACTGATGGGACTTTCGGGGAGTGGGGGTCCAGAAAAGGGGAAATCATTTGAAATGTAAAAAAATGTTAATAAATTAAAAAAAAAACTGCATGGTATTGGTAGAGTGACAGGCAAGTGGACCGATAGAATAGGATTGAAGACCCAGAAATGAACCCACGCACCCATGGCCACTTAATATTCGACAAAGGGGATGAAAACATCCAGTGGAAAAAACATAGCCTTTTCAACAAATGGTGCTGGTTCAACTGGAGGTCAGCATGTAGAAGAATGCGAATTGATCCATTCTTATCTCCTTGTACTAAGCTCAACTCCAAGTGGATCAAGGACCTCGGCATATAGTCAGACACACTGAAACTAATAGAAAATAAACTGGGGAAGACCCTTGAGGACATGGGCACAGGGGGAAAGTTCCTGAACAGAACACCAATAGCTTATGCTCTAAGATCAAGAATTGACAAATGGGACCTCATAAAATTACAAAATTTCTGTAAGGCAAAGGACACTGTCAATTGGACAAAATGGCAACCAACAAATCAGGAAAAGATCTTCACCAACCCTACATCCAACAGAGGCCTAATATCCAATATATACAAAGAACTCAAGAATTTAGACTCCAGAGAACCAAATAACCCTATTAAAATTGGGGTACAGAGCTAAACAAAGAATTTTTACCTGAAGATATTTGAATGGCTGAGAAGCACTTTAAGAAATGCTCAACATCATTTGTCATTAGGGAAATGCAAATCAAAACAACCCTGAGATTTCACCTTACACCTATCAGAATGGCTAAGTTCAAAAACTCAGGAGACATCAGGTCTTAGTGAGGATGTGGAGAAAGAGAAACCCTTCTCCACTGCTGGTGGGAATGCAAGTTGTTACAACCACTCTGGAAATCAGTCTGGCAGTTCCTCAGAAAACTGGGCATGAAACTTCTGGAGGACCCTGCTATACCTCTCCTGGGCATATACCCAAAGGATTCCTCTGCACGCAATAAGGACACATGCTCCATTATGTTCATGGCAGCCTTATTTGTAATAGCCAGAAGCTGGAAAGAACCCAGATGTCCCTCAATGGAGGAATGGATACAGAAAATTTAGTATATTTACACAATGGAATACTACTAAGCAATTAAAAACAGTGAATTCATGAAGTTCTTAGGCAAATGGTGGGAAGTGGAAAATATCATCCTAAGTGAGGTAACCGAATCACAAAAGAATACACATCGAATGCAGTCACTGGTAAGTGGATATTAGCCCAGAAGCTCTGAATACCCAAGACACAATTAACATATCAAATCATTCCCAAGAAGAAGAAAGGAAATGGCCCTGGTTCTGGAAAGGCTTGATGCAGCATTGTAGGGGAGTACCAGGACAGAGAAGTGGGAGGGGTTGATTGGAGAATGGGTGGAGGGAAGAGGGCTTATGGTACTTATGGGGAGGGCGGAACCAGGAAAGGGAAAATCATTTGGAATGTAAACAAAGAATATATAAAATTAAAAAAATAATTATTACAGATAGAAAAATAAACTTCTAACTAAAGACTTTCTTATCAAAACTAAGAACTTTAGAATTTCTGTTGGTTTCTCCAGATAATCTCACTGTTTTCCATTTCCATTTCTGTGTTCTTTTCCATAGCATTTTTGAAAGAGCCACAAGCTACCCATCTGTTTACTGGTTCTTATGTCCCAGTTCAGGAATAAAATATCAGGGTTATGGAAAATACAGTGACTGTAATGTAAGCCAGCTGCTTAGGAAGTACCTCTAACTGAAAGGCACATGTCTACACATGTTTTCTGAGAGTTATCATCAACCAAATTTCATGTCCAGAAAATACTGTATTTAGAAAAAAAAAAAAAACAACTAGCTCCTTCACAGTGTTGTATGACAGTTTTTTTAAAAAAAATTCTTTATTTTATATATGTGAGTACACTGTCACTGTCTTCAAACACACCAGAAGAGGGCATTAGATCCCATTACAGATGGTTCTGTGGGGTTGCTGGGCATTGAACTAAAGACCTCTGGAAGAGTAGTCAGTGCTTTTATCCGCTGAACCATCTCTCCAGCCTGCATGACACTTTTTGGATGAATTTGTAAATGTTTTGGCTCTACCACAACCCTATTAGGATCCAGATGTACACCACCATGGGTGAGCTGTTACTTACAGGCATGTCACAGAGCTATATCAGCAAGTCCACAGCAGCACGGATGACGTCTCACAGAATCACACAGCACAGCCTTTAGGCTGCTCAAGGGCTATAGGGTGGCCTTCTAGGGACCTCAGCTACTTTTTGTTTCTTCCAGGCAGTCTAAGGGGCTGAGTTGGACTCTAAAAGGTCTTTACTATTTCTATACTCTTGGTGATGGAGGAGTTCTCAAGAATTTTGTCAATTTCAAGGACTTCCTGAAGCTATTTTGAGTTTTTTACTTCCTGTTTAACAGAGATTTCCTGCAGCATAGAATGTTTTTGTTTTCCACCCTCAGAACATCCTTTGGTTTCACCTCTTTCAAAACATTTTTTCTTAAAATGTATTATTGTTTCATCTCCTGTTTCACGTTCCATGTCTTAAGAAATTTCTCCGTTGCTCTGTAACACAGATGTTCCTGAAATGTGCTTTCACGTCCCTCATCCAGGTACAATAAATTGGAATGGGTTTAGTTTAGAATTATCATCATCTTACCCATCATTATTTAGAGTGTTATTTCCAAGCACAAGTTGTACAAATACACACACACACACACAAACACCCTAAACTCCTCATGTGACATTGCCTTTATGATGGTATACAATTTGAACTAAAGTAAATGTTGCTCATATGACTTTAGATAAGACTCAGAATACCCACAGACTCGACTATAACTTGTCTGATGCCCTGAATAAAGATGACTATTAAATGAGTCTTCAGTCTGACTCATTTTTAGGTTCCACTCTCCCATATTCATACTTCCAATTAGAGTAACAGTATTTAATAATAGTAATTTAATGACAATATTTACTAAGAGTAATTTAGTAACAATATTTAAAAGCCATTAAAATCTTGTATTACAACAACCAAAGTTGAGCAACAGCAGTTCTAGTTCTTCAAAATCCAGCCATTATTTAGGAATGAAAGAGATTTGATGGCACTCTGTGGTAGATTGCTTTGATTGTTTATTGATATAAGAGAAATAAGGCCACTGTGGGCTCTACTATTCCTTAGCCTGAGGGTCCTGAACTATATAAAATTGATCTATCTGTCTATCTATCTACCTATCTATATATCTATCTATCAAAAACCAGCTCTGACAGGGTTCAGCTACCTAAGGAGGGGATGTGAGTTTGGTGTAAAGCAGGCACACACATATTTACACACTTAGTGGATGAAGCAATCATTAACAAGTTCCAACAACTTTCTATATATGCATATATACACACACATATACACATTTGGTGGATGGAGCAAAGCTCCAACAATTTCATTTTGTCTCCCACAGCTTCTATATCCCAGGAAAATCTCTCAGGTAGTATAAAAATTACAGTTTTTACATTCTATTTTTCTTCTAGTGAATAATGACAGTGAGCATATGTAAGAAAAATCATGTTCCCAAATATCCTCACATGATCAAATGTTTTAAATTATGGATTAAAAAATACTGAACCCAAGAACCCACACACATTCCTAACTAAGAAACTCATTATAAATTAACAAGGTATAAGTAATCAAAGTAGTATTGTCAATTGGCTTCTCTTACAGGTAGAGTACAACAGGGTGCAACTGGTATGGTGCAACAAAGGGATCAACTATTATTAATTTTCTCAAAAAATAATCTTATAAAAATCTTAAAAGAATCACAAATTGAAATTTTTATAAATAACAATTATTTCTTTGAATTCTCAGGGTGAACATCTAATAATTAACAACTATTAATTAAATCATATCAAACAACTGAGGGCAAAAATGGGTACAAGAAATTAATCATCATCTGATCTCCAGCCCAGCTTTATCAAGAAAGGCATGTTGGTAGTAGTAGTCAGACTGCCTTTATTCTTGTTTCCTGAGCTTAAAATCATCCCTCACTTTATACTCAAAAATATGCCTTTGTGTACTGTAAATTTTTCCCTAAGACTTTCTATATAAATCCACTAGCAGAAACATCTTAACCTAATTTGACCAGTAATCTACATCTGCAAACTTTTTCTAAGGGTCATTGCTAACAACCAACATCCCTAAATTCTTTCCAAGGGTGGCACTTAAATCATTAATCTGCCCCAGCAGCAATGCATGAAAAAGTTCAATCCAACTAACACTGTGGGTGACAATGACATTGCCCAGTAAGGGCAATGAACCTCCCTTAGAGTTTTTACACAACTCATATATTATGAGGGATGTGGTGTGAGGGTAGCAAGCAGAGCAGAACTCCACAACAGCATGAAGTCCTCAGAACACTTAGTCCTCAGGGCTCTGCCTCTCTCAGGCACACCCACTGGGCTTGGTCTAACTGCTGTGCCACATTCCATAAAAGTTCTAATGGTTTCTCTCTTCCTCTTGCACAGCAACCAACATCTATCTAACATTATTTATGTTATGCAGTGTGTATAACATATATATGGAAATCAGAAGTACGTGCCACAATATCCTGTCTTTCCTTCTACCATGCACAAATACTGGATCAAACACAGAATAGCTGGCACAGTTGAGTTACCATTTACCTATCTGGCCAGTCCCAATACTGTGTTGTAATGCTGATTTCAAGGATTATGTAAACTCTTATTATCAAGTGTACATGATATCATCACTAGTATTTCAGAGGTAAAAGGTGCCAGCCTGGGAGCCCTTCTGCCATTTTAAACTTATTTTTCTTTCTAATAAAATTGAAAATAAATTAATTTCTCATATAATATATCCTGTTTACTGGTTCCCCAACTATGATGTTCACAGTACTTTTCCCACCTCTCCTCCCCTCCATATCCACTCATTTTCTGTCAGTCTTTAGGAAAGCACAGGCTTCTAACAGACAACAACAAAATATGACAAAATAACGTATAAAAAATCATCACACTGAGAATGGATCATGAAGGCTAACAGAAGACAAAGAACCCCAAGAGTAGGCACAAGAATCAGAAACACAGTCATTCACAGACTCACGAATCTCATAAAAATCTAAAGCCAGAAGCTATAATATATATGCAAGGACCAAACATAAACATAGTAAAAGCAATATGCAGCAAACAAGTAGCCAACATCAAAAATAAATGGAGAGAAACTTGAAGCAATCCCACTAAAATCAGGGACTAGATAAGGCTGAGGACCTCCTTCTCCATATCTTTTCAATATAGTACTTGAAGTTCTAGCTAGAAAAATCAGACAACAAAAGGAGGCCAAAGGGATACAAATTGGAAAGGAAGAAGTCAAATTATCACTATTTGCAGATGATATGACAGTATATTAAGCGACCCCAAAAATTCCACAAGAGAACTCCTACAGTTGATACACAACTTCAGCAAAGTGGCTGGATATAAAATTAACTCAAGCAAATCAAGGATACTCAAAGGATAAGCAGGCTGAGAAAGAAATTAGGAAAAATGACACCCTTCACAATAGCCACAAACAAGATCAAGTATTTGCTGTGACTCTAACCAAACAAGTGAAAGATCTGTATGAGAGGAACTTTAAGTCTTTGAAGAAAGAAATCTACAAATACCTCAGAAGATGGAAAAATCTTCCTTGCTCGTGGATTGGCAGGATTAATATAGTAAAAATGGCCATCTTGCCAAAAGCAATATACAGATTCAATGCAATCCCCATCAAAATCCCAAATCAATTCTTTATAGAGTTAGAAAGAGCAATTCTCAAATTCATCTGGAATAACAAAATACCCAGGAGAGCTAAAACTATTCTCAATAGTAAAAGAACATCTGGGGGAATCAGTATCCCTGACCTCAAGCAATACTACAGAGCAATTGTGTTAAAAACTGCATGGTATTGGTACAGTGACAGGCAAGTAGATCAATGGAATAGAATTGAAGACCCTGAAATGAACCCACACACCTATAGTCACTTGTCTTTGACAAAGGAGCTACAACCATCCAGTGGAAAAAAATAGTCTTTTCAACAAATGGTGCTGGTTCAATTGGAGGTCAGCATGCAGAATAATGTAAATCGATCCATTCTTATCTCCTTGTACTAAGCTCAACTACTAAGTGGATCAAGGACCTCCACATAAACCAGACACACTGAAACTAATAGAAAAGAAAGTGGGAAGACCCTTAAGGACATGGACACAGGGGATAATTTCCTGAACAGAACACTAACAGCTTATGCTCTAAGATCAAGAATTGACAAATGGGACCTCATAAAATTACAAAGTTTCTGTAAGGCAAAGGACACTGTAAAAAGGACAAAACAGCAACCAACAAATTGGGAAAAGATCTTCACCAACCCTACATCAGAGGGCTAATATCCAAGATATACAAAAAACTCAAGAAGGTAGACTCCAGAGAGCCAAATAACCCTATTAAAAATGGGGTACAGAGATAAAGAATTTTCACCTGAGGTATATCAAATGGCTGAGAAGCTCCTAAAGAAATGTTCAACATCCTTAGTCATCAGGGAAATGCAAATCAAAACAACCCTGAGATTTCACCTCACACCAGTCAGAATGTCTAAGATCAAAAACTCAGAAAATCAAACAGGTGCTGGAGAGGATGTGGAAAAAGAGGAATACATCTCTACTGCGGGTGGGGTTGCAAGTTGATAAAACCACTCTGGAAATCAGTCTGGCAGTTCCTCAGAAAACTGAGCATGATACTACCAGAGGACCCTGTTATACCACTCCTGGGCATATACCCAGAGGATTCCCCAGCATTTAATACAGACACATGCTCCACTATGTTTATAGCAGCCCTATTTATAATAGACAGAAGCTGGAAAGAACCCAGATGTCCCTCAATGGAGGAAGGGATACAGAAAATGTAGTATATTTACATAATGGAATACTACTCAACTATTAAAAACAATGAATTCATGAAATTCTTAGGCAAGTAGGTAGAACTGGAGAATGTCTTCTTGAGTAAGGTGACCCAATCACAAAAGAACACACATGGTATGCACTCACTGATAAGCGGATATTAGCCCAGAAGCTTGTAATACCCAAGAAACAATTCACATATCAAATTATGTCCAAGAAGATGGAAGAAGAGGCCCCTGGTCCTGGAAAGGCTCAACGCAGTACTATAGGGAAATACCAGGACAGGGAAGCAGAAGGGGTTGATTGGGGAATGGGAGGGGAAGGGCTTATAGAACTTTCGGGGAGGGGGGATCCAGAAAAGGGAAAATCATTGAAATATAAATAAAGCAAATATATAATAAAAAATAGTCCTGGAAAGATCCAGAATTCAAGGTACATACCTAAACATAGTAAAAGCATTATACAGCAAACCAGTAGCCAACATCAAACTAAATAGAGAGATACTTGAAGCAAGCCCACAAAAATCAGGGACTAAACAAGATTGTCTACTCTCTCCCACCAATTCAATATAGTATTTGAAGTCCTAGCCAGAGCAATTAGACAACAAAAGGAGGTTAAATGGGTACAAAATAGAACGAAAGAATTCAAAAGATCACTATTTGCAGATGATATGATAGTATTCTTAAGTGACCCAAAAATTCCACTAGTGAATTCCTACAGCTGATAAACAACTTCAGCAAAGGAACCCCATATAAAATTAACTCAAACAAATCAGTGGCCTTTCTCTACTCTAAGGTTAAGCAGGCTGAGAAAGAAATTAGGGAAACAACACACTTCATAATAGTCTCAAATATTATAAAATACCTTGGTATGACTCTAACCAAGCAAGCAAATGATCTATATGACAAAACATGATGTCTCTGAAGAAAGACATCAAAGATCTCAGAAGATGGAAAGATCTCCCATGCTCATGGATGGGCAGGGATAATATAGTAAAAATGGCCATCTTGCTGAAAGCAATCTACATATTCAATGCAATCCTCATCAATATTGCAACTCAATTCTTCATAGAGATAGAAAAGCAATTCAGAAATTCATTTGGAATATCAAAAAACACAGGATAGTGGCATCTCTTCTCAACAATAAAAGAACTTCTGGGGGAATCACCCTCTCTGACCTCAAGTTGAACTACAGAACAACAGTGATAAAAAAAAAAGAGCATGATATTGGTATTGTGACAGGCAGGTAGATCAATGGAATATAGTTGAATGCAGAAATGGACCCACATACTTGATCTTTGACACTTGATCTTGTTCCCTTGATCTTTGACAAAAAAGTTAAAACTATCCAGTGGAAAAAAGACAGCATGTTCAAGATATGGTGCTGGCCAGGCATGGTGGAGCACGCCTGTGATCCCAGCACTTGGGAGGCAGAGGCAGGCAAATTTCTGAGTTCGAGGCCAGCCTGGTCTACAGAGAGTTCCAGGACAGCCAGGGCTACACAGAGAAAGAAAGAAAGAAAGAAAGAAAGAAAGAAAGAAAGAAAGAAAGAAAGAAAGAAAGAAAGAAAGAAAGAAAGAAAGAAAGAAAGAAAGAAAGAAAGAAAGAAAGAAAGAAAGAAAGAACAAAAGAAAGAAAGAACAAAAGAAAGAAAGAACAAAAGAAAGAAAGAAAGAAAAGAAAGAAAAGAAAGAAAAGAAAGAAAAGAAAGAAAAGAAAGAAAGAAAGAAAGAAAAGAAAGAAGGGAAGAAAGAAAAGAAAGAAAGGAAGAAAGAAAAGAAAGAAGGAAAGAAAGAAAAAGAAATGGTGCTGGTTCAACTGGTGGTCAGCTTGTAGAAGAATGAAAAATGTTCCATTCTTATCTTCCTGTACAAAGCTCAAGTAAAAGTGGATCAAGGACCTTCGCACAAACGAGATACACTGAATCTAATAGAAGAGGGAGTGGGGGGAGATCTTGACTACATTGGCACAGGGGGAAAGTTTCTGAACAGAATACCAATGGCTTATGCTCTATGATTAAGAATTGACCAATGAGACCTCATAAAATTGCAAAACTTCTGTAAGGCAAAATGGTAAGTAACAAACTAGGAAAAGATTTTTACCAACTCTATATCTGACAGAGGGCTAATATCCAATTCATACAAAGAACTCATGAAGTTAGACTCCAGAGATACAATGTAACCCAGCTAATCATGGAAGTATGACCAGGCTTCAAGTAACTTGAGTTTAAATCCTTTTTTTTGTGTGTGTGTGGCAGAGTAATGTGCAATTAAAATGGGGAAGATATTTAATAGTTAATACTAAACCTTAAAAAGAAACCTGCTATCCCTATATTTCTTGATGCAAAGACAATTGTGATAATAAAAGAAATTATAGACAACATTTGGCATTCAAGGAAAAAAATACAAATAACCCTATTTAAAATTGGGTACTAGATAGGTCCAGTACTGGAAGGAAAGAACACCAAGGGCCTATTACATATCCAAACCAGCATTTTTTAACTGACTTCCTTTCTCAAGCTTCTCACATCCCATAAGTATAAAATTATTCATTTGGTTTTTGACAAGGCTTGATCTTCTTCCTTTCCTGGTCATCCAGTTGTTTGTTAATGCAAGTGAATAAACTTGGTAATCACCTAGACACCAATGGATATTTCGATTACACACATGCAATAATATAAATCAATAAAAGCATATGTATGAAAGTACTTGAATGAAACTTATTCCCTTGCATTCTGACAAAGAAAATGAATAAATTTTAAAATCTCGAGAAAAGAATATTAATTAATGAGTTAAATGCTATAAAATATACTATTCAGCTATTTTAATTATTTTTCTTGTTGACTTTCATTTATTTATTTTTGTTTCTTTTTATTATTATTGTATTTTTATTTACATTTCAAATGTTATCCCCTTTTCCAGTCACCACCCCCTGACTAGAAACACCCTATCCCATCTCCCTTCTCACAGCCTCTATGAGAGTATTCCTCCACCCTTTGTCTGCCTAAGGGTTTATCTATCTTGTTGATTTTGTCAAAGAACCAGCTCCTGGTTTTGTTGATTCTTTGTATAGTTCTTTTTGTTTTTACTTGATTGATTTCAGCCCTGAGTTTAATGATTTCCAACAGTCTACTCCTCTTGGGTGTATTAGCTTCTTTCTGTTCTAGAGCTTTCAGGTGTGTCATTAAGCTGTTAGTGTATGCTTTCCCTACTTTCATTTTGGAGGCACTCAGAGCTATAAGTTTTCCTCTTAGCACTGCTTTCATTGTGTTCCATAATTTTAGCTATGTTGAACCTTCATTTTCATTAAATTCTAAATAGTCTTTAATTTCTTTATTTCTTCCTTGACCAAGATATCACTGAGTGGACTATTATTACTCAGCTTCCATATGTATGTAGGCTTTCTGTTTTGTTTTGTTTTGTTGTTGCTATTAAAGATCAGTCTTAATCTGTGATGATCTGATAGGAGGCATGGGATTATTTCAGTCTTCTTATATCTGTTGAGGTCTCTTTTGTGGCTGATTATATGGTCAATTTTGGCAAGGTTCCATGCAGTGCTGAGAAAAGGGAGTATTCTTTTGATTTAGGATTAAATTTTCTATAGATATGTATTAAATCCATTTGGTCTAGTTTTCCTGTTTCTATGTTGATTGAGACTTTTGCTGGGTATAGTAGTCTGGGCTGGCAATTTTGTTCTGTTAGGGTCTGTATGAGGTCTGCCCAGGATCTTTTGCCTTTCATAGTCTCTGGTGAGAAGTCTGGTGTAATTCTGATAGGTTTACCTTTATATGTTATTTGGTCTTTTCCCTTATTGCTTTTCATATTCTTTGTTTAGTCCATTTGGTGTTTTGATTATTATGTGACTGGAGGAATTTCTTTTCTGGTATTTTTGGAGTTCTGTAGGCTTCTTGCATGTTCATGGGCATCTCTTTAGGTTAGGGAAGTTTTCTTCTATAATTTTGTGGAAGATATTTACTGGACCTTTAAGATATAACCCTTTATTCTCTTTTATACCAATAATCCTTTATTTTCATCTTCACATTGTGTCCTGGATTTCCTGGATGTTTTTTAATGAGCTTTTTACATTTTGCATTTTCTTTGACTGTTGAGTCAATGTTGTCTATGGTATCTTCAGCATCTGACGTTCTCTCTTCTATCTCTTGTATTCTGTTGCTGATGCTTGCATCTATAACTCTTAATTTCTTTCCAAGGTTTTCTTTCTCCAAAGTTGTCTCCCTTTGTGATTTCTTCATTGTTTCTATTTCCATTTTTAGATCCTGAATAGTTTTGTTCAGTTCCTTCACTTGTTTGTGTTTTTCTTTAATTCTTCAGTGGATTTTTGTTTTTCCTCTTTAAGGAACCTGTTGTCCCATGTTCACCTGTATTTCTTTAAGGGAGTTATTTATGTCCTTCTTGAAGTCCTCTACCAGCATCATGAGGTGTGATTTTCTATTCAGATCTTGCTTTTCAGGTGTGTTGAGTTTATCCAGGATTGACTGTTGTGGGAGAACTGGGTTCTGATGGTGCCATGTTGCCTTGGTTTCTGTTGGTCACATTCTTGCATTTGCTTTGCCATCTGGTTATCTCTGGTGTTAATTGGTTCAGCAGTCTCTGGCTGGAGATTGTGCCTCCTGTGGGCTTGGAAACCTGTTGCAGCGCCCCTGGGACATTAGTTCTCATCTGGCTCAGCCTAGCTCCTGGGTGCAGATGAAGCCCATAAGGACCCTGTCCCAGCTGCTCTGCCTCTCCTGTGTTCCCTGTGCTCCTAGACAGACCCCCTTGCACAGTATTCAGAGAGAAAATCAGTTATTTTCATTATTACATTTACTATAAGTTATTTTATTTGAACAACTTAATAATGTTATTATTAATAATGATATTATTTAGGAGACATTTTCAGGTATGTAGAATAATTCACAAAAATCTTAGCCAATCATAAATCAAGTAATCATCTTCAACCATTTCATTTCAAAGTGAAAAATTTAAGTTTCTATTAAATATTACCATGCTTAAAGCAGACATTTGTGCATTTATGAACAACTACTCAGTTTACCTTGATAGATTATCTGAAATGTAACGTAAATTGAGAAAACTATTTTGTGCTGACATCAGACTTGCCAAGCTAATTCTCAAAAGATATATATTATCTGAATTGATAGCTATAATTTCCTGTCCATTTAATCCTGCAGCAAGTTCTTCATGCCTAGTAGAATTATTCTGGTAAGTAAATTCAATGTGTTCAATGATCGCAAAAGACAAACTGGAAAATCAGATAATGGAGCAAAAAGTTACAATATGTACTAGTATGGGTTCATACCTGTGAATACAGAATTAGCCAAGAACAGAATTTACCCCAGATTTTAGGAAACAAATGGATTTCCTGGCTGTAGGTACCTTGAAAATTGAAATTACTATGATAAATTGGGGTTAAACAAAGAAATGGGGTGATGAGCATTGGGAAATACCAAGGAGAAAGAACATGTGGCAAAGTACTAAGGCAATGTAACCGGGAAATAATTAGATGGTAGGAAAGTGCCCCTGTGCTTCTGAATGATGATTATTGGCTATATAGCCAAAGGGAAACAAGTCTTTCACAAACATCAAAGAAACAGGCAGACACCCAAACAGTCGCCTTTCTTCCAGCAAGATCAAACACTGCTCAAAGGAAACTGGCAAGGTGTGCAACAAGCAAACCAAGTTCTTCTGTCAGTAGAATACTTTTCTGATCCATGTCCTCAATTTTCGACTTTCTCAGTGTATCAACGGCTGTACAAGCATGACCTTTCTAAGAATCAACTTGACTAAGGGCTTCAAGAATGATTCTGCACACCTATGCTGCAGCTGCGTCATTGGAATGAAAGTGAATGGCTCATGCAGAGCTACTAACATGAGCCATTAGCCCATTGTGTTTTCAGGAGAAGTATATGACCTTCCAAAAGTAATCCAAACATGTAAATGGAATAGGAACCCAACTTGCTAACTGTGACAGACAAAGCAATTTTTAAGACCATAGGTGCTACATTCAAGAGTCCAACTGTGTCTGTGTTCTGAATCTAGTCAAACACAGATAAAAGAGTTTGAAATACAACTTTCATCAATTCTATAAGGAGTTTATTTTTTTGTCCTTATTCTCTGAAAAATTGCATATCATTTGCACAATAATTATATTGCAGTAAGTATTATTTAGTCATTTATATATATGTTTCTGCATCCAGGAAGACTCACAGTTGTCACAAATTTATCTAGGATCAATTTATCTAGGATAGGTCATCTTTAAAATACAGAATAATATTTGAAAGATCATTTCCACGCATTCTATGCTCTATACAAACACGATCACTTGTTCTTTCCCTAGCAAACACACCAGTGATTGTGTAGCCCTCACAGACTCTGAGGAGCAAGGGTCTAGATCAGCCTTTCCCATTCACTTATGAGGCCCCAATAGACATCACTGCAGCACTGATGGCCTCCAGTTGGAGGGTTCTATCCTGGTGCAAGTTGGATTTGGAAGCATGGTCTCCCAAGCACCCCTTGCCCTTTCCAATCATGCTGTCCCTTCAACAGTTCCTTGTCATGCTCCCTGACAGTGGGCATCAGACTAGGTAGCACTCTGGACCCTAAGGAAGAGGGTCCTCAGCGTCCCCCCTCACTCAGAAAGCTTGGATGCTTGCCCTGCTACTGCAAGCAGACCTGCCACGCGAGGCAGCTCGCGACTGGCCCGTGCAGGCCCGAGGACAGCAGCTCTCGAGCTGTGCTTGATTCCGGAGACCAACGGTCACTCGAGTTCTGTGCGCTTCGCCCTCCGGACGTGTCCACAGATCTCGGGAGAGATAGAGCCGTTCTCAACGGATCCTGCGTGACTGCTACCTGCTGCGAGTCACGGTCACTCGAGTTCTGTGCGCTTCGCCCTCTGGACGTGTCCACAGATCTCAGGAGAGACAGAGCCTCTCTCAAAGTATCCTGCGTGACTACTACCTGCTGCCAGTCACCATTGGCAAGTGCATTTGCTGCGCCTTCAAGGGGTAGTAGCCAATTTCCCGTTTCCTGTTAAATTTCCCTTATTACTAAATGGCCAGACCTGTGGAGAGAGGCCAGCAAGCCCCAGCCCGGACTTTAACATCTGACCATAGACCACCCGTGTCCCAGCCTCCACGGCCCAGGACCCCCTTCAGTGTCCCCCAACCAAATACTGACACTGGACCCCAATGGAAGAAGCACTTGCAGGGTTCCCAGCCTACACGACATGGGACCCCCTTCAGTGTCCCCCAACCGAATATTGACACTGGACCCCAATGGAAGAAGCACTTGCAGGGTTCCCAGCCTCCATGGTCCAGGACCCCCTTCAGTGTCCCCCAACCGAATACTGACACCAGACCCCAATGGAGGAAGCACTTGCAGGGTTCCCAGCCTCCACGGCCTGGAACCCCCTTCAGTGTCCCCCAACCAAATACTGACACCAGACCCCAATGGAGGAAGCACTTGCAGGGTTCCCAGCCTCCAAGGCCTGGGACCCCCTTCAGTGCCCCTCAAACGAATACTGACACCCAACCACAATGGAGGAAGCACTTGCAGGGTTCCCAGCCTCCACGCCCTGGGACCCCCTTCAGTGTCCCCCAAGCAAAAAGAGACACGCGACCACAATGGAGGAAGCACTTGCAAGGTTCCCAGCCTCCATCGCCTGGGACCCCCTTCAGTGTCCCCCAACCAAATACTGACACCAGACCCCAATGGAAGAAGCACTTGCAGGGTTCCCAGCCTCCACGCCCTGGGACCCCCTTCAGTGTCCCCAAAGCAAAAAGAGACACTGGACCACAATGGAGGAAGCACTTGCAGGGTTCCCAGCCTCCACGCCCTGGGACCCCCTTCAGTGTCCCCCAAGCAAAAAGAGACACCCGACCCGAATGGAAGAAGCACTTGCAAGGTTCCCAGCCTCCACGCCCTGGGACCCCCTTCAGTGCCCCCCAACCAAATACTGACACCCAACCACAATGGAGGAAGCACTTGCAGGGTTCCCAGCTTCCACGGCCTGGGGCCCCCTTCAGTGTCCCCCAAGCAAAAAGAGACACCCGACCCGAATGGAAGAAGCACTTGCAAGGTTCCCAGCCTCCATCGCCTGGGACCCCCTTCTGTGCCCCCCAACCAAATACTGACAGCAGACCCCAATGGAGGAAGCACTTGCAAGGTTCCCAGCCTCCACGGCCTGGGACCCCCTTCAGTGTCCCCCAACCAAATACTGACACCAGACCCCAATGGAGGAAGCACTTGCAGGGTTCCCAGCCTCCACGGCCTGGGACCCCCTTCAGTGTCCCCAAAGCAAAAAGAGACACCGGACCACAATGGAGGAAGCACTTGCAGGGTTCCCAGCCTCCACGCCCTGGGACCCCCTTCAGTGTCCCCCAACCAAATACTGACACCAGACCCCAATGGAGGAAGCACTTGCAGGGTTCCCAGCCTCCACACCCTGGGACCCCCTTCAGTGCCCCCCAACCGAATACTGACACCCAACCACAATGGAGGAAGCACTTGCAGGGTTCCCAGCTTCCACGGCCTGGGGCCCCCTTCAGTGTCCCCCAAGCAAAAAGAGACACCCGACCCGAATGGAGGAAGCACTTGCAAGGTTCCCAGCCTCCATCGCCTGGGACCTCCTTCAGTGCCCCCCAACCAAATACTGACACCAGACCCCAATGGAGGAAGCACTTGCAGGGTTCCCAGCCTCCACGCCCTGGGACCCCCTTCAGTGTCCCCCAACCAAATACTGACACCAGACCCCAATGGAGGAAGCACTTGCAAGGTTCCCAGCCTCCACACCCTGGGACCCCCTTCAGTGTCCCCAAAGCAAAAAGAGACACTGGACCACAATGGAGGAAGCACTTGCAGGGTTCCCAGCCTCCACTCCCTGGGACCCCCTTCAGTGCCCCCCAACCGAATACTGACACCCAACCACAATGGAGCAAGCATTTGCAGGGTTCCCAGCTTCCACGGCCTGGGGCCCCCTTCAGTGTCCCCCAAGCAAAAAGAGACACCCGACCCGAATGGAGGAAGCACTTGCAAGGTTCCCAGCCTCCACCGCCTGGGACCCCCTTCCATGCCCCCCAACCAAATACTGACACCAGACCCCAATGGAGGAAGCACTTGCA
Source organism: Apodemus sylvaticus (assembly GCF_947179515.1). Lineage (NCBI taxonomy): Eukaryota > Metazoa > Chordata > Mammalia > Rodentia > Muridae > Apodemus > Apodemus sylvaticus. Next base: position 107,973,141 of record NC_067495.1, read on the forward strand.
GGGTTCCCAGCCTCCACGGCCTGGGACCCCCTTCAGTGTCCCCAAAGCAAAAAGAGACACCGGACCACAATGGAGGAAGCACTTGCAGGTTTCCCAGCCTCCACGGCCTGGAACCCCCTTCAGTGTCCCCCAAGCGAAAAGAGACACCCGACCACAATGGAAGAAGCACTTGCAGGGTTCCCAGCCTCCACAGCCTGGGACCCCCTTCAGTGCCCCCCAACCAAATACTGACACCCAACCACAATGGAAGAAGCACTTGCAGGGTTCCCAGCCTCCACGCCCTGGGACCCCCTTCAGTGTCCCCCAACCAGATTATAATGCCCTAAATCAACGGGGGCCGCACATGACCAGCAGAGACCTGAGGGACTTTGTGCCTCCAGTGCTCCTTAGACCAACTCAGCACAAGTTCAGGAGTTCAAAGTCCTGTGAGGTCCAGAGATTCAAAAAACCTGATGCTCATGTTACAGAAGAGCTACAGAAACCCAATGCTCTTATAAAGGGTTCAGTCAATCAGAGGACCCCCTTCAGTGCCCCCCAAGCAAAAAGAGACACCAGACCTCAATGGAGGAAGCACTTGCAGGGTTCCCATCCTCCATGGCCTGGGACCCCCTTCAGTGCCCCTCAAATGAATACTGACACCCAACCACAATGGAGGAAGCACTTGCAGGGTTCCCAGGCTCCACTGTCTGGGACCCCCTTTAGTGTCTCCCAACCAGATTATAATGCCCTAAATCAACGGGGGACACACATGACCAGCAGACACCCGAGGGACTTTGTGCCTCTGGGGCTCCTTAGACCAACTCGGCACAAGTTCAGGAGTTCAAAGCCCTATGAGGACCAGAGATTCAAAAAACCTGATGCTCATGTTACAGAAAAGCTACAGAAACCCAAAGCTCTTATAAAGGGTTCAGTCAATCAGAGGACCCTGGACCCTCCGAGGGATCTGAAAGAGAACAAGAAATGGACAGTTTCTCTCCCTTTGGGGATTTCTGCAGAAATAAGCAACCCACTGGCCAGGGACACCAGAACATCTGCTTTACAGCCGGCCACCAGCAAAAGAGTGGCCTCATCTTCTGTGCTCACACATGGGAAGGTGAAAAGAGGCAAGCCTATGTCTACTGGGTTTGAAGAACCTGTGGATCATGACAAGATGAGTGCCAGAGTGCCTGCAACATCTATAGATAACAGTGCCAGAGATGCCAGTGAAAAGTTCAAAGATCACACAGTGCCTGGGCCATCTTCTGCTGACTCTTCTGCTGGCCAACATGGACAGGTAATTCTCCCACACATTCAAGGTTCCATACACCCTTCCCTATATAGCCAAGGAGATCTGGGATCTTCCACTTCTCCCCAAGATTCTCAGGGACTGTCCCTATCCACCCAAGATGTTCTGGAACTCACCAAATGTTTCCAAGGGTTTTTGGGACATTCCACATCTGCCCAGGCATCACAAAGACCTCCCACTAATGCTGAAAGGAAAATCATTCATGCCTTAGCTTCCAGAAGGAGTTTCAAAAGTTTATCCCCTACCCTACATGTCTCTAATCTTTCCAATTCTCTTCCAAAGCATGTTGGACAAGACCCCTCTGGTCAAGGGGACTTACAACAGGCCCCATCAGACAAAGAGGGCTCCAAACATCCTCCCAAAGGTAAGTTCAGTGATTTCTCATTTTCCCCAAATGTATCAAGACCTACCACCTCTCCCCAGGAGAGTTTAATAGGTTTGAGAGCTGTCAAAGAAGGGCAGAGAGCTAAGTTCTCTCACAAAGACAGACAAAGGTGTTCCCCCTCTCCCCCAAAGCACCCTATGCAATCTGCTTCAAGTAAAGTGAGTTTGCAACCTGACCCTGCTGACCAAGGGGATTTCAGAATTTCTCCATTAAAGCAAGAGGGCTTTGAAAGTCCTCTACAATTAAAAAATGTTCTCAGGCTCTCTCCGCTTCTGGATCCAGACCAGCCTGGGCAGCAACACCACATCTCCAGGTCCTGCAAGAGGCAAGAGGAGCTTCTGGGCGGCCAGTGGGGAGAAGTCAGTGTGCTCAGGTGAATCCAGCGGGCCCCAGCAGGAGCCCTCAGGTGCCTGCTTTGGGATCTGAACAGCCTGGCCACAGCACTCGGTCTCCAGGAAGTGCGGGAGACCTGGTGTGCACCCAGAGGCAGTCTGGGAGCTCACAGCACAGCTTGCTCCTGTGGCACTGAGCTTAGGTTCCAATCCTGAGGCCTCTGGCAGGAGCACTCAGATCTCTCCACTTCCAGATCCAGATCAGCCTGGGCGGCAACACCACAACTCCAGGTCCTGCAAGAGGCAAGTGGGGCTTCAGGGCAGCCAGCGGGGAGAAGTCAGTGTGCTCCGGTGAATCCAGCAGGCCCCAGCGGGAGCCTTCAGGTGTCTGCTTCGGGATCTGAACAGCCTGGGCAACAGCACCCTGTCTCTAGGCAGTGCAGGAAGTAAGCTGTACACCAGAGGCCACCTGGGAAGGGGGACCTTGCACTGGTGAGTCCAACATTGACAAGACCAACTAACACCAGTGAGAACTAGATGGCAAAAGGCAAACGAAGGAACGTCACTAACAGAAATCAAGGCAATATGGCAACATCTGAACCCAATTCTCCTTTACCAGCATGTCCTGTATACCCCATCACACCAGTAAAACAAGATTTGGATTTAAAATCACTGGTCATGATGCTGGTACAGAAACACATGAAGGACATACTTAAAGAAATTCAGGAGAAAATGTATCAAAAGGTAGAAGCCCTTGCAAGGGAAACACAAAAATCATTGAAAGAAATCCAGGAGAATACAAAAGCCAATAATGAGGAAATGCAAAAAACACTAAAAGAAATACAGGAGAACTTTGGTCAACAGGCTGAGGTCATGAAAGAGGAAACACAAAAATCTCTTAAAGAATTACAGGAAAGCACAAACAAGCAGTGAAGGAGCTAAGTAAAACCATCCAGGATCTAAAATCAGAAGTAGAAACAACTAAGTAAACTCAAAGGGAGACAACTTTGGAGATAGAAAGCCTTGGGAAGAAATCAAGGGACAGAGATGCAAATATCAACAACAGAATACAAGAGATAGAAGAATCTCAGATGCTGAAGATTCCATAGAAACCATGGACTCAACAGTTAAAGAAAATGCAAAATGCAAAAAGCTTGTAACCCAAAATATCCAGGAAATCCAGGACACAATGAGAAGACCAAACCTAAGGATTATAGGCATAGATGAGAGTGAAGATTTACAACTTAAAGGGCCAGCAAATATCTTCAATAAAATTATGGAAGAAAACTTCCCTAACCTAAAGAGAGAGATGCCCATGAATATACAAGAAGCCTACAGAACTCCAAACAGACTGGACCAGAACAGAAATACTTCCCGTCACATAATAATCAAAACACCAAATGTTCTAAACAAAGAAAGAATATTAAAGGCAGTAAGAGAAAAAGGCCAAGTAACATATAAAGGAAGACCTATCAGAATCACAGCAGACTTTTCACCTGAGACTATGAAGGCTAGAAGGTCCTGGGCAGATCTCATGCAGACTCTAAGAGAACACAAATGCCAGCCAAAACTACTATATCCAGCAAAACTCTCAATCACCATAGATGGAGAAACTAAGATATTTCACGACAAAACCAAGTTCACCCAATATCTATCCACAAACCCAGCCCTAAAAAGGATAATAGGAGGAAAACACCAATACAAGGAGGGAAACTTCACCCTGAAAAAAGCAAGATAGTAACCTTTCATCAAACCCAAAAGAAGTTAAGCAATCAAATTTAAAAAATAACGTCAAAAATGATAGGAAGTAACAATCACTATTCCTTAATATCTCTTAACATCAATGGACTCAATGCCCCAATAAAAAGACACAGACTAACTGACTGGATACGTAAACAGGACCCTACATTTTGCTGCTTACAGGAAACACACCTCAGGGTCAAAGACAAACACTACCTTAGAGTAAAAGGCTGGAAGACAATTTTACAAGCAAATGGTCTCAGGAAACAAGCTGGAGTAGCCATTTTAATATCAGATAAAATTGACTTTCAACCCAAAGTCATCAAAAGAGACTCTGAGGGACACTTCTTGCTGGTCAAAGGAAAAATACAACAAGAAGAACTCTCAATCCTGAACATCTATGCTCCAAATGCAAGGGCACCCTCTTTCATAAAAGAAACTTTATTAAAACTCAAAGCACACATTGCACCTAACACAATAATTGTGGGTGACTTCAACACTGCACTTTCCTCAATGGACCGATCAGGAAAACAGAAACTAAACAAGGACACAATGAAACTAATTGAAGCTTTGGACCAATTAGATTTAACTGATATATATAGAACATTCTATCCTAAAACAAAAGAATATACCTTTTTTTCAGCATCTCATGGTACCTTCTCCAAAATCGACCATATAATTGGTCACAAGACAGACCTCAACAAATATAAGAAGATAGAACTAATCCCATGCCTCCTATCTGATCACTATGGAATAAAAGTGGTCTTCAATAGCAACAGAAACAACAGAAAACCCACAAACACGTGGAAATTGAACAATACTCTACTCAATGATACCTTGGTCAAGGAAGAAATAAAGAAAGAAATTAAAGACTTTTTAGAACACAATGAAAATGAAAACACAACATAATCAAATCTATGGGACACAATGAAAGCAGTGCTAAGAGGAAAACTCATAGCCCTTAGTGCCTCCAAAAAGAAAATGGAGAGAGCATACATTACCAACTTAATGACACACCTGAAAGCCCTAGAACAAAAAGAAGCTATTTCACCCAGGAGGAGTAGAAGGCAGGAAATCATCAAACTCAGGGCCGAAATCAATCAAGTAGAAACAAAGAGAACCATACAAAAAATCAACAAAACCAGGAGCTGGTTCTTTGAGAAAATCAACAAGATAGATAAACCCTTAGCCAGACTGACCAAAGGGCACAGAGAAAGTATCCAAATTAACAAACTTAGAAATGAAAAGGGAGACATAACAACGGAAACTGAGGAAATCCAAAAAATCATCAGATCCTACTACAAGAGCCTGTACTCAACACAACTGGAGAATCTGGAGGAAATGGACAATTTCCTTGACAGATACCAAATACCAAAATTAAAACAGGACCAACTAGACCATCTGAACAGTCCCATAAAGCCTAAAGAAATAGAAGGAGTCATAGAAAGTCTTCCAACCAAAAAAAGCACAGGACCAGATGGTTTCAGTGCAGAATTCTACCAGACCTTCAAAGAAGAGTTAACACCAATACTCTTCAAACTATTCCACAAAATAGAAACAGAAGGAACACTAACCAATTCCTTCTACGAAGCCACAATTACGCTGATACCAAAGCCACACAAAGATCTAACAAAGAAAGAGAACTTCAGACCAATTTCCCTTATGAACATCGATGCAAAAATACTCAATAAAATTCTTGCCAACCGAATCCAAGAACACATCAAAACGATCATCCACCATGATCAAGTAGGCTTTATCCCGGGAATGCAGGGTTGGTTCAATATACGGAAATCCATCAATACAATCCACTACATAAACAAACTCAAAGAACAAAACCACATGGTCATTTCATTGGATGCTGAAAAAGCATTTGACAAAATTCAGCATCCTTTCATGCTTAAAGTCTTGGAGAGAACAGGAATTCAAGGCCCATACCTAAACATAGTAAAAGCAATATACAGCATCAAACTAAACGGAGAGAAACTTGAAGCAATCCCACTGAAATCAGGGACCAGACAAGGCTGCCCCCTTTCTCCTTATCTTTTCAATATTGTACTTGAGGTACTAGCTCGGGCAATTCGACAACATAAGGAGGTCAAAGGGATACAAATTGGAAAGGAGGAAGTCAAACTATCATTATTTGCAGAAGACATGATCGTCTACCTAAGTGACCAAAAGAACTCCACTAGAGAGCTCCTATAGCTGATAAATAACTTCAGCAAAGTGGCAGGTTATAAAATCAACTCAAGCAAATCAGTGGCCTTCCTATACTCAAAGGATAAGCAGGCTGAGAAAGAAATTAGGGAAATGACCCCCTTCACAATAGCCACAAACAGTATAAAGTATCTTGGGGTGACTCTTACCAAACATGCGAAATATCTGTATGACAAGAACTTCAAGACTCTGAAGAAGGAAATGGAAGAAGACCTCAAAAAATGGGAAAACCTCCCATGCTCATGGATCGGTAGAATCAATATAGTTAAAATGGCCATTTTGCCTAAAGCACTATACAGATTCAATGCAATACCCATCAAAATCCCAACTCAATTCTTCACAGAGTTAGAAAGAGCAATTATCAAATTCATCTGGAACAACAAAAAACCCAGGATAGCTAAAACTATTCTCAGCAACAAAAGAAAATCTGCGGGAATCAGTATCCCTGACCTCAAGCAATACTACAGAGCAATAGTGTTAAAAACTGCATGGTATTGGTACAGTGACAGGCAGGAGGATCAATGGAACAGGATTGAAGATCCAGAAATGAACCCACACACCTATGGCCACTTGATCCTCGACAAAGAGGCTGAAGACATCCAATGGAAAAAAGATAGCCTTTTCAACAAATGGTGCTGGTTCAACTGGAGGTCAGCATGCAGAAGAATGCGAATTGATCCATCCTTGTCTCCTTGTACTAAGCTCAACTCCAAATGGATCAAGGACCTCCACATAAAGCCAGATACTCTGAAGCTAATAGAAAAGAAACTGGGGAAGACCCTTGAGGACATCGGTACAGGGAGAAAGTTTCTGAACAGAACACCAATAGCGTATAGCTGATAAATAACTTCAGCAAAGTGGCAGGTTATAAAATCAACTCAAGCAAATCAGTGGCCTTCCTATACTCAAAGGATAAGCAGGCTGAGAAAGAAATTAGGGAAATGACCCCCTTCACAATAGCCACAAACAGTATAAAGTATCTTGGGGTGACTCTTACCAAACATGCGAAATATCTGTATGACAAGAACTTCAAGACTCTGAAGAAGGAAATGGAAGAAGACCTCAAAAAATGGGAAAACCTCCCATGCTCATGGATCGGTAGAATCAATATAGTTAAAATGGCCATTTTGCCTAAAGCACTATACAGATTCAATGCAATACCCATCAAAATCCCAACTCAATTCTTCACAGAGTTAGAAAGAGCAATTATCAAATTCATCTGGAACAACAAAAAACCCAGGATAGCTAAAACTATTCTCAGCAACAAAAGAAAATCTGGGGGAATCAGTATCCCTGACCTCAAGCAATACTACAGAGCAATAGTGTTAAAAACTGCATGGTATTGGTACAGTGACAGGCAGGAGGATCAATGGAACAGGATTGAAGATCCAGAAATGAACCCACACACCTATGGCCACTTGATCCTCGACAAAGAGGCTGAAGACATCCAATGGAAAAAAGATAGCCTTTTCAACAAATGGTGCTGGTTCAACTGGAGGTCAGCATGCAGAAGAATGCGAATTGATCCATCCTTGTCTCCTTGTACTAAGCTCAACTCCAAATGGATCAAGGACCTCCACATAAAGCCAGATACTCTGAAGCTAATAGAAAAGAAACTGGGGAAGACCCTTGAGGACATCGGTACAGGGAGAAAGTTTCTGAACAGAACACCAATAGCGTATGCTCTAAGATCAAGAATTGACAAATGGGACCTCATAAAATTACAAAGTTTCTGTAAGGCAAAGGACACCATCAAAAGGACAAATCAGCAACCAACAAATTGGGAAAAGATCTTCACAAATCCTACATCAGATAGAGGGCTAATATCGAATATATATAAAGAACTCAAGAAGTTAGACTCCAGAAAACCAAACAACCCTATGGGGTACAGAGTTAAACAAAGAATTCTCACCTGAAGAACTATGGATGGCGGAGAAGCATCTTAAAAAATGCTCAACTTCATTAGTCATTAGGGAAATGCAAATCAAAACAACCCTGAGATTTCACCTTACACCAGTCAGAATGGCTAAGATTAAAAATTCAGGAGACAGCAGGTGTTGGAGAGGGTGTGGAGAAAGAGGAACACTCCTCCACTGCTGGTGGGGTTGCAAATTGGAACAACCACTCTGGAAAGCAGTCTGGTGGTTCCTCTGAAAACTGGGCACCTCACTTCCAGAAGATCCTGCTATACCACTCCTGGGCATATACCCAGAGGATTCCCCACCATGTAATAAGGATACATGCTCTACTATGTTCATAGCAGCCCTATTTATAATTGCCAGATGCTGGAAAGAACCCAGGTATCCCGCAACAGAAGAGTGGATGCAAAAAATGTGGTATATCTGAACAATGGAGTACTATTCAGCCATTAGAAACAATGAATTCAAGAAATTCTTAGGCAAATGGATGGAGATAGAGAACATCATACTAAGTGAGGTAACCCAGACTCAAAAGGTGAATCATGGTATGCACTCACTAATAAGTGGATATTAACCTAGAAAACTGGAATACCCAAAACATAATCCACACTTCAAATGAGGTACAAGAAGAAAGTAGGAGTGGCCCCTTGTTCTGGAAAGACTCAGTGAAGTAGTATTCGGCAAAACCAAAACGGGGAAGTGGGAAGGGGTGGGTGGGAGGACAGGGGGAGAGAAGGGGGCTTACGGGACTTTCTGGGAGTGGGAGGCTAGAAAAGGGGAAATCATTTGAAATGTAAATAAAAAGTATATCGAATAAAAAAAATTATGCAATTGTCAGGAGCAAAAAAAAAAAAAAAAGTTCTCAGATCATTTCCTACACTCCAAAGAAGACTATATGGAACTAATATTCCCTAAGTGAGCCTCCTACCGCTCATACCTGTCCAAGCAGAGACAAAAATTTCCACATCTACACCAGAAGTTCAAGGAACTATAGAGACTATTGAGAGTTCTACACATATGCAGGATGTGGTAGAAACTCCTGAGTCCACCCAAGGGACTCTTGTGCCTTCTACACATACAAAAAGTGAACTAGCACCCTCACTATCTTCCCCAGGGGCTCTGAGACCTCCCCAATCTGTCAGGGGGGCACTAGGATTGTTCCCCTCTACAGAAGAGGGTCAAAGGCATGTTCTCAAAAGTGATCTCCCATAGAAAGGGAGATTAAATCATTCTCCTGCTATGAAAAGTGAACCTGAATATGCCCTTTCTAGCAGAAGAAGACTGAAACGTGCTCCCTCTAAACAATGAGTATTCAGAAAGTTCCACACTGACCAAGAAATATTCAAATATCCCATACCAGCCAAAAGGGCCCTCCTGACTTGTCGTCAGGACCCAAAGAGCCAAGGTTGTGCCCAAACACTCCCAGGGAGCCATGCACACTCTGTATCTGTACAGTGTGCTGAAACTATACAACTTTCCATGCTTCCCCAGGGAACTCTAGGACATTCTGAATCCATAAGAGAGGCTGTAAAAATTTCCACATATACATCAGAGATTCTAGGATTTCCAAAACCTGTACAGGATTCTCTGAATACTACCCTATCTCACAAAGGGACTGTGTGACAGGATATATCTACAAAAGGAGTTCTAGCCACAGTTCCATCTTTAGAAGTGTCTCATGGTTGTGACACATCTACAAAATATGTTCTAGGACATATTCCATCTGTTCCAAAGGTTCTGGGTTCAATCCTATGTGAACAAAGGGCTATGGCATGTGATATGCACACACATACATCTGTAGCATCCTGTACATCTAAAGATGGGGATGCCTTAGATTCCGCCTGTGCACAAGAATCCATAGGACATCCCCATCTTTCACAGGAGGCTATGGGAACTTCCCTATCTCCTAAAGAGGATCAGGCATCTTCTCCATCTACACAAGATACTACAGACTCTTACCTATCTGCACATAAGGCTGTTGGTCATTCTCCAGGCCCACAAATGACTCCAGAACATCTTCCAAATACCCCAAAGGCTCTGAATTTTACCTTATCTTCTGAAGGGGCCTTGGAACATGTTTTCCCATCAAGCTGGCTGTGAAATCTGACACTTCTATACAAAATGAGTTACCCCCTGAAGAACGTGTTCTTCGAACTTCCACAAATAAGCAAGGAGGTCTAGAAACTTCTATAACTGCCCATGAGGCTCTTAGACCTCTCGCATATGTCCATGGTGCTCTAGGAGAGGCCACACCTATACAGGTAGCTTTAGTAGCTTCTCATTCTGAAGCAAGTCAAGACTTGTGCAGACATATTAAGACCTTCCCCATCTGAGTAAGAGGCCATAGAATCTACCATATCTGAACAGGGTACTTTACAATTATCTCCATCTACCCAAGAGTTTTTTGTTAACATGCCTTCTCTGGGGGAAAATAGTAGACATTCTCCCTCTACCAAAGTGGTCCCCAGGCCTCCAGTTTCTCTAAAAATCAAGTTAAGTGTTGATCCTTCTGACAAAGAAGGTTTAAGACCTTCTGCACAAGTGGGGTTTACATCATCTCCTGCTGCCAAATAACCATCAAAAGTTACAACTACTCCTCAGGTGAGTCCCATACCTTCTATATCTGTCCAAAAGACCTTGGAATATTCAACAGATGGCCAAGGGACTGTGGAAAGTTGCCAGTCTACCAAATGGCATGCTAGACAGTCCATATCTTCCCAAAAGGCTCAAGGGCTTTCTCTGTCTACCCACAAGGCTCTAGTATTTACACCATCTGCCCCAGGGCTTCAGGGAATTTCTTCATCTCTCTCAAGTGCTCCAGAAAATTTTCCCCATGCTCAAGGTGATTTGTTACTGTGCAAATCAGACTTCAGTACTACACAACCTCTTCTACATTACAAAGGGTTTAAGGGAAAGTCCACATCTAAAAAAACAAAAAAAACAAAAAAACTCATCTAGAAGTTGTGCCATTAGCCAAAACATATGTAAAAACTTCCATTTCTTCTAAAGAATCTAAAAGTCCTTCTGCCTCCAGTACCCTTGCAGGAGAACATTTACCATTCACCATAGGATCTCTGGAACCATCAAAATCTAAGCAGGGATATCTAGAAACTTTACCAACTGTCCAAATGTCTTTAGGATGTTCAGGATCTTTCCCTGAAGCTCTGGATGCTCAGGGAACAAAAGAATCTTTGCCATCTTGCCAAGGTGTTGTGAAAGCTTTTCCATCTTCAATAAATTTTTCAGTATATTCATCCCCCCTCCCAGGAGACCTGAAACTTTCCCACCAGCACAGGGGTTTTAGGACATGTCTCCAAAGCTCAGAGGCCTATGTAAACTTCTTCATCCTCATCTGTGTTTACAGGACCTTTGATGTCTTTGCAAGGGCCTCTGGATCTTTCCACAAACACCCAGAGTACTGATTCTACTTCACTAACTACCCAAGGGACTCTTGCACCTTTGTTATCTCTCCCAGCTAAAATGGGAACCTACCAATCAGCACAAAAGATGCTAGGACTTTTGCCACCTAGACCAGAAGCTCTAGTAATTTCCCCTTCAGCCACTGTGGTGCTTTGACTCTTACCAGTGGCTCCACAGCCTCTGGGGCTTTTTCCATCATCTCAGGAGACATCAAATATACGGCACATCCCTAGAGATGTAAATTTATCTCAGTATGGCTCAGGGGTACCCCAATGGCAACAGGGAGCTCCCTCATCCTCAGAAGGAAGTGTAGTTAGTACCTTTGTCTTCTTCCCAAGGGGCTGTGGGACAATCCTTATCTGCACAACATACTCTAGAACATTCCACATATGCACACGGAACTCTAAGGTGTTCTCTGCCTAGTCTAGGTGATATGGAACATCCCTTGTTTTCCCAGGGGACTAAAGGACCATTGCAATCTTTGGATATGAATATGAGGACATATTTACATGCTAAGGGATCTCCAGAACATTTGAAAAATGTCTCAGGTTTTCCAAGACATAAGCAGTCTTGTACTGATCCTGTGGGAATTTCCTTACCTGTTCTTGCTTCAGAGGCTTTTATATCTTCCTCTTCTTTCCAAGAATCTTATGGGTCTTTGCTATCCACCAAGAAAGGTGTAAAAGACTCACATTCTGCATCAAATGCACAGAAATATCATCCATTTACTGCACAGGTCTTAGAACCTTTGGTAACTACCCAAGAACCACTAAACTTTTACATACCTTCTAAACAGAATGTGCATTCTTTGCCATCTACAATAGGGGATTTTCCTTTACAAAGGACTCTTGAAATATCATCACAGGCACAAGGGACCCTAGAGCCTTTGGTATCTGCCAAAGGGGAAGGTACAAAAAACAATTCAGAAAAAGACAATCTGAGACAGTCTTTATCACTACAAGGAACTGTAGAACCATCTCGACATAAGACAAGGGCTTTAGGATGTTCCCAACATACTCATAGGATGGCTCACATATTGCCATCTAAACAAGAGGATGAGAAATACTCTCTTTCTCCTAAAGCTGCTACAGGACTGCCAAAATCTGAAACTAAGACTCTAGAAAATTTGCCACCTGAACAAAGATCTTCTTCATCTACTCAGAAAACTAAAAAAAAAAAAAAAAAAAAAAAAAAAAAAAAAAAAAAAAAACTAAAAAAAAAAAAAAAAACCCTGTTGTTATCTTCCCAAGGGAGTGTGAAACATTCCTCATCTGTACCACATGATCAGCAAACTCCCCAAACTACATCAGGGACTTGCACAACTGCAAGATGTATACAAGGGACACTAGAACATTCTATGTCTATCCAGAAAACTGTGGGTTCTTCACCATCTACTCCAGGACTTCTAGAGCAGTCAGCATCTTTCCAAAAGAATGTAGGGCACTCATCCCGCAAGGTAGAATCTCAGGTTACCTCGCCATCTATCCAAGGGACTACAGGTCTTTTGCCACTCCCTCAGGACATACAGGACATTCACACTATGACCCAGGATCTCAGGAATCTTCTTTAGAAGTCTCAAGGTATCTAGCATACTTACTATCTACCAAACGTTGTATATCTGCTCATGCAACTGTGGGCCTGTCACCATATACTCAAGAGTCTCTCCAGCAGTCATCATCATCTGCACTGAAGAATCAGGGTACACCTGAGTCTGCCCCATGTACTCATAAGAATTTGTATTCTGTCTCAGGTTCTTTGGGAATTTCTCCATGTGTGTTAAGGACTACAGGAACTTTGCTACATGCCCCAAAGCCCCATGGCCATTCCTCACCAACACAAGCAAGCCCAGCCCCTCCACCTGCTTTGCAAAAAGCTGTGATAACTTTACCCTATTCACAATCAACTCTTGAGCTGCATGCAAAACCACAAATTTCTCCATTACCCTCACCATCTATTCAGGTGCCTGGGCAAGCTTCTGGTTATGCACAAGCCACTTTGGGACAGCCCATAGCTGCATAGGGAGTTGAAGAACTCTTGCTTTCTAGCTCAGGGACTCTAGGTAATAAAGAAAGTGACAAGCAGGATCTAGGGATTTTTTTCATCTGTCCAAGGGCCTCTGGGAATCTCCTTACCTGCAGAAGGAACTTTAGGATATTTGTCATCTGCACAAGGGGTTTTGGGAACTTTCCTATCTGCCCAAGGGTCTCAGAATCTGTCAACATCCAAAAAGGGACCTATAGGAACAGTGTCATCTGTGCCAAAGTCTTTGAAATATCCAACTCCTCCTCCATAGGACTCTCAAATTGTCTCCATCTGCTCAACAAACTGTACCATGATCATCATGTTCTGCAGAGACTACTGTACCTTTCCTATCTAGCCAGGAAAATCTGGGAACTTTTTTGTCTTCATCAGGTTATCCAGAACACTCCCCACCTGCACCAGGTGGTCAGGCACATCCACTATCTAGTCCAGCAGCTCTAGGACCTTTACTAACTTCTAAAGGGCACAAGAAAAACTTCACAGCTCCAAAGGGAACTTTGCCTGTGCAAAGTTCTTTGTCACCCATCCAAAGGAATGGAGCACATTCACCACATTCCACAGGGGATTTGGGACAAAATACACACACACCCAGAGCACCTTGGGACATTTGCCATATGTGTGGGAAGATGTGGAATCTTCTCAATCTGCTTCAGGATCTATAGGATCTTTAATATCATCACATCAAGGTGAATATCTGGGTTTTTCTGCACCACAAGAGACTGTATCATCTGATCACAGGCTGTGGGACCTTGCCTATCAGCAAAAGGGACTCTGAAAGAGACTAAATCTAAACAAGTGATTCTAGGATCTTTCCCATCTGCTCAGGGCACTGGGGGTATTCCATATCTGCACATGCTACAGTAGGTCAGTCCATGTTTGCAAAGCAGACTGTGGGTACTTTGCCACCAATTCCAGGATCTCTGGGTTCTACCCAAAATCTTGGTGCTCCCAGAATCTTGGCCATCTGATCAAGGACCTCTGGAAATTTCTTTATTGGCACAAGGAACTCTAGGTTCTTCTTCATCTACCCAAGAGGCTTTCAGATATTCTCTTTCTGCCCAAGGGCCTCTAAAAATGTCCACATATAAACAAGGGACTGCACAAACTATGTCATCTGCTCTAAAGACTTTGCAACCTCCAACTTCTTGCCAGGAAGCTAGGAGATCTCTCTCTCTCTCTCCATCTCCTCCACATGCTGCACAAAGATCCCCATCTTCCTCAAGGGACACTGGACCTTTCCTAGCTAGCCAGAAATCTCAAGAACCCATTCTGTATTCACCAGCAGATGTAACTCACTCACCATCTGTACTAGGTGGTCAACAGCATCTTGCACCTACTCCAGGGGTTCTTGGAGCTTTGCCTCCATCTTCTCAAAAGCCCAAGGAACTTCTCAGGGAAGGAGAGGGAACTTTGCCTATGCAAACTTCTTTTTTCTCCAACCAAAGAAATTTAGAAAATTCAGCAGATTCCACAGGGGTATTGGGACAATACAAAGAATCACAGAGTACTGTAGGCCATTTGCCATGAGTGAGGGAGGAGGCAACATCTTTTCAATCTCCTTCAGCGACTCTAGAAACTTTGCCCCCATCACCTCCAAAACCTGGTAGACAGTCATCTTCTACCCAAAGAAGTACAGAAACATTCCCATCTGACCAAGGGTATCTAGCACCTTTACAATCAGTGCAGGAGCTTCTGAAACTTTCTATCTCAGCCCAGGCAATGATGAAAACATCACAATGTTCTGAATGTTCTCATAATCCTCTGGGTCTTTCTTCCTCATAACAAGGGACTCAAGAATCTTCCGATTCTGCTCATGGAGCTGTGAGTTCCTGTCTATCTGCACAGAGGACAGTAGGTCTGTCCACATCTACACAAAGGTCTACTGGACATTCTACATCTATGCAAAGGCTTTCAAGTCCTTCCTTGCATACACAAGGTATAGGAACACTGTCCACCTCTACACACTGTACAGTAGCAGACTCACCATCTTCCCCAGTGTATCAGAGATGTACCCACCCTGATCAAAATATGGCAAGAAATTTGGAATCCGACCAAGGATCTCTGAGAATTTCTGCAAATGTACAGGGCTCCATGAAGCCTTTGTAATCTTCCCAGGGGACTCTAGGATATTCATCATCTGCACCCAGTGCACAAAAATCTTCAACAGCTACCCCAGGACATTTAGGATCTAATGGCTCATCTCTGGAACTTTCAATATCTGCACAACTTAGTCCCTTACTTTCTTCCCTAAGCTTTTTGGGTCCTTCCCTTTCCTCATAAGGGACTTTTGATCTCTCTAAACCTACAGAGTGATCTGCTACTTCACGCCAGGGGCCAAAGGAGTCTTTGAATTCTCCACAAATGGTCCAACAAACTGATCCATCTGCTTCAAACTCTTTGGGATCTATGCATTCTTTCAAAAGTCCCATGGTAATCTCTTTATCTGGACAAGCAACAGTAGGACTTGCATCATCTGCCGTAGGGCCTTTGACAATGTCCTTATCTTTTCAAGTGAATCTGGGACCTTTGTTATCTGTTCAAGAAGCTAGAGGCCCTTGCCTATCTTTACAGGGCAATCTGTAAGGTTGCACCTGTACAAATGCCAGTCCAGGAATATCCAATGCTTTGCCAGGAGATTTGGAAATTTCAACATCTTTCACAGTGAGTCTAGGATTTTCTCCATCTGTCCAATTGGATTTGAGAGTGTCACAACCAGTCTTATTGTTTCTGAAACATACCCTGGCTGACCAGTGTGTTATAGGAACATTGACATCTGCCCAAGGCCTCCAGACACTTCCTTGTGGTCCCAATGGCCTCCAGGACCCTGTTTGGAAAAAGAGGCTTTAGGAAATTCATCATCGGATCCAGAAGATCTTGGACATTCTGAATCTGTTCTGGGCACACTAGAAACACTGTCATATATGCAAAACAGTGCAGAAACACCACCTGTCACCCAAGAGACTATAGAAACTTGGTCAGCTGCACAAGAGTCTCTCAGATTTCCACCTCCTTCATCATTTAGTCCAGAGGCAGAAAGACCTCTGCCATGTACCCAAACCATTATTAAAATTTCAGATTCTGAGTCAGGGACTTTAGAATCTTTGCCATCTGTACCAGGGACTCTGGGGCTTTTGAAGCCTAATGAAGGTGATCTGGGCCCTTTAGTATCTGAACAAGGGATCCTCGGAATGCCAACATCTCCCCAGGAAACTCTAGAAATTTCTCAACCAGCCAAGGGGCCCCTAGAACCTATGCCATCTCCCCAAGACTCTCTGGGTACTTCCTTTTCAACAGAGTTTTCAGGACTGTCCCTTCGTGCACATGGTGACTTTATCCCTGCCTCTTCTGATGAAGAATGCCCGAGGCATTCCCCCTTTCCCAAGGAAAGCCCTAGTCTTTTCAATTCTATCCAAAGGATATTGAAATATGCACCATTTCCTGAAGGGGACATCAGATCGTCCCTTTCAGAACTTGAGGCCTTAAAATGTGTTTATTCTGCTGAAAGTAGCCTCACTTCTTCCAAGTATGCCAAAACGTATTCAATTCCCACTTCTACTCCTCCAAGGAACATTTCCCCCTTAAAATCATCAGAATTGAGTTTCAAATCTAGTACCCCTCCTAAAGAAGGTCTCAGTCATTCTCCTTCTCCAGGAGGTTCCTCCACACATTCTAAATTGGGGGAAACAAAATTAAGACATTCCTCTTTACACCAAGCAGACCTGAAATTTGTGCCATCACAAGACGAGGGCTGGAAAACCTGCCATTCTTCCAAAGTGGGTCTAAGAGCTTGAACTTCTAAGAAAAGGTGTGCAAAGCTTAAATCTGAAACCAACAGAAACTGAAACTGCTCCACTTCTGATTCTGCCAAAGGATCTTATGAGGATGACCTCAAAAGTTCCCCACCTCCCCAAGTCATTCACAGATGGTCCAAATCTTCCAAAACCCCAATCAGAAAAGGCCCATTCTGACCAAAGGGATACTCAAGCTTTCCATTCAGAACTTGAGAGTGAAAAAACATCTTCTTTGTCAAAAAAGGGGCACATTCTTCATCTTCCAAAAAAGATAAGAAACCAAAAGCTATTCCCCAATATGACATCTCTATAGTGGTTCACAAGTACCACCCCCTCTCATGAACACTGCTTCAGGAATTCCACCACTCCTCATGGGATTCTTAAACACACTACTTCTACCAGGAGAAAACAGAGGAATGCCTCTGATATCTAAGGAATCCTGAAAACTTCTCCTCCAGACCAAGAAGGCATTGAGTCATCTCCAGACGGAGACAGCACTAATAGGGGTGTCAAAATCTCATCATCACCACCAAAAGGAATCCAGCCACCTTGTTTCTACTTAGGAGGTGTCAAAACATGTTCCTATTGTTCATTTTGGAGAGGAACCTTCCATTAGTATCAAACAGCATCCTACAACATGGATTCTTATCCTATGGGGATTCATACCTCTACCAGTTCCAAAAGGGAGTACCACATCATTCCCTCTTATTCAAGGAAATTACAGACATGCTGTATTTCTAGCAGAGTACATGATACCTTCCCTGTCTTGCCTAGAGAGAGACCCAGTATTCTGGTATGAATTTGTGTACCCACTTTGTGACCCTTCTGTCCTAGGAGGCCACAAATATTCACATTTTGTCCGAAGCAATCTCAAAAGAATCCCACTGCAGAGAGGGAGTTATAGTTCTTTCCTCTCCCCTAAAGGAGCTATCATACCTTCTGTGTCTGACCAATGTGGACTCAGACTTTCTAGTTGTCAACAAAGAGATATTGGATATGTGCCCCCTGTTTCAGGTCGCCTTGGAACATTTCAGGCTGAAAGAGACATCCTCTCAAATGCCCCATCTAAGAAACTGGGCATCAGAGAGGCTCTTTATAACAAAAGAGACCTCAGAAATGTGTCCTCTAATCAAAAGTCAGTCAGATCTTCAAGTTCTGCTCTAGGAAGCTTCCAACTTACCTCTTATGCCCAAGATGGTAACCACAGCTTTCCACCCTGACAAATGGAACCTGTAAAGCAGTCCATCTCATAAGGGTGTCCTGGGCCCTACTCTCTCTTATCATGGCATTTTCAGTTCTTTTCTTATCCACAAGCTGCCCTCATTTGTCCCACTCTGTGCCCCATATGAACAACAGGAGTTTAGAACTTTATCTTCTCATCAACTATATCAAACTTACAACTTCCACTCCTAGCTGTCTCAGATGCACATTGAGACATCAGGTAGGCCCCTCTGACTAAAGACATGCCAAGAATCCCCCTTCTGATTAAGAGTAGCTCACAATTTGTAGCCAGAAGCACATGCTATGCAATTTTCTCCACATGGAGAAAAACAGATGCTTCTTCTGACCAGTGAGGACCTAGAAATACTTGATTTGACCTAATTGGTGACAAATCAATTCCCTTCCAGCAGAAACGAGAAAGTCATGTCATGTTCAGAAATAAGCAGTTGATTTATTAGGAGACCTACCTGGGAACTGCCTCCTAGTATGTTGGAGATTGATTACACTGCTACCTGGCTTGCATGATGTGGATGTTCTAGGTTCCCATGACGCCTGGACAAGGAAATATTCTCTACAATCCAAATTGACTCTTGATCTTTCCTGGATACAAGAGTCTTTGGCATTTCTGTTTTCTCCAAATGTTATGAGACATGATCAAAAGGTATAGAATTTCACCTTTACAGGGAGTTTCTCAGAAATCCTGCTTATGACCAGGATGCTTCCACACCCTTATTCTCATGAAGTCTGGCACATTACCTCTTTGATGAAGGGCAGAAAAGTCCTACTTCTGTACAAAGCTGCCCAAGCTCTTTCCCCATCTTACATGATTTAGACATTCACAAAAGAGAGTGCTCCAGACCTGGCCTGTCTGAGGAAATCCCACAATTCCCTATCTTCCCAGTGCATCTCCTGCCACCAATTTCTAATTTTTGTGGCCTGGGAAGCACTGATCTGACCTGAGAGATTTCTGAGAACTCTGGACTGTGGTCCCAAACAGAGAAGTATTAAGGCAAGGGTAAGTCAGATTCCTATCTTTGTTGTGTTCCCTTAGATAGAGATATCCTCTCTTCCATGCAGAGGAATGTGTGGATGGAGAGATATTTGAGGAAGACAGTAAACCAGAGACTACTGCACTGCAGCTTCTTAGAAGACTTCTAAGACTGCTGTCATGCTTACAACTGACAGTCAGATGATGTGTATTCTAGATTGTGATTTCTTGTTTGGAGCTGATGAAGGAGTGAGTACCTAGAATGTATTTTAAATCTCAAGGTATCAATCAGCCTTCAACTTCTGCTCAATAGGGCTGCAGACATAAGAGTAAGAGGCTAAAACTATTCCATAAATCCTGAGGGGGGCTCCTATCTCATCCTTCTTTTTTACAGCATCTTAGAACAATCACCTGTCCCAAGAGTTGCAGGAACAATTTCTCTTCTGCAAACAGAGATACTGGATATGTTTCCACCTACCCAAAGAAATCCTCTTTTACTGAATTAGATTTTAGACTATTCTGTTTCCCTAAATATAATTATGTATCGCAACTATTTCTCTTCTTAAAAATAGAATCTCAGGCCTCTTAAATGTAATAGAGAGCTACAGACTACCAATATCCAAAGGGTTCTCAGACATTCTAAATATTCTCCTGTGGGAGTGGACTTACTAAGTCTATTTAATGGGGCCTCAGATCCTTCTCTTCTGACCAAAGGAATTCTAATATACTGCCTCTGATTCACCAGGAGTCCTCAGATTTCATTTTTTTCCAAGCTGTCTTCAAATATTCCTTTCTGACAAAGAAGGACCTTGCATTGTCCTCCTCTGATGCAGGGTTTTCAGACATTCCCCACCCTACCTACCTTTAGGACATACAATATTTCAATCCACCCAAACAGACCTCCAGACCACCCAGGCTTAAATTTCTAAAGCCCAAGCTTATCAAGTACAGCCCAGAACAGAACTCATTGCCCCAAGGCAGAAACTAAAATGATGTGTTTCACACATTTCATATCTAGACCTAGCAGATGAAGATATTCTTAAGAAGGAGAATCAGTGTGGGACTGTCAGCCAGGTTTTCTGATAAATGCTCAGACTGTTTCCTGACTGGGCACCACAATCACTACAGTGGACAGATGCTCTAGTCTGTGATGAGGAGCTGCTAGCTGCTAAGGCAGTACCCGGAATGTGCTCCACTGCATGAGGTAGGCTGGGACTTTGATCTCATGTCAAGGAAAGAGTACGAAATTTAAACTACCCAACCAAACATGCTACTTTACCTCTTCACAGGGCTTTCAGGTCTCCAGTTTATCCTGAAGAGACTGTCACATCAAATTTTTCCCCTTGCTCCTTGCCCTTTCACCTATGACCACTAGTTATGCATCTCTATTTTGGGGGACATTCTTGGTTTGCATATGAGACCTTCAATAGTGCCCACATACTCTTTGTGACTAATGGGATATTAAAACTCCACCTCTGGCCAAGGGTACTTCAGAGAGTTCTTTCTCATTAAGTGGGGTCTCTGTACTAGGATCATTATTCAGCAGGCCTCTTGGAGCCGAGGATGTATGAATGAGTATCTCCAGCACAATAAGTACTGTTGGGAACCAGAGAGCTTGGCTCAACGCCCCCAGCTGAGCTGTTTGTACAAGTTTCTTGAGAGCAAAACATCCCGTGGCTTAGCTTGATTCCTGCCTTCCTGCCCGGTGTGGTACGGACTTCCCAGGTGCCTGACCTATGACTATAACTGATTTTTTCTGTTCCCTTCCCTGGCCTCTAGTATATATATTGCTGGTCTCTCAGTAAGGGGGGGAGGGGCATTCTCCTTGCAGAATGACTCGTGTCTGTGTTTTATAATCCCCCTGGGAATAAACTGCTTGAAGAATATCTCTCTGCGTTGTGTCATTCCTTGCTGGCGAGGGTGGTCGCGACAAAGTACCTTCTGTAACATTGCTGTCTAGTGGATTATAAGTATCAGTTAGTATACAGTAATAACTGAAGCAATGAACAAGTATGAGAGAGATTTTGGGGTGTAATCCTCAAAAAAGTCAGAAATAAAGGAAAGCTTACTCATTAATCAAATCTATGCACATCAACTCAACATTGTGTGTTTTGTGGGTGCATTTGTAGAAGACTTTGCAGTTTGAATGTCCAATTAGTATGTCTTAATTGGGTATAGTAAACTATACTCTGTGTGTGTGTGTGTGAAGTAAGAACACCATGTCTTTAATGTTTAGATTGTCATCATATATATCTGCCTGTCTATCCATCTTCTAAGTATGTAAGTATGGATGTATGAAAGGATGTATTTATGTAATTATGTATGTAAATATCTCTCTATCATCTGTCTCTTTCACATTCCATCCTCCCTCATTCTGTTTATCTCTCATCCATGAATATATGTATACATGTAGCTGGGAAAGTATGGCGGCAGTTTGAATGTAATTGGTCCCCACAGGCCCATAGGAAGTATTATGAGGTATATCCCTGTTGGGATATATTCACATATTCATATATTCATACATTCATATATTCATATATCCACATAGCCATATATTCATATATTCACATATTCACATATTCACACATCCACACACCCATACATTTATACATTCATACATTCATACATCCATACATTCATATATTCACATTTTCATATATTCACACATTCATGCATTCATATATCTACACATTCATATATTCATACATTCATACATTCATATATTCATGTATTCATATACTCACACATTCATATATTCATACATTCATGTATTCATATATTTACAATTCATACATTCATATCTTCATACATTCATATATTCATGTGTTCATGTATCTATGTATTCATATATTTATATATTCACATGTTCATATATTCATATGTTCATATGTTCATATATTTGCATGTTCATCTATTGATATATTCACATATCCATGTATTCATTTATTCGCATATTTGTGCATTCACACATTCACATATTCAAACATTCATATATTCATATATTCACACATTCATACATTCATACATTCATACATTCATACATTCATATGTTCATACATTCATATATTCCTATATTCCTATATTCATAATTCATATATTCATACATTCATAATTCATACATTCATATATTAATACATTCATACATTCACACATTCATACATTCACACATTCACATATTCATATATCCATATATTCATACATTCATACATTCATACATTCACACATTCACATATTCATATATTCATATAACCATATATTCATATATTCATATATTCATATATTCATAATCCATATATCCATATATTCATAAACCATATATTCATACATTTATATATTCATACATCCATATATCCATATATTTATATATTCATATATTCATATAACCATATATTCATATATTCATATATTCATACATTCACATATTCATATATTCAGATATTCATATGTTCATATATTCATACATTCATTTATTCATATATTCACATATTCATATATTCACACATTCATATATTCATATATTCATATATTCGTATATTCGTATATTCATATATTCATAAATTCATATATTCGTATATTCATATATTCATAAATTCATATATTCATAAATTCGTATGTTCATGAATTCATAAATTCGTATGTTCATGAATTCGTATGTTCGTATATTCGTATATTAGTGTATTCGTGTATTCACGTATTCGCATATTTGCATATTCGTGTGTTCGCATATTCACGTGT
This sequence comes from Apodemus sylvaticus, assembly GCF_947179515.1. Taxonomy (NCBI): domain Eukaryota; kingdom Metazoa; phylum Chordata; class Mammalia; order Rodentia; family Muridae; genus Apodemus; species Apodemus sylvaticus. Next base: position 107,996,211 of record NC_067495.1, read on the forward strand.
TCATGTATTCATATATTCACGTATTCACGTATTCATGTATTCATATGCTCATTTATTCATATATTCATATATTCATGTGTTCATGTATTCATGTATCCGTGTATTCATATATTTATATGTTCGCATGTTCATATATTCATATGTTCATATGTTCACATATTTGCATGTCCATATATTGATATATTCACATTGGATTGAGCATGGGGTCTCCAATGGAGGAGTTAAAGGACTGAAGGAACTGAAGAGGTTTGCAACCTCATAGGAGGAACAACAATATGAAACAAACAGTATCCCCCGACATACATATACACACAGCCCCCAGGGACTAAGGCACCAACCAAGGAGTACACATGGCTCCAGCTGCATAGTAGCAGAGGATGACCTTGTCAGGCATCACTGGGAGAAGAGGTCCTTGGTCCTATGAAGGCTTGATAGATGTCCCCAGTATAGGGGAATACCAGTGTGGGGAGGCAGGAGTGGGTGGGTGGGTGAGTGGGTGGAGGAACACCCTCATAGAAACAGGGAGGTGGGGATGGGATATGGCACTTCCAGGATGGAGGTGGGGGAAACCAGGAAAGGGAATAACATTTGAAATGTAAATAAAGAAAATATCCAATAAAACCATTCTCTTCAAACTGCTTTAAAAAGCAAGCGTGGTTAGGAAAAACTGATAAACTTCATAATTGTCTGATTTCTTTCAATGTGAAGTTTAAGAAAAGTTGACAGACATTAATAAAAATTAAAATCTAATAAGCAATTTATTGTATAATCAATGTCATGTAAGGGACCTAAAACAGTCCAACCCATAATACTTGCATGATAACCATAACCCTATATTCTCATATATGCTGCAGTTTCACATTTTATGAAGTGACCGACTCATACTTGACAATTTGCACAATTAATTCCATACACAACAGAGAAGCTGTATCTCAATAGTATTTTCTCACAGCTTGTCCAATTCTCCTTTTTACCAATAAGGCATATAGGCTGACTGCTGAGAAGGGGTTGCAGAAGTCCTTAAATGTGAATTATCCAAGACCCAATCTCAATCAACCCCTTCTCTTTCTCAGATACTGGGGTAAATTCTTTTTGCTGTTATTTTTTCCTTAATACAGTATCTTTCTATGAAGCCCAGGATGATCTCAACATTCTAACAATCCTGGCCTAGTCCTCCCAGTGCTGCAATTATTTCTTTTCTCCCACAGAATCTTTTGGTTTACTTCTTTGACTTTCCCACAGAGATTTTTTGTACTTTATTTGTTTATTTGCATCATTATTTTTATTAAAGTAGTAATATTTATTTTAAAAATATCAACTCAGTATTGATATTTGTTAAGTCATCAAAATAATTTATAATAGTTAAATGCCTCTTAAATGTGCATGTTATATTCTGAAGCTAAAAGTAACATGCACTCAGCCAGTTTTTAAAATCTGTTCGGAACATAAAACGTGATAGAAGTAGAAAAAAATCTCTTATGAAGTCCTCTATAAAAGGAAATTGTGGCAGGTTCCTGATTAGACAGAAACCATTTCATCTCCACGGGAGAATTGCAGTGTAACTCCCACACAGATTTATAACACAATCAAATCCAAGAATTTAAAGGTTCTCTTATTTCCATTGCTTTTTTTGTCCTAAACCTACCTGAACAACAAAAGTTGTGCTTGCTTTTCTTTCCTAGGCAATGACCCCCATGTGCATGGCCAAAAGCAACAAGAAACCAGCAGGAAAGCACTAGCCCAATGTCTGCTCATTTGAGTATAGTTTTTTCAGTCTCAGAATCTTTGTCATGTTAGTAAACAATAATTATGTAGATTTTTGTGCCTTTACAATTATTTCCTATGTGACTTTACTATGATGTCCAGCTGGACATAGGATATATGTCTAGAAAGCCGAGGAAGGAAAATTATTTGAGATCAGGAGTTCCAGGCCAGCCTGGACCACACAGTGAAACTTTACAAAAATAAAATTCAGATTAAAGTAAAGTTAAATAGGAATATGTTACATTTGCAAATCCTTTAGTTGTGGTGAGTACAAATAATAGCCTACTATGGCATAGCACAAAACAGTCTGGTTAAACTTTTTGAAATGCAATTATGAAAACAGTTTACTATTCATAAAAATTTTATAATATCCACTTACATATGAGTATTAGCCATTAAGTAAATGATAGCCAAACTACAATCTGTAGACCCAGAGAGATTAAGTATAAAGGAAGAGAGTAGGAGGGAAACATGTGTTTCCCTAGATGTGGGAAATAGAATAGAGTTTGTTGGTGGACTGGGGTCAGGGTGGACAGGAACTGAAGTGTCAGGTAGGGGAGGGGAGGGGAAATTGGTGAGGGAGGTAATAAGATTAGAGGAGCATCTGAGGTGTGGTGAAGAAACCTAATGCAGTGCGAAGTTTCTAAAATACATGAATGTGGTCCTAATAGTCTTCAAATAATGGGGGAGAAAACAGTTCAAACTGACCATCTCTTGTCACCAAACAATGCTTCTAGCATCCAGACTGGATTACATCTAACTGGGTTGTTATCGAAAGTGTCCCATGGAAACTCCCAAACAACCCAAACTGTTGCCAAGACAATAGGTTGCTCTACACAAACTGACAGCAAGGCTCAATTGCTGAAGACAACACCCATGCAACTCATTGAACATGGAGGTGCCTTGCTGGTGCCAACATAGAACCTAACATCTACATTCTAGTGTCTTATTATGAGAAGGTACTCTACAGGCTGCCAAAGCAGAAACATAGACATCAACCTACCCACAAAACTTTTTATCTACATTGTTGTCCTGCCTGCAAAGTATGCTAGGGGTTGTGGGAGCAACCAACCAGTGTTTTTGTTTTTGTTTTTGTTTTGACTTATGGCCCACTCCATGATATGGAACTGACACTACTTGGGTGATTAAGAACCAGACAAAAACATAGTACAAGGATGTAGGATGAAAAGTTGTGATGAAATGAGTCCTAATGCTATTCTTCTATATGTATAGGTCAGTGGCTTATTCAGTCATCAGAGAAGGTACCTGTTGCAGCAGATGGAGACAAATATAAAGATCCCCAGTCAGACTTTATTTAGAAAGAGAAAAAAGAAACCTTAGAACACTTAGCTATACATTGATGTGTCCATTAAATCCCTCCCTTCAGAGCTCAGAGAACCCCATATAGGGGGGGGGGGAGGAGAAATAGTGTAAGAGGCAGAGAGAATAGAAGACATCGGGAGAACAAGTTCCTCTAAATCAACTGAGCATAGCTCATATACACTCACAGAGACTAAAGCAGCAACACGGGGCCTGCACGGGTCTACACTGGGCTCTTAGTGTACATAGTATAGCTTTCAGTTTAGTGTTCTTATGGAACTCCTGGATATATGAATGAATGGCAAGTCTCTGATTCACACACCTGATGTTGGTGCTTTAATGAAGGCCATCCACTTTCAAATTTTTCCTGAAAATAAACTTTGTACATATTCCTTCTCAAATTTGAAAGTTATATGCTTAAAAGCAATAACCCTAGATTTAAATAATCTTGGCAAATGGCAATACTATCTTTAAAAGCACAATGTGCACCATAAAATTATCTTGAATAAATGAATATAAACCTTTTAATCATGTATTTTTAAACTCACTGTTCATCATAACCATGTGGGAAACTTTTTTAGAAAGTATAGATCCCTTTTCTCAGTCCTGAATATTTTAATTTAATTAGTTTTGGGTGAAGCTACACATTGGTACTTATTAAAAGTTGAGCAGTTGATACAAGTCATATCAGTGCCAGGAGTACATGTGTTAAATACAGAAAGACTAACTTACCTAAGGGACCAAAAGAGAAGATGGAAATCAGTGGCTTAACAAAGAATATCCATATGCTCTAGCAGCCCTGTCTACTACTGTAGTGATGAAACCTATGTGTTTAAAAGAAAGGAGATAATAACTTTATCAAAGTACCAGGTAGCAAACAACAAAGTATGGAAAAATATTTAACAAGCATGTACTTGTTATAGTACATCAACATATAGAAACATGCATGCACTGTGAGTAGATCTACCTTGGGTAAGGAGGTTGTTTAGAACGGAGGAACCGAAGGAGTCAACTTTTAAAAATACTCAGATTAGCATTAGATAATAGTGCATAACAACAACTTTTCTATAAGCAGTATGCTTTTAGTTATGATTGAAAGTGATAGGGAGCAAATCGGTTGTCTTTTGATGTACATGCCATGCAAAAAAACCTCTCACTCCCCATGCACATACAAGATAGATAGATAGATAGATAGATAGATAGATAGATATAGATAGATGACAGACATAGTGTATTTTTAAGTTTTTGTCCCTGTTTTTTGACATTGCCAATTACAGATATAAAGACACTTACATAAGATCTGGTACAGGTGATGATTTTGTTCTTGTTGTTTTCTTTTGGTTTGGTTGGTTGCTTGGTTTTATTTTTTTTTTTTGAGGTGTAGTTTCTCTATATAGCTGGCTGTCCTGAACTAACTCTGTCGACCAGGCTGGCCCTGAACTCACAGTTCTGGGATTTAAGGCATGTGCCATCATCACCCAAGCCGGTGTGATTTTTTTTTTTTTTTTTTTTTGGTTATTGTTCTTTTTTCTTTTTGTTTTTTGGGTAAGGCGTTTTTTTCTTTGATTCTGAGTACACTTCTCTGAAAAATTTGCTCACTAGTTAAGCCATCTTGTAGATTTGTTCATTACTCTGTCATCATAAAGATAAAAGTGGTCCTGCTTGCTTTGGTCACTACATTGGTAGAAAGTGGTAGCCACTTGGAGTGACACCACCTGAACACCAACTATTTGGCCAAATTTGAAGAATTAAACAGTATGGAAGTTGAAGTTCTTAGGTTAAAGTTCCTCCCTCAGTCGAAGAATATTTTCTTCCCATGATCAGTACTTCCAAAATTTCCCCAACTCTGACCTCTTTTCACCTGAGAAGTTTTCATGTGACCCCAATTCACAGATATGTTTGTTACATTTTTGTTGCTGTGATAAAATACTATAAAAGAAAAGCAACTTAAGGGAAAGAGGTGGGTTTACAATTCCAAAGGGCCATAATCCATCAAGACATAGTATACATGGCAACAGAAGTGTAAGGCCCTAATGGCTGTCAGAAAGCAGAAAGATAACATTGTACCTGTACATAGGAAACAGGAAAGGAGATACTAATAGCATACATATACATCAAGGAATGGTGGCAGAAAATATTTTAAAGCCTTTATTTTCTATGATTACACCATTATGCTTCTATGAGAGTAGAAAATTTCATATGTGTAGTAAAAAATATCCTAATTCAGGGTTCTCAACATGAGGGTCATGACCGCCTTGGGGGAGTCATATATCAGATATCCTGTATATCAGATATTTGCATTATGATTCACAACAGAAGCAAACTTACAGTTATAAGATAGCAATGAAAATAATGTTATAGTTGGTATTACCACAAAATGAAAAATTGTATTAAAGGGTCATAGAATTAGGAAACCTAGGACCACTGATCAATGGCATTGGCAACACTTGGCCAGAATATTTTATTTCATTTAACCTAAAACATACAGATATTTATAACAAAAGAAAGGATAGTTGTGACAGATATAATCTTCTTTCCATACAGTACTTTGGGCATTGATAATGGTTTCTCAAACTATGGGCCATGACCCCCACCTGGGTATCAGATATTATGAGTTATATCAGTAGTAAAATTATAGTTTTGCAGTAGCAAAGAAATGATTTTATGGCTGAGGATCACCACAACATGCAGATCTGTATGAAAGGGTCACAATATAGTTGAAGTTGAGAACCACAGGTCTCATTCATAACATACAACAAACAGTCTCAGATATGAAGCTAAGATCTAATGCATCATGGTATAATAAATGTGAAGCATGAAAGTACAATGCTATGTGTTCAGAACACACTGTTCTGACCAACACTGCAGTAAAGCCATCTGATGCAGTGTATCCAGATACTGCCAATTCACAACACATTTTATTTTGAAGTCATCTTTTGGGATTGGGCTTTCCGACTCCTTTTATTGGTGTCAAACTGCATGATCCCTCACAATGGTTATGCTGCCCTACATTGTAAGGTTTATGAACTTTAAAGACATTTAAGGATGCTTATGACATTTAAGGAGTGAAATTACAGATGTGGTTGATGTTTTAGCATCAGAAAATACTATTTAGGTAATTTGTTGCAAGCTGCCCATATTTTTAGGGTGCCAACAAGCAAAGAAAGGTATACAAGGAACATACAAAACATAATAAAAATATTTAAAGGACATATAACTTGAATAAAATAAGTACTTGAGTCACTTTAATGAATTTAATTAAAAGACTTTACAGAAGGACCAACACTATGGTTAAATAAAGACTTAAGCAGCAGTTGTTAGAATCTCCAGAAAGATTTAACAATGAATAAAACAATATTATGATTATTGTTGTTGTATACAGCATCTTAGGAGAGTCAGTGCTTGAATCCTTTTAACTATAAAAGTGGCACTGCTCAGACCACGAAATCTTTGAAAGCATTTAATTTTATGTATCAATTGTACACATAAAAGTATGGCTAAAACTAGAAACCTATAGCAATAATCTAATAGAAAGATTTTTTTATTCGATATAATTTATTTACATTTCAAATGATTTCCCCCTTTCTAGCCCCCCACTCCCCGAAAGTCCCGTAAGCCCCTTTCTCTTCCCCTGTCCACCCACCCCTTCCCACTTCCCCGTTCTGGTTTTGCCGAATACTGCTTCACTGAGTATTTCCAGAACAGGGGGCCACTCCTCCTTTCTTCTTGTACCTCATTTGATGTGTGGATTATGTTTTGGGTATTCCAGTTTTCTAGGTTAATATCCACTTATTAGTGAGTGCATACCATGATTCATCTTCTGAGTCTGGGTTACCTCACTTAGTATGATGCTCTCCAGCTCCATCCATTTGCCTAAGAATTTCATGAATTCATTGTTTCTAATAGCTGAATAGTACTCTATTGTGTATATATACCACATTTTTTGCATCCACTCTTCTGTTGAGGGATACCTGGGTTCTTTCCAGCATCTGGCAATTATAAATAGGGCTGCTATGAACATAGTAGAGCATGTATCCTTATTACATGGTGGGGAATCCTCTGGGTATATGCCCAGGAGTGGTATAGCAGGATCTTCTGGAAGTGAGGTGCCCATTTTTCGGAGGAACCGCCAGACTGATTTCCAGAGTGGGTGTACCCATTTGCAACCCCACCAGCAGTGGAGGAGTGTTCCTCTTTCTCCACACCCTCTCCAACACCTGCTGTCTCCTGCATTTTTAACCTTAGCCATTCTGACTGGTGTAAGGTGAAATCTTAGGGTTGTTTTGATTTGCATTTCCCTAATGACTAATGAAGTTGAGCATTTTTTAAGATGCTTCTCTGCCATCCGAAGTTCTTCAGGTGAGAATTCTTTGTTTAACTCTGTACCCCATTTTTAATAGGGTTGTTTGGTTTTCTGGAGTCTAACTTCTTGAGTTCTTTATATATATTGGATATTAGCCGTCTATCTGATGTAGGATTGGTGAAGATCTTTTCCCAATTTGTTGGTTGCCGGTTTGTCTTCTTGATGGTGTCCTTTGCCTTACAGAAACTTTGTAATTTTATGAGGTCCCATTTGTCAATTCTTGATCTTAGAGCATATGCTATTGGTGTTCTGTTCATAAACTTTCTCCCTGTACCAATGTCCTCAAGGGTCTTCCCCAGTTTCTTTTCTATTAGCTTCAGAGTGTCTGGCTTTGACCCCCTTCACAATAGCCACAAACAGTATAAAGTATCTTAGGGTGACTCTTACCAAACATGTGAAAGATCTGTATGACAAGAACTTCAAGACTCTGAAGAAGGAAATGGAAGAAGACCTCAAAAAATGGGAAAACCTCCCATGCTCATGGATCGGTAGAATCAATATAGTTGAAATGGCCATTTTGCCAAAAGCAATATACAGATTCAATGTAATACCTATCAAAATCCCAACTCAATTCTTCACAGAGATAGAAAGAGCAATTATCAAATTCATCTGGAACAACAAAAAACGCAGGATAGCTAAAACTATTCTCAGCAACAAAAGAAAGTCTGCAGGAATCAGTATCCCTGACCTCAAGTAATACTACAGAGCAATAGTGTTAAAAACTGCATGGTATTGGTACAGTGACAGGCAGGAGGATCAATGGAACAGGATTGAAGATCCAGAAATGAACCCACACACCTATGGCCACTTGATCCTCGACAAAGAGGCTGAAAACATCCAATGGAAAAAAGATAGCCTTTTCAACAAATGGTGCTGGTTCAACTGGAGGTCAGCATGCAGAAGAATGCGAATTGATCCATCCTTGTCTCCTTGTACTAAGCTCAAATCCAAATGGATCAAGAAAGATTTTTAATATAAATCCTTTCATAGTATTTTGGCTTCATTCCTTCTGCTGTTTGTTGTTTTCTCTTTTATTTTACTTTTTTCTTTCTTTGATTGTTTTATTTTTGAGGCAGGATCTTCTGTAGCTGAGGCTGATGTGAAAGTCCTACAGTCATGGGTGACTTTGAACTCCTGATCCTACTGCCTTTACCTTCCAAGGGTTAAGAATTTAGCCATGCACCTCCATATCTGGCTTAAATTATTTCTGTAATTATATAAATAAGATGTTTTTATATGTCAGAAAACACTTGAATAACATCATCTATATATAAAGAAATAGCCACAAAACAATTGTTAGGGTTATTTTCAGTCTTTACATACCAATTTGAAATATCCTTAAAATATGTCTAGTTTGATTAGCAAATCAGTTCATTACCTCATATTTTCTATTACCTGTGAGAATGCAAGAAAAAGAATAATAAATTTTAAGTTTCATTTAGACGCTCATTTTGGAGAAAATTTGTATCAAAATCTTTGTAGCCAATATAAATTTGTAGAATTTCAAAATTTCCCTTGCCATTCTACAAATTTGAGTGCATTTTTAAGAGAGTAAACAGATGAATCTGCTATAATCCACTGAGAAGGCCACCAAGATAACAATAGCTAAGTTACTTTTCATGTCCACAAAAAGTTTACTGGAGATTTCACAAAGATCTAGTCAGAGTCAAATACAAGCACGTTTCCTGTGTGCTTATTCTCCTGAATCTTTATTCTACAACAACAGTACCCCAAGGCTATTCAGGCCTCAGATGGTAAAGGTAACTTTTTCATCTCTTGCAAGTACTGCTAAGTGACTAAACATGAGTCCACCAAACGAAACAACAATCAGCAAGTGGTTCACCTGAGTCGCCCAACTAGCAGGTGCCAGAGCACAAAACACATCAAGGTGACTCTGTCTTCTGTCTGTGTCTATCTCTCTTCTGTCTCTGTTTCTTCTCTCTCTCTCTCTCTCTCTCTCTCTCTCTCTCTCTCTCTCTCTCTGTCTTTGTGTGTCTCTGTCTGTCTGTTTCTCTGTCTGTCCTCTCCTTCTCGCTCTCTGGTATGCCTAGAGAAAGACTTCAGGTGCTGTTCTATTGCCCTCTCTCTCTCTTTTAGGATGTCAGCAATTTTATTTAATTTTTTATTTTATTTATTTTTCATTAATTTATTAATTTATTCACTTTATATCCCAATATCAACCCTCACCTCCTCCCAGTTGCCCATCCCCTTCTTCTAATAATTCACCTGAAACAATACATCTCACTGAGCCTGGAGCTGTTGGACTCAAACCCCAATTATCTTCCAGTGTTTGCCTCCCACAGCTCTGGGGTTACAAGCATAGGTGCTGCAGTCTAAACTCAGGTTCTCTTTATCAGCAATTTCACACGTGCATGCACGTGCATGTGGGTGCATGTACATGTGTGGGTGTGTGTATGTATGTGGTGGGGTGTATTTGTATGGTGGGGTGTATTTGTATGGTGTGTGTGGTGTATGTGTGTGTGCATGTGGGGGTGTATTTGTGTGTGTGCATAGTGTGTGTGTTTATAGTGTGTGTGTATATGTATATTGTGTGTGTAAAAATAACATGCTTGATTATTTTCACCTCATCACCATCTCTCATCATTCTTCCAAGTCCCTCTGAACTCCGTCGGCCCTACAACTCTTCTTTCCCATTTTGATATCTTTGTGAATTTACTTATGGTTGCCATGTGCACATGGGTGCTGAGATTCTCAGGTAAGACATCAGAAAGGAGAAAATATACAGATATCCTAATATTGGTGAATTCTCTGAAAAACTGGGCCTTAGCTTTTTTTTTTTTTCATTTGAACTTTTACTGTAAAACCAGAAACCAAGAAAGGAAGAGTACAAGGGGGAAAGTGATTCCAGTGTAGTGTGTCATTAGAGAAAAATTTATTTTCTTGGCCGCATTCTTTGGGGAATTATTCTGGCACTTGGATTACTCTATAGCCCCATAAGAACTAACTTCACTTTCCTGAAAGCAATGACCATGACTATTAGGGAATGGAGTTCCCTAAGGCCTTAGTTTAGATTGGCTTGTCCCTTATGTTTGTACTTTCCAAAGCTGTTTGACACACAGTCTTTGAAGAATAGTTTGGACAGATAGTATTTGTTGTCAGGCACTGAATTGGATGATAACTTGCTTGAACAGTATGTATTCTGGGTTCTATGTTTTCAACATTGTGCTCACCATTTAACTCCCCAAAGGTCCTCTAACTTTACATTCTACTACTGAGTGACAGGAAAAGCTGTCTCTGACTGACAAGACTGACCACAACTCTAGATCTGAATCCCAGGCACATTTCATTGTTAATTACAAGACAAAAATCTTTCTTACAGTCACCATTAGCTGGAAATTGGCAGATATGCCATTCAGAAGTCATGAAGGAATTAATTTCAGTTTTCACCCACCAAAAATAAAATAAAACAAAATTTAGGGCAAATTGTGTGCTTCAGAGAACACCACTTGATGCTTTAGATACAATGAGAAAAAACAATGGAAAAATCCAGGGCACTGAGTCTCAAATGCCTATGTACACTCTGTTCTGGATCAGTGGTATCATAACAACAGGGGAATTTGTTTTTCAAACAACCAGTACAACTGGAATTCTATGTCCTATGCTAATCACTCATTCCAGTAGATAGTAATTTACCAGGGCTGGTGTTTATGTTTCAATAATCTCCTGTCTTGGGTACTAAGTCAAACATAAGAAACAGCATTCCAGTATATTTTATACAGTGGTCAGATCACCGTGGTTTATTTTAACAGCATTGCTAGGGTAAAAAAGAAGCTAACTTTTATATATAGGATAATTTCCTTAAGAAAAAAATCCAAGTCATAGTGAAAGAAATGTACCATATTGACAAAATATTAACTCAAGAAACTTTGTGGTATAAGTTTAGGAGACCAATATACTATTTATGGTTAAACTTTTCATTGGCATAAAACTGTCATGGAACAAATAAGCTCATGTTTAAATTCGGATTTATGAATAGAATAGCCATGAAGTTATAAAATACCTAAACAAGTATTATTCAGTTTAAATTTCCTCAAACATATTTGATAGATGGACGATTTTGCAAATGAGTAAGTAATGACTAGGGAACTCCACTGACCTGCCTGAAACTGTAGCAGACTCTTTCAGGTTCTTTCCAGCTCCAATTCTATTATTAATGCATTACTAATATTGTAATATTATATATCAATATATAATACTGAATTAATACATTAATATTGTAAGGTATTATTATTATCATGTATAATACCATAACAACTAATATATAATTGCAACAATTAACTATTAATTAACAATTAATATATAATAGCCACCATAAAAATTAATATATAATAATATATGATATAATTAATATACAATATATATAATATAATGTGATGATACATATTATTAGCAATATGATGATATATTGTATGATCTTAATTATAATGGCAATTAATATGCAATCATATTATATTATTGATCTATATATAATATTATCAATAATAGTATATATATTTCTAATTATATGGTATAGCTTTATATTATTAATATAAAATAATGATTCATATAATTAATATCTCCTATTATTAATATTTTGATTTGTCTTGCCATATTGATTTCAATAAATGCATCATTACTGCTATAGTGTTATTAACAGGAGTTACTTTGCATTTAAATATTTGTTGTATTTTCCCTAAAACACTTTCTATGCTTAATAATAGCAGAGTAAATTTAATCATTGCATCTGTTAAGATTTCATTTTGATTACATCTCCAAAGATGAAATTTCTAATTAATGTCCAGCCATAAATCCTACCTGTCTTTTCTGATGAATATAACCATTGTTTTATTTTGTCCTCTTTTACGGTTCTTTTTTCAAACATTTTTTTGTATGTGAATCTTAGATGTCTTAGACACATACTATGGAATCATGTTTTCTTCATCTATTCTGTTAATCTAGCCATTTGAATGAGTTTTCAGCCCATGTGAATGTAAACTAACTGCTGATAACTTAGGCTATATATGTCCTGTCTATGTTTTGTTTTTCTGTGATACTTCTTCCTCTGAACTATTCCTTCATTACTATTGTTTGTGTTTCAGTAGGTACAATCTAAAATGTCATTTTAACCATTGTGCTGCTCTTACTATAATTTATTTTAGGTATAAATAATTTCAATCAGAAATAAAACATTCCTCTTGATTAGCTCCTTCCAACGTCTTTATTTTTCTTTTTAATTGAATATAATCTCCATTTACATTTCAAATGGTAAAACTTTTCCCTGATTCCTCTCTCCCCAAAAACCTCCAACGGCTCCTCCCACTCCCTGCCTCTAAATATATGCCCCTCCACCTGACCTACTCCCACCTCCCCCCCCCCAATGCCCTTTGTTGGGGCCTCTACTGAGTCTTCACCTGACCAAGGACCACTCTTCCCACTGATGTCCAACAAGGCCTTCCTCTGCCACATTTTTGGCTGGAACCATGTGTCGCCCTTGGTTGATGGTTTAGTCCCTGGGAGTCCTAGGTTTTCTGGGTGGCCAACTTCCTTGTTCTTCCCATGGGGCTGTAAACCCCTTCAGCTCTTCTGGTCCAGGTTTTCCATTGGGGACCCCATACCCAGTCCAATAGTTGGTTGCTAGCATCTGCCTCTGTATGTGTAAGGCTCTGGCAGGGCCCCTCCAGAGACAACCATGGCATGCTCCTTTTGGTATGCGCTTCTTGTCATCCAATAAGAGTGTCAGGGGTTTAGTGACTGTTTATAGGATGAATCCCCAGGTAGGGCAGTCTCTAGCTGGCCTTTACTTCAGTCTCTGCTCCACACTGTGTCTCCATAATTGCTCCTGTGAGTATTTTGTTCCCTTTCTCAGAGGAACCAAGCACTCTCACTTAAATCTTCCTTCTTCTTGTGTTTCCTGTGCTAGGTGAATTGTAACTCGTTTATTTTGAGCTTTTGAGCTAACATCCACTTATCAGTGAGTACATACCATGTGAGTTCTTTTGTGACTGGGTTACTTCACTCAGGATGACACTTTCTTGTTCCATCCATTTGCCTAAGAATTTCATGAATTCACTGTTTTTAATAGCTGAGTTGCCATGCACATGCTGACACAGTCTCTATGAGTTGATATCTGCATCAGTCCTCATGTATCTAGAAGATAATGTTATTTTTGTTTTTTGGAGTCATCAATTCTCTCTGTCTCTTAATAACAATGTTTCTGCCTAACTTGAGGGGAGGGTTTTATGAAGAGATCCCATTTAGGACTGAGTGTTCCAATGGCTCTCATTCTCTGTACATTAAGTTTGAATCAACTGAACACAAATACAAAACAGAATAACACCTACATCCTGTCTGAAAAAAATCACTCCAAATACACACACCAATTATAAGATTTAATTTTTTAAAAATCAGTATGAGAACCATTTAACCTGTGCCTGCCCTCTTTCCCTCTTTCCAGTGCCCTTGACTTCCTGTGTAGGAAGGCACCCTATGCTCCCATCACCAACTTCACCCCACCAAAGGGTTACTATCTAAACTATATGAAGAATTTTAAAAGTAAATGTCAAGAAAACAACCAATCTAATTAAATATAGGACATGGGCCCTCACTGGCCAACAATTCCAAAGAAATAACTTTTCTCTGACACTGGATTTTTTTAATGTGTTAGCCCCTGGTATTTAGTAGTGGAATTATTATCCCATAAAGGGATGATCCCATTTTAACTCTTTTATATGTATATATGTATGTATGTGTGTGTGTGTGTGTGTGTGTGTGTGTGTGTATGTAGGTATATTTTAGGAAGCTTCCAGAGTGGTACATTCCCATATGACAATCAAAAAACGTTTTAGCATTGCTTGTCCCTCCCAGATTGCTTTTCTCCTCTGTTCAACTCTCACCAATCCCAATCTATTTGCCCTGTTTTATAATTCTCTTTTAGCTGCGTATAGTCATGTTTTCTACTTCCTCTCTCTTGAAAGTTTTTTTTTCCACGACTGCATAGTGATGCCTGAACTCTGAATATTTCAAATGAGAGAAATACTTCCTAAGATTCAAATTGAATATCCATGGTGAGAGAAAAAAATGTAACATTATCCATAGTCTGAGATTTCATCCATTTACATAAAAATTTTATAGTTTCACTCTTAAAATACAAGTTTGTATTTAATCTATTGAGAAATACAACCAGTACAATAATGGCTTTCTTCTGACAGCACAAATCTAGCAGGTATTCAGTCCAAAATACTCAGCAGTCCCAATTTCATGTTGGAGTTCTTGGGAAGTCTTGAAGTGCTGCCAGCCTACAGTCTAAATTGGAATTCCTAAGAAGTAGGTTGTAACACCAGTTAGAAGTAATGGTTCAGGAACAAAGGAGGTGGGCATGAGGTTCTATACTTAGTTTTGGCAATAGTTAATTTGTGGGGAGGATAGGGTAAACTTCCTCTAAAAGTGAATCAACTAAAATACCAACATCATTCCAGCAGAAGTTTACATGTACAAGCATACTTATAAGGACACCACAAGTTGTCCTTCATGGCTGGGAAGGGAGTGAAAGCACAAACTTGAGTGGAAATAGAAAGGGGATGGAACTGGGAAGAGTTGCAAGATAGGAGGGTGAAAATGATAAAAACATGCTATACAAAATTTACAAATAACTAATAATATATATAGAAAAGAAAGAAAAATTCAAGCATAATAAAACTAGAGAGGCCATACTAATACTTTTTTCAAACACAAAAAAATTTACTGTAACAAGAAAATAGCCCTTGTATTCAGAGCTATTGATGCCATACATTTTTTTATCCAGGTTCCAGCATGTGACTCTTGGTAACATTTCTGCCTGGCAAATTTTAAGCCCAGTTCTCTGTGGATGTCCTTGATGACAAATCTTCACTAGGACATACAATGCCTAAAATCAGAAATCATTCACCTTTCAATATCTTGGACCTTTTTTTTTTTTACAAGCTGTGTTCATGGTTCATTACTATAGGTATTGGTTGATCTCACTGCTTTAGAAGAGACCCCAGTCACTGGGGAAAAGTACATCTCATGTCCCTTCCATTCACCAATTCCACTGCTGTGTCTATGGGGCGCAGAGAGATAGCTGGTGTTAATGCCCTCTCAGTCACGTAGGCATTGACACCATTTTGACAGTAAGAAATCTTAAGAAAGAGTGCTATCTGCAAAGCACAGACACTGGACATACAGAACACTGGCAGACATTGCCTGTGGGGGAAGGAAGACACTTTTATTGGGCCATACTAATAGTTAGGCAAAGAAAATAATCAAAAACAGAATGTTACCAGAGAGTAAAAGGGATCTTTCAGAGAGAGTCATAAAGGGGTCAATTTATCAAGAAGGTAAAAACTAGTAAATACAATTAACAGGAGATCTACAAAATGGATAGAACAGAAACTGGATTTTTTTTTGTTTTTTTTTTATTAGATATATTTTTTATTTACATTTCAAATGATTTTCCCTTTTCTGGCCCCCCACTCCCGAAAGTCACATAAGCCCCCTTCCCTCCCCCTGTTCTCCCATCCACCCCTTCCCACTTCCCTGTTCTAGTTTTGCCCTATACTGCTTCACTGAGTCTTTCCAGAACCAGGGGCCACTCCTCTGTTCTTCTTGTACCTCATTTGATGTGTGGATTATGTTTTTGGTATTCCAGTTTTCTAGGCTAATATCCTCTTATCAGTGAGTGCATACCATGATTGATCTTTTGAGACTGGGTTACCTCACTTAGGATGATGTTCTCCAGCTCCATCCATTTGCCTAAGAATTTCATGAATTCATTGTTTCTAATGGCTGAATAGTACTCCATTGTGTATATATACCACATTTTTTTGCACCCATTCTTCTGTTGAGGGATACCTGGGTTATTTTCAGCTTCTGGCTATTATAAATAGGGTTGCTATGAACATAGTGGAGCACGTATCCTTATTAAATGCTGGGGAATCCTCTGGGTATATGCCCAGGAGTGGTATAGCAAGATCCTCTGGAAGTGATGTGCCCAGTTTTCTGAGGAACGGCCAGACAGCTTTCCAGAGTGGTTGCACCAATTTGCCTCCTGAATTTTTAATCTTAGCCATTCTGACTGGTGTAAGGTGAAATCTCAGGGTTGTTTTGATTTGCATTTCCCTAATGACTAATGAAGTTGAGCATTTTTTAAGATGCTTCTCAGCCATCCGAAGTTCTTTGGGTGAAAATTCTTTGTTTAGCTCTGTACTCCATTTTTAATAGGGTTATTTGTTCTTCTGGGGTCTAACTTATTGAGTTCTTTGTATATATTGGATATTAGCCCTCTATCTGATGTGGGGTTGGTGAAGATCTTTTCCCAATTTGTTGGAAAAGCAATTCAGACAGTGGGAGATAGTAATATATATCTGTGTAATCTTGACTATCAATCCCTGATAATATGACTGAAAATCAAAATGTATAAAGATTTCATAACACCAACAACTGAATTGACATAATTGATGCTCTCAGTGAAATAAAATATATAATCTGCCTAAATGTTGCCTTGATATTTTTAAATAAATAAATAATTAATTAATTTTTTACACTCCACATTTTATTCCAACCCACCCCCTCCACTCTCCAACCATTCCACATTCCATAACTCCTCCCCACCCTCTGTCCCCAGGTAGATGTCCCCACCCCCACCCCACATGGCCTCTAAACTCCCTGGGGCCTCCCAGTCTCTTGAGGGTTAGGCACATCATCTCTGAGTGAACACAGATCCTGCAGGCCTCTGCTGTGTGTGTGTGTTGGAGACCTCATATTAGCTGGTTGCTTATGTATACTATCATATCTGCAAATAGTGATACCTTTCATTCTTCTTTGCAAATTTGCATCTTCTTGATCTCTTTTTGTTGTCTAATTGTTATAGCTAGCATTTCAAGTACTGTATTGAATAGATATGATGGGGTAAGTGGGCATCCTTGTCTTGTCTCGATTTCAGTGGGACTGCTTCAGGTATGTCTCCATTTCATTTGATATTGGCTGTTGGTTTGCTGTATATTGCTGTTATTATGTTTAGGTATGGGCCTTAAATTACTTCTCTCTCCAATACTTTTAACATGAAGGGGTGCTCTATTTTGTCAAATGACTTTTCTGCATCCAAGGAGGTGATCATGTGATTTTTTTTCTTTCAGTTTTTTTTTTTTTTTTACATAGTGGATTACTTTAATGGATTGTCTTATATTACACCAACCTTGCATCCCTGGGATGAAGCCTACTTGATCATGGTGGATGATGGTTTTGATGTATTCTCAGAAGAACTTCAGACCAATTTCCCTTATGAACATCGATGCAAAAATACTCAATAAAATTCTTGCCAACCGAATCCAAGAACACATCAAAACGATCATCCACCATGATCAAGTAGGCTTTATCCCGGGAATGCAGGGTTGGTTCAATATACGGAAATCCATCAATACAATCCACTACATAAACAAACTCAAAGAACAAAACCACATGGTCATTTCATTGGATGCTGAAAAAGCATTTGACAAAATTCAGCATCCCTTCATGCTTAAAGTCTTTGAAAGAACAGGAATTCAAGGCCCATACCTAAACATAGTAAAAGCAATATACAGCAAACCGGTAGCCAGCATCAAACTAAATGGAGAGAAACTTGAAGCAATCCCACTGAAATCAGGGACCAGACAAGGCTGCCCCCTTTCTCCTTATCTTTTCAATATTGTACTTGAGGTACTAGCTCGGGCAATTCGACAACATAAGGAGGTCAAAGGGATACAAATTGGAAAGGAAGAAGTCAAACTATCATTATTTGCAGACGACATGATCGTCTACCTAAGTGACCCAAAGAACTCCACTAGAGAGCTCCTACAGCTGATAAACAACTTCAGCAAAGTGGCAGGTTATAAAGTCAACTCAAGCAAATCAGTGGCCTTCCTATACTCAAAGGATAAGCAGGCTGAGAAAGAAATTAGGGAAATGACCCCCTTCACAATAGCCACAAACAGTATAAAGTATCTTGGGGTGACTCTTACCAAACATGTGAAAGATCTGTATGGCAAGAACTTCAAGACTCTGAAGAAGGAAATGGAAGAAGACCTCAAAAAATGGGAAAACCTCCCATACTCATGGATCGGTAGAATCAATATAGTTAAAATGGCCATTTTGCCTAAAGCACTATACAGATTCAATGCAATACCCATCAAAATCCCAACTCAATTCTTCACAGAGTTAGAAAGAGCAATTATCAAATTCATCTGGAACAACAAAAAACCCAGGATAGCTAAAACTATTCTCAGCAACAAAAGGAAATCTGGGGGAATCAGTATCCCTGACCTCAAGCAATACTACAGAGCAATAGTGTTAAAAACTGCATGGTATTGGTACAGTGACAGGCAGGAGGATCAATGGAACAGGATTGAAGATCCAGAAATGAACCCACACACCTATGGCCACTTGATCCTCGACAAAGAGGCTGAAAACATCCAATGGAAAAAAGATAGCCTTTTCAACAAATGGTGCTGGTTCAACTGGAGGTCAGCATGCAGAAGAATGCGAATTGATCCATCCTTGTCTCCTTGTACTAAGCTCAAATCCAAATGGATCAAGGACCTCCACATAAAGCCAGACACTCTGAAGCTAATAGAAAAAAAACTGGGGAAGACCCTTGAGGACATCGGTACAGGGAGAAAGTTTATGAACAGAACACCAATAGCGTATGCTCTAAGAGCAAGAATTGACAAATGGGACCTCATAAAATTACAAAGTTTCTGTAAGGCAAAGGGCACCATCAAGAGGACAAATCGGCAACCAACAAATTGGGAAAAGATCTTCACTAATCCTACATCAGATAGAGGGCTAATATCCAATATATATAAAGAACTCAAGAAGTTAGACTCCAGAAAACCAAACAACCCTATTAAAAAATGGGGTACAGAGTTAAACAAAGAATTCTCACCTGAAGAACTTCGGATGGCGGAGAAGCATCTTAAAAAATGCTCAACTTCATTAGTCATTAGGGAAATGCAAATCAAAACAACCCTAAGATTTCATCTTACACCAGTCAGAATGGCTAAGATTAAAAATTCAGGACACAGCAGGTGTTGGAGAGGGTGTGGATAAAGAGGAACACTCCTCCACTGCTGGTGGGGTTGCAAATTGGTACAACCACTCTGGAAATCAGTCTGGCGGTTCCTCCGAAAACTGGGCACCTTACTTCCAGAAGATCCTGCTATACCACTCCTGGGCATATACCCAGAAGACTCCCCACCATGTAATAAGGATACATGTTCTACTATGTTCATAGCAGCCCTATTTGTAATTGCCAGATGCTGGAAAGAACCCAGGTATCCCTCAACAGAAGAGTGGATGCAAAAAATGTGGTATATCTACACAATGGAGTACTATTCAGCCATTAGAAACAATGAATTCATGAAATTCTTAGGCAAATGGATGGAGCTAGAGAATATCATACTAAGTGAGGTAACCCAGACTCAAAAGGTTAATCATGGTATGCACTCACTAATAAGTGGATATTAACCTAGAAAACTGGAATACCCAAAACATAATCCACACATCAAATGAGGTACAAGAAGAAAGGAGGAGTGGCCCCTGGTTCTGGAAAGACTCAGTGAAACAGTATTCAGCAAAACCAGAACGGGGAAGTGGGAAGGGGTGGGTGGGAGGACAGGGGAAGAGAAGGGGGCTTGCGGGACTTTCGGGGATTGGGGGGGTTAGAAAAGGGGAAATCATTTGAAATGTAAATAAATTATATCGAATAATAAAAAAAAAAAGAAAAAAAAGAATTTTATTGAGTATTTTTGCATCAATATCATAAGTGTGATCCGTCTCAAGTTCTCTTTTTTGGTTGGGTCCTTGTGTGATTTAGGAATTAGAGTAATTGTGGCTTCATAGACCAAAATAGGTAGTGTTCTTTCTGCTTCCATTTTATGGAATAGTTTGAGGAAAATTGTTATCAAGTCTTCTTTGAAAGTCTGGTAGAACTCTGCACTAAATTCAGTTGGCCCTGGGACTTTTTTAGTTGGGAGGTTTTTAATGACTTCTATTTCCTTGCACAATATAGGCCTGTTTGGATAGTTTAACTGCCCTTGATTTAACTTTAGTATGTGGCATCTGTCTAGAAATCTATTTCATCTAGGTTTTTCAGCTTTGTGCAGTATAGGTTTTTATAGTAGGATCTGATGATTTTTTTTTAATTTAATTCATTTCTGTTGTTATGTCTTCCTTTCCATTTCTGATGTGTTAATTTGGACACTGCCTATTGTCCCTGTAGTTAGCTTGACTAGGGGTTTATCTATCTTGTTGATTCTTTCAAAGAACCAGCTTATGGTTTTGTTGATTATTTGTATTGTATTCTTTGTATTTGGTTGATTTAGGCCCTGAGTTTGACTATTTCCTTTCTTTTACTCCTCTGCGGTGAGTTTGCTTCTTTTTGCTCTAGAGCTCTCAGGTGTGCTGTTAAATTGTGAGTGTATGATCTCTCCAGTTTCTTTACCATGGTACTTAGTGCTATGAACTTTCCACTTAGCACTTCTTTCATTGTGTCCCATATGTTTGGGTATGATATGTCAACATTTTAATTAAATTCCAGGAAGACTCTAATTTCTTTATTTCTTCCCTGACCAAGTTATCATTGAGTAAAAAGTTGTTCAGTTTTAGCCTGTATATGGGCTTTCTGTAGTTTTTGCTGTTCTTGAAGATAAGCCTTAGACCATGGTGATCTGATAGGATGCATGGTATTATTTCAGTCTTCTTGGAACAGTTGAGGGTTGTCTTATGATCAATGATATGGTCAATTTTGGAGAAAATATGCTGAGATGCAGAGAAGAAGGCATATTCTTTTGTTTTAGGGTGAAATGTTCTGTAGATATCTGTTATATCCATTTGGTTTATAACCTCTCTTAGTTTCACTGTTTCTCTGTTTAGTTTCTGTTTCAATGGCCTGTCCATTGGTGAGAGTGTGTGCTGAAGTCTCCCACTATTATTGTGTGTGGTCCAATGTGTGTGTCTGAGCTTTAGTAAAGTTTCTTTTATGCATGTGATTGCTCTTGCATTTGGAGCAAAGATGTTCAGAATTGAGACTTTCTCTTGGTGTATTTTACCCTTGATGGATATTCAGTGTCCATCTTCATCATGCCTGATAACTTTTGGTTGAAAGTCTAATTTGTTAGTTATTAGGATGGAAACTCCTGCTTATTTCCTGGAACCATTTCCTTAGAAGAACGTTTTCCCTCCTTTTACTTGGAGATAGTGTCTGTCTTTGTTATTGAGGTGTGTTTCTTGTATACAGCAAAATGCTAAATCTTGTTTGCTTATCCAGTCTGTTAGCTTATGTCTTTTGATAGGTCAGTTGAGTCCATTAATATCCAGATATGTCTGTTTTTGTAAGTGGTTTTATGTGTGTGTGGTTCTCTCCTTTTGCCTTTGTTGTGGGATGCTTGATACTTTGTCCTTTCTTTGGTACAGATATTTTCCTTGTGTTGGAGTTTTCCTTCTAGCATCCTCTGTAAGGCTAAATTGGTAGATAGATACTGCTTGAATTTGGTTTTGTCCTGGAATATTTTGGTTTTTCCATCTATATTGATTGAAAGTTTTGCTGGTTGTTGTAGCCTGTGTTGACATTTGTATTCTCTTAGAGTCTGCATGACCTCTGACCAGGCTCTTCTGACTTTCATAGTCTCTGTTGAGAAGTCTGGTGTAATTCTGATGGGTCTACTTTTTATGTTACTTGGCCTTTTTCTTTGCAGCTTTTAATATCTCTTCTTTATTTTGGTTACTATGTGAGGAGAGGATTTTCTTTTCTGGTCCCATTTATTTTGTGTTCTATTGGCTTCTTGTACCTTTATGGCTATCTCTTTCTTTAGTTGGGCAAGTTTTCTTCTATGATTTCCTTGAAGACTGTCTTAGTCAGAGTTTCTATTCCTGCACAAACATCATGACCAAGAAGCAAGTTGGGGAGAAAAGGTTTTATTGAGCTTACACTTCCACAATGCAGTTCATCACTAAAGGAAGTCAGGACTGGAACTCAAGCAGGTCAGGAAGCAGGAGCTGATGCAGAGGCCATGGAGGGATGTTTCTTACTGGCTTGCTTACCCTGGCTTGCTCAGCCGCTCTCTTATAGAGCCCAAGAACACCAGCCCAAAGGGGGAACCACCCACAAGGGGCCCTCACCACTTGATCACTAATTGAGAAAATGCCCCACAGCTGGATCTCATGGAGGCACTTCCCCAACTGAAACTCCTTTCTCTGTGATAACTCCAGCCTGTGTCAAGTTGACACACGAAACTAGCCAGTACAAAGACATTTTCAGGTCCTTTGATCTGGGAATTTTCATTCTCCTCTATTCCAATTATTCTTAGATTTGGTCTATTCATTGTGTCCTGAATTTCCTGGAAGCTTTGGGTTAGGATTTTTAATTTTCTTAGACAGTTGTGTCAATCTCTTTCATGGTATTTTCTACACCTGGGATTCTCTCTTCACTTATATTCTGTTGGTTATACTTACATCTGTAATTCCTGACTTCTTTCCTAGGTTTTCCATTTCCAGTTTTGCCTCCATTTGTGTTTTCTTTATTGTTTCTACATTCATGTTTAGGTCTTAGATTGCTTTCTTCAATTCATTTACCTGTTTACCTGAGTTTTCCTGTATTTCTTTCAGTGAGCTATTGATATCTTCCTTAAAGGACTCTATTATCTTCATGAGATAGGATTTTAGGACAGGTTCCGGATTTTCAGGTGTATTGGAGTATTCAGGGCTTGTTGTGGTCAGAGAACTGGGTTCTAATGATGCTGCCCCATATATATTGCCTTCTGGTGCCTATGGTCTTGCACTTGGTTCTTGCCATCTGGACATCCCTGGTTTTTATTGATCTGGGTTACAGTCTAGAGTCTGCATCTTTTGTTCCTGGGTTGCTTTAGGTCTCCCAGTAGGCCTGCAGCCCTAGCTGTAGCAGACCACCAGTGGGGCCTTCCAACTGGGGGCTCTTGACAGGGTCAAAGAATCTGCTGATCCATTGCTCTAGCCACAGTAGTTCTCCTGGGAGGCCTTCAGATTCTTGGGTCTTCAGTGGTGTAGTCAAGCTATTGTCCAACTGCTCTGAGTACAGCTGATCCTCAACTGCTCTGAGTACAGCAGGTCCTCTGGGATGGGTTAGGATGTGGTATCTTCACTGGAGCAGACCAGCTAGGAGTCTGCCATAGCAGATAGGAATGAGTGGAAGAGGTATGCCTTGATATTTTTAAAGAGCTAGGATGTGGTTTTCAATAATATTTTTATTTCTAAATTACCTTAGGAAGTGGCACATTTTCATGTGACATTTTCATAAATACCTTGTTCTGCACGAGTCTCTTCTCCCCTTTCCACTCAAACTCTCCTTGTTGTGCATTCCCCTTTCTCTGTGTTATCGTCCACACCCAGTTTCCCTTTCCCATTGTATTCTATTGTTCTTCCCATTCCTTCTCCCTTAAAGCCTCTCCTCCCCAACAATTTCATATGCAATTTTCTAATTTCTTAGTTTTGACCCACATATTTATTTCCACCTACCTACAGATATTTATCAGTTCATATCTAGGGTCTATATACTATCTCTATATACTATATACTAGTATATACTAGTATATACTATACTAGGATGCAGAATACTATTAGTATATGCCAGTAATGCTATATTTTTGAAAGACTGAAATCCAACAGTCAATTATTTGGTATCATATAGAAGTAAATTTGGAATTAACAATAAAAGGATATCTAAAACATAAAGTCCTCCAAAATACGACATTTAAATAAAAACTTTGATTCTGAAGATTTTTGAGCTCATGAATAAACAAATCAGAGAATTATTTAAATAATAGTTTAATTAAAATAAAACAGTTCTGAAAATACATTTAGGGCATAGACCAAGGTTAAAGTATTTGAAAATTGTATACAGATGTGTGTAATCTAAGAGAAGCAGGATGCAGAAGTTTCTCAATGTTAAAGGAATTATGATATACTGAATCCTACAGGCAGCCTGACCAAGAAAGTTGTTGAAAAACTACATATCTAATAACAATTCTTCATGGATTGCTGCTACATGTTTTCTTCATGGTTCTTGAAAACTTGCATTCTCAGAAAAATGATGATATGTTGCATATCCCAGAGTTGATAAAAAGCAGAAATGATACTGAACTAAATAGTCTGTAAGGCACATTACCTAGAACAATATTATAATTCATAGCCTAAGGAATAGATGAAAACAAAGATATAGTATTTATGTTTCAAAGCTACTAGGTAATAATCCACATACCATTCTGATTCCTCAGCTATTTTATCTTGCTTCCCTAGTGAAACATGTCAAGCATACACTATATAAGACGAAGTACATGTTTGTCTACATGTGGAAAAGATAAAATTAATCCACAGTTCACTGGTCAAAGGTGATAGGATATAGCTTCTCAAATAGTTTCAAAGCACGATCTTTTAAATTATTTAAACCTGGCTCCTAATAAGTCATATTTCATAGTCCCTGTTATAAAAACAACTGTCAGGACAGAAAGATTTTTAGCATGCCTCATAAAAAGAGTTCCTCTGACTTTACTTTTCACATCACATGGAATGTTCACTATAATTCACTGGCTGAGCAGGGGAAGAAATAACAATCTGACATTTCTATCTACTATGGTCTTCACATTGTCTCATCCACTGCAAATCCCTCTCTTCTGAAAGTTGAGAACAAAACTCTGTTATAAATAGGGACAACAAGATGAGATAGGAAATACTCTTCAACAAAGCCTGATTTCTCAAGAGTCAAATGGCTCCTTGAACTTAACCATAACAACTTTCATATTAGGGATTCAACCTGTTCATCTTTCACTACCATAAACACATTTCTGAAGAATGCTTTGCTATCTTTCATAAAATTAGAGAAAGATCAATATGAAAAAATGAAAAATACCATATTAATATGTTTACCAAGTGCTTTTCTAGGGAAATAGCAGGACAGAAGTGATGTGAAGTGAGAAGTAAAAAAAAAATAAGAGGGGGCTCCAACTCAGCATGAGGGTGGAGGTCAATAGAGAAGGAGAAGGAGGGATTACAGACAACATCAATTTTTCATAAAGGCTCAAAGAATAATATTATTTTATATTGTACATACAAACACACACACACACACACACACACACACACACACACATCACATCACATCACATCACATCACATTATTTCCTGCAAGTTCTATTCTACTTACATCTTACCAGATAATCTGTGGGCATTTTGAGAGGAAACATTATGTTCATCTATATCCTCTAAAATGAACAGTTCCTGCTACATAGTAAGCATTCCATAAATATGCAGAGTATGTGAACATGGTGTTAAGTCAATGTGTTTTTTGAGAAATCCATCAGCCCAGCATATAAATTATTTTAAAAAGCAAGTCGCAGTAACACTTAAGATAACAATTTGATTATACCTTTGAGAAACCTCCTTCAAATTCCTGACAGTTTACATACAAAATTATAAATGTCATTGATTATAAATTTTAAAATATTGTGATGACCATGAGGAATCCTTACCCAGAGAATAAATTAATTACTTAGAGATAGCTAAAGATTTGATTACTAATAACAAATTCCCCCAAATATATAGTTAAATGTTACCAAAGAACTACCATACATCTGTATGAGGCAACCATGGGTTAATAGGAATGCATTGCTGATACCCAACGGGAAGCAGGTATAGAGCAAGTCATTTCAAACCTCAGAGAGGTTTCTCCATATATGATCTAATGTTATGTTTTATATACACAGTATTCATCTAAAATTTTTTTGAATATTTACAAATTTCTAAGAAAATATTGTTCATTAACCTTTCACCAAGAAGCAATGGTGTTTAACCCAAAACAATGGAAGTTCATGGGAGGCTAATATTATTTTAGTGTAATTTAAAGCATAACTGAGGTCATAATAATAGTACATCAGCAGTAATATCAAACACACTACAAGGTCTTTTGTCTTCCACATGAAAAATTATATCCATGTAATTATTGACAGAATGAAAAAAGAGAAAGCAGTAGAGGAAAAATTTTCCCATGGAACCCAATATTTTGTGTTTTTCTGGCACATTAATCTTCACAGACATTTTAAATGCCTTAGGAAACTTGAATGCAGAACAAGTTCTTGTCTTCTCTTCATTCTTTTTTTACTGCTAAGATTAGCCTCCAAGAGTTTAAAACAGAATCAAAGTTTTTTGCCTTAATTGTCTAATGACTAAAAGCACAGTAAGTCATTTTGCTGTTCAGGAAGTACATAAAAACTCCTCAAGTGACAACTGGAGGTCACTGGCACCATCACCATGAATCTTCTTGTCAAAGTTCTGAGCAAAATAGTTGCTATGTTTAATGTCAAGGTGGCAGCTGCTCTGGAAAATTTGTCAACTGAAAACCAAAACCATGTTACTGGACAGCTGGAAGAGATGTGTGTTTGTGCTGATGTGTGTTTGAGCCAGCAGAAACAAGAAGTGTGGCTTTGATGTTTCAGCTTTAAGTGAACAGCAGAGTAATCACAGCCCTCAGCATAGTGTTTCTTTAAATTCTTGGTTTTCACAAAGCAGTAAAAAAAATGTCAAACTGCCATGGTTCTTAACATAGGTGTGGCACAGTTTCTCTAAGTGCAAATTGTTCCCGTCTTATGAATTGCTATGATTTTCCCTTGAAATGCAGAATTCAAGTAATTAAGTATGTGTCAACATTTTATATGAAATAAGGTTGGTTTTTTTTTTTTTTTGGTTTTTTATGTGGGGATTCTGAGAACACTTAAGGTAGACTAGGCTAAGCTATAATGATTGGAGAGTTAAGTGTAATGACATGAAATATTTATCTTGGAGTTTATCAGGTATGACCCCTCTCCCTGTTTGTGTGGAGGGCTCCAAGATCACACAAGAAAGCATTATGCCATATTCTTTCTTTTTGTTTTTGTTTTTATATTTTGTTATTCATTTTTAGTTTTGAGACGTTGTCTCCGCTGACCTCTGACACATGCTTCTCCAGTTTACACTTCTCCAATGCTAGGATCACAGAGGTGTGCCATGGTTCCATTGAGGAGAGGATTTTTTTTTCTAAAAACTGGGAAATAAAATAATCTGTGCAATAAAGTGAATTTCTTTATAAGAAATGACAAAGGAATCCCACCTCCTCCCCAGAGTTAGGAAGAGTCCATGCTGGGCTGTCACTAGGCTTTTTCTTTCTTTCTCTTTTTTTAATACCCAGAAGAGGAAAAAGGACCCTGGGCTCTGGTTTTCGCCCACCTCTCCCATGCTTGACTCACCAAGAGAGATCCTGCTTCCTGATATGCTCTGGAGAACTGGAAAATGCAGGTTATTTTACCTGTGGCCCTTCTGACACGGGGAAGAGCTTATTTACTGATACTCTCTAGAGAACAGGCAGGAGCTTGGCATTCAAAAACTTGCAGGAGCAGGTCATTTGAGAACTGGCACCAGTTGGTGCATTTGAACTGGTCTAATCGGGGCATTTGAGAACAAGCATCAGCAGAGCATTTGAAATCTGGTAGCAGCAGAACATTTGAGAAATAACAGCCTGCAGGGCATTCGACCCAAGCAAATGGTTCCAAGAAAAAAGCTGAAGTAGCCATTCTTATATGGGATAAAATTGATTTTCAACCAAAAGTTATCAAAAAAGATAAGGAGCGATACTTCATACTGGTCAAAGGAAAAATCTACCAAGATGAACTCTCAATTCTGAACATCTTGCTCCAAACGCAAGGGCATCAACATTCATTAAAGAAACTTTAATAAAGTACAAAGCACACATTGCACCCACATAATAATAGTGGGAGACTTCAACACCCCACTCTCAAAAATGGACAAATCATGGAATCAGAAGCTAAACAGAGATACAGTGAAACTAACTGAAGTTATGAATCAAATGGATCTAACAGATATATATAGAACATTACACCCTAAAGCAAAGGAATATACCTTCTTCTCAGCACCTCACGGTACCTTCTCAAAAATTCACCATATAATTGGTCACAAAACGGGCCTCAACAGATACAGAAATATTGAAATTATTCCATGTATTTTATCAAATCACCACAACCTAAGGCTGGTCTTAAGCTCAAACAAAAGCAATGGAAAACACACATACACATGGACCTTGAAAAATGTTCTCCTCAATGTTAGCTTGGTCAAGGAGGAAATAAAGAAAGAAATTAAAGACTTTTTAGAATTTAATGAAAATGAAGACACATCATACCAGAATTTATGGGACACATGAAAGCAGTCCTAAGAAGAAAACTCATAGCTCTGAGTGCCTCCAAAAAGAGAATGGAGAGAGCATACACTAACAGATTGACAGTGCACTTGAGAGCTCTAGAACAAAAGGAAGCAAATACCCCCAAGAAGGGTAGATGGCAGGAAATAAACTTAGGGCCGATATCAACAAAACAGAAACAAAAAGAACTATACAAAGAATCAACAAAAACGAGGATCTTGTTCTTTGAAAAAATCAACAAGATAGATGAACCCTTAGCCAGACTAACCAGAGGGCACAGAGACAGTATCCAAATTAATAAAATCAGAAAAGAAAAGGGAGACATAACAACACAAATTGTCTTTATTGAGGAAAAAATTGATATTTTCTAAAACAAATTCTAAAATATACTTAATTACTATCTCTAGGAACAAAGGTTCTGTTTGTTTCATATTTGTTTGTTTTGACACTGGGGCCTGCTATATAACCCAGACTGCCCTAAAACTCCTTAAACTTATCATAGTTTCTCACAAAGTAAGATTATAAATAAAATAAAATAATAATTAAATTCTTAGAAATTTTATAATTTTTTGCAGGTCCTGAAAAAAAATCATCTACAGAACACAACTAGGAATCCACTACATTCTTTGGTTTTTGTGTATATGCCCTACCAATAAATTATAAACTTGGTCACAATTCAGCCTTAATGACTCTGCCCTGGTTTACAACAAAACAATTATAATAATTTAGTAAAAAGAGCTGGCACATATTGAATACGATGAGAAAGGCACATTACCCTCACATTTGCAACAGGTCAATGAAATAGATATGAAATTTAGGTGCATGCCACCGAGGTACAGAGAAATTAACACATTTTATCATGTTAGGGCAATTCATTTTAGATTTTGAGTCCAAACATAGGTTAGTAAAAATCAATACTTTTTCATGTAATGCTTACTTATGAGCATAATGTCTATTAATTAGAAATTCATGGGAAACTTTGGGAAATCCTGGGTTTTGCCTTTCTTAGCATTGATTACACAACCAAAATGTAAAAGTAGGATAGTCCTCTTAGCAAGAGGAAGCAGGTCAGCTCTACTTGAAAATTTCAGAGACTGGCTTGAAGAGATGAAGAAAGGGTAAGATAAAGATGAATATCCATCATCAACTATCCAGGTAACTATGATTCATAGAGATTAAGGAAGAGGAAGAGTAAAACAGCTCTTATACTTCACAATGGGAATTAGAATACCTTATAGCAGGCACACATTCCATTGAATTCAAACGCCTGTTAAAACCTTAAAGGAGAACTTACTTTTCTTATACTCATTCTATTTTGTGTTGTGCTACATAATATTATAGGCAGGGTAATTGACTATCAGCAGAAGAATATATTCTGCTGATAGTCAATATGGCTTATTGCTGTAGTAAATTCTCATCACAATCCAGGGTTTCTACCATGCCTGTGACCATTTACTTCCTGGATAGAAGATACATACAAACTTTTATATTTACAATAAGCCTTAATCACCGATAATCAGAAGTGGACCTATGTCTACTTTTATGCTATGAAAATCTATTTCCTATTGATAATCCAGATTTATTACTTACTATATTTCATCTGGGCTGCTTTTATCACCCATTACCGGGCCCTCGGGGTCACATATTTGGACTTCTAACCTATGTGGTCTCACACTTCCTCCTTCAGCTTCTCATTCCTCTTGTGGTTTTCCCTCTCACCCCAAGCCTAGGAATTCTAAACACTGACTATATCTCTTCTGTCCAGCTATTGGCAGTCTGCATCTTTATTTACCAATCAGAAACAACATGGGAACAAAGTTATATAGTATTACTTGGGTCTAGGTTTGGACTCTCTTACCTCTGGGGCAACCAAGACTTGAGGACTCACATTCAGCACTACAAAACACAGCAAAAGACCAACTCTTAATACTTTATAAGCTGGAAAGTGTAATATGCACAAGCATATATCATCTGGCAACAACGTTTTGTAGGTGCTATCATATGGCATAAGGAGAATAAACAAGAGGAGGATGAGGCCACCACTTTCTACTTTATAATGGAACTAATAGCACATGAATGTGTGGAGTTCTTTACAATTAATAATTTCTTTTCTTTTTCATTTTTTTACTTATATTATTATTGATCATTCTATTTGTGTATATCTCAAATGATATCCCACTTCCCAGTTACCCCTCCATCAACACCCACTATACCATATCTGCCTTCCCCTCTCCCTTTTGCCTATATGAGAGTGCTCCTCCACCCACCCTCTCCTGCCCCACTGCTCCAGGCATCAAAACTCTCCAGGACCAAGGGCCTACCCTCCTGTTGCTGTCAGGTAAGGACATCCTCTGCTACATATGTATATGGAGCCAAAGATCATTTTAGGTACACTATTTGGTTGGTGGTTTAGACTCTGGAGAAGTGGGTGGTCAGGCCAGGCTATGTTGTTCTTCCAATGGGGTTGTAATCCCCCTCTGCTCCTCCTCCAGTCCTTCTGCCAGCTCCTCCTACCAGGTTCCTTAGTTCAGCCTGATGGCTGGCTCCAAGCATCTGCCTCTGCCTTGATCAGTCACTGTCTGGACCTCCCCAGGAACTGCCACACTTGGTTCCTGCCTGCCAGCACCTCTTAACCATGGCAACAGTGTTGGGTGTGATGTCTGCAGGCATGATGTATCCTCCAGTGGAGCTATTCCCCAGCTGTCCCTTCCTTCAGTCTCTCTTCATTTTTTGTCCCTGTTCTACAAGAACATTTCTGGGTTATAAAAAAAAAACTTGAGATGGGTGGGTGGCTCCATCCCTCTACAAGGGGCCTCGGCTACCTACTGGACGTGGTCTCCACCAGTTCTATCTCCCCCTTCTCTGCTCATTACCGCTAAAATCAATCTCATTGTGTCCTAGGAGCCTCATGTTTCTCTCATATCTGGGACCCTCAGTGGCTATTTCCAGTTCTTCATCTCTCCTGATACTTTTCTTTATTTCATTTCCTTACCCTCTGAACCTTTCTCATGTCTCCTCCAGATTCTGATACTGTCACCCTTATTTCCTCCTCCTCCTTTCTCCCGCCCTTGCCCTCTCTCCTTCCATTTCCCACAACCATCCTATTCCCCCTTCAATGCAGGACTGAAGCATCCACACCCTTGTCTTCCTTCTATGCTCCATATGGTCTGTAGGTTGTATCATATGCAATGGGAACTTTTGGGTTAGTATCCACTTGTTTGTGAGTACATACCATGTGCCTTCTTTTGTGTCTGGGTTACCTCACTCAGGATATTTTCTAGTTCCATCCATTTGCCTGTGATTTCATGAATTTGTTGTTTTATTGCGGTATAGTACTCCATTATGTATATATACAATATTTTCTGTATCCAGTCTTCTCTTGAAGGACATCTGGGTTTTTCCAGCTTCTGACTATTATAAATAAGGCTGCTATGAACATAGTGAAGCATGTGTTCTTATTACATGCTGGAACATCCTCTGGGTAAATGCCCAGGAGTGGTATAGCTGGGTCCTCATGTCCTTGCTACATATTGGATTATCTTTTGGATATATGCTTAGGAATGTTATGGCTGGATCTTCAGGTAATACTATGTCCAGTTTTCTGAGGAACTTCCAGACTGATTTGCAGAGTGGTTTTACCAGTTTGTAATCCCATCAACAATGAAGGTTCTGATTTTTCAGTGTAACAAAGTTGTTTAAAATTCAACATGAGTTTTCCAGAACACAAACATTCAAACTTAATCACCCTTCAAAGACCTTTACTCATACCTAAATAGCACATATGAGATTAAACACTACAGTGTAATAAAAAAGAGCAGAAGTCTGGTATGAGAGTGCTTGTGTTCTTGTTTACATAATAATCAAATAACTGTGGTCTAGTTTTGAGGTACTTAGATTCTCTTATTTGTAAAATATAAATAATAAGAGTTGGGTTAGGAAAATGGTTCAGAGGACCTGAATTGGAATCCCCAGAGGCTATATACAGAACAGTCACATGCAGTAAAATGTGTAACTGTAATCCCAGTGATGTTGTAAACATCAGTGGTGGAGATAAGAGGATTTCAAGAAGCGTTGCATAACAGCCTAGCACATAGTGGGAACATCAAAGAAATACTCATCAAATAGGACAAAAGGCTTCACTTGACAACTGAAAGTGTCCTTTCATATCCTCCAGTGTCCTGTTGTTCCTGCATGCTAATATTCACTCATGAACATCCATAGGCATGGGAGGAGAAAAAGAAAAATGTTAAGTAATAGTTACTTCTTTTTAATAATAAGGATTAAATAAAATGGAACTATTAGGAAATTTCCTGACAAACAGCAAATTCTATATATGAAACGTTTATTATCAACTTGTATCTTTTTACTACCTAAATCTATGGCAATTATATTTTAGAAGAAAGTTTCACAATAAAAAAGGATAAATTTGTAACTAATTTCTTGCCAGTCACCACATAAAAGTGATTTAATTAAGATCATTAATGAAATAATTCTAACACTTTTGCTAGTGAAGTCTTTGTGAATTTTGTACTATAACTGAGGTTAATGTCAGGTATGGTATTATTACATTTTCATCTTGTCTCAATTTGTACGGCTTTAAATGGTCCTTTTCATCATTTATAGATTTACTATTAAAAAATAAAGTAGAACAAAGCATTTAACATATAACATCTACACATTTTAAGACTTAATTTCTGTAACAATTTTTCTAGTTGTGTTGATAGATATAAGTACCATACTCAGATATATTTTACCCTATCTGCATATTATAAATTCACAAAGCCTTCAAAGTCAAGAAGAGCCATTGAAATTAGGTTACTGTGGCTCAAGAATACTACCAGAGGATTTTCTTTGCTTGTTTTCTATCTGCTTGCTTCTGCCTCCTGAGTGCTGGAATTAAGGACATGTGCTGCCACCACCCAGCTAACATCAGGATTTTCAACATGAGGAACATTGAGGATGAAATTTTTTCCATGTAAAAAATCCACTTAAATTTCTTTCCTTAGAGCTTTCTTTCAAAATAATTTTTCACATAAATGGTGCAACAAGCATCCCTACCAGTCAAAATGAGCCTACTTTGGGAAAGCAAAAATCATCATGGGGTGGGTTCTAAAAAAAAGAATTTAGAATGAATAAATAAAACAAATTTTATTTAAATTTGTATTATCAGGATAAACACTTCTGTTTAACAGGAATATACTCTATTGCCTTATGTGGTTTTCTTTCTTTCTTTCTTTCTTTCTTTCTTTCTTTCTTTCTTTCTTTCTTTCTTTCTTTCTTTCTTTCTTTCTTTCTTTCTTTTTAACATCTTTAAGGACCAAGACTTTATAGTGTAAAATAAAACCCTATCACTTACTAAATAGTATGACTATGAGCAAGTAACTTAAAGTTTTACAGTATTTGAGCTTCTGATACTTAAAATTATAAAAGCAAAAGCACATTTTGTACAGGGGGTAATCATTAAATAATTTAAACACTGTACATATCAGACTTTAATGAAATGCTCAGTGTTGCATAGCTAAAGTTCTCCTTTAAAGAAGTAGTAAGATTTCAGATATCCCAATTAGAAAATTTTGTTAGGAGAAAGGAGATGTAGATGAAAAGACCAAGCTCAACATGATTTCAAAGTAAAGGAACACAATTTTTCAGAGTATGCACCCTTAGAACACATGCCCTAATTTCAGATAAGGCATTGCTCAAGATGGAATTGGAACTGGATTTTTTGATTTTTCCTTAGAGCCCATAAACTAAAATCACACTGAAGTAATTTTGTTGAGATCCACAAAGTTATTTTGCTATTTAGCAGCCTGAACACTCACTAACAATCCAGTGTTGGCTACACAGTCTCTCTGGAAGGTTCCCCAACTCTGATGACAATGTTTTCCCACCTGGAGATTATTAAAACTTTGCATGACTCTAAGTTAACTGCCACTCCTCTTGACTGCAGTTCTCTGCCAAATTTCGAGGCCTTCTTAGGTGGCTTCCCTTTTAAAGAAGTGGCACAATTCAGCTTGACCTGATTTTGAGGATAAATTATTTGGTGGAAGAAAACAAAAGAGTACATGATGTGATCTGTCTTGAAGCCAGGATATCTTGCCCATCCCTAAGGATAGCTGTTATTTGTGTTAGTGCAGAAGATACAGTTTATTCTCTGATGCTCTTGTGACTGAGAGTGGAAATTCCCAAACAAAACACCAAGAAGAAAAGGATGGAAGAGAGAGAGAATAACAATTGATGCAATTTGACTGAAGCAAATGTCCTTGCAGAGTGTAGTAGGGAATAAATAGGGAAATTGGGCACTCTCTTCTAGTGGAAGGCTTTAAGTAGATAAATAATGTTATTTAATGCATTAGGAAATTGAACCCAGGACTGTGCTTCAGAGGGGAAAGATGCAGAGAATAGAATGCTATGTATGCACTTTGCCACTAATATATACCCATAGCCCCACAACTTCTTGCTTGAAATACAAGAATGAAAATGGCCATTTGGAAAAGAAACTAGCTCAAAAACTGCTAAAATGCTTCAGGAGAAGAAAGCGAATATTTTCTTGTGGTAATATAAAGGTGAAGTAAAGAGAGAGTCTAAGGAAAAGCTCAAGAGGTTTATAATTGACTCTGTTGGACTGGAGAAATTGGAAAGAGTTAAAGTTAAGACATATAAGCCTGAGTATGTATGATGGTGGCACATAGAGAATAATGGAAGGCAGAGTAAGATCTAAAGTGCGGCATGGAGAAATGGCTCAGCAGTTAATAACACTAACTGCACTTCCTAAGGTCCTGAGTTCAAATGGTGGTTCACAACCATCCCTAACTAGCTCTGACTCCCTCTTCCAGAGTGTCTGAAGACAGCTACAGTGCACTTATTATAATAAATAAATAAATCTTTACAAAAAAGACTTGTTTTAAGGTATAGATAATGTTTTAGCTGTTACTGTTTGAATCTGAAATGACTTTAAAGTCTCTAGTTGTTTCTGCTATTTTCAAGGCTGTAAAGCTTTGTAAAGGTAGGTGCTGGCTGCCAAAAGCAGATTACAGTACACCAGACTTGGAAGATTATGTCTGTCCTTGATGTAAGGCTCAAGTTTTATCTTCTGGCTCACAGTAGTTGAAAAATATCTTTCCACAGGATCCTGATGCTACGAATGAAGATCGTACTGGTCCTATGCATTCTTTGCCACAATGAATTGAAATACACTTTTCTGGAATTAGAGAGAAGGCTCAGTGCTTAAGAAGATCTGAATAATTAACAACCACCTATAACTCCCATTCCAAGGAATTCAATACCTATGGGATCCAAGTTTACTTGTACTCACACGCACACACACACTCACATACATATTTATAATTCAAAATAATAGAATAAGTTCTTAAACACCTTTTGCTACAAATAAACCTTAGGCCCAAATAAAACTTTCTCTATTAGGTTGTTTGTGTCTGTCAACTATTTTGGTCACAGCAACACAAAGTAAACTAACTTAGAAAGTCAGGATCAGAAGTTGGGCATTGGTGTGATAAATAGGATTATGTTGTTCTCAGAACTGATTTGCAGAAGGAATGATGAAGAGTCTAGACACGTGAGCTGGAGAAGCACTGGGATGTGCTAATCTCTATTTAATGAGCCTTATTGTCATAGTTCAAACCCAAATACTGGTAGATGTGCAGATAAAAAGACAGTTCTTGTGAAGTTTCAAATAATAATAAAGACTATATTGGAGAATGTTTTAAGGGACATACTTGTTACATTCTGGCAAAGAGTATGTTGGCATTTGGTCTGTGACCTGAAAAATCCAAGTAAGGCACACTGCAAAGTAAGTGTCAACTTATTTGGTGGAGGGATTTTTTTTATTACTTTTATTTTTTAAAGACCAGCCATTGCCTCTCTCTTGGTCCCTGTCCCACAGTTCCTCATGTCATTTCTCCTATCCCCTGTCTCCAAGAGGATGCCCCCTGCCTGCCAAGCCGCTCTACTCCCTGGGGCCTCATATCTCTCAGGGGTTAGGTACATCCTCTTCCACTGAGACCAAATATCTACAGGGCCTCGGAACTGCTAGTGTATGTTGCTGGTTGGTGGCTTAGTGTCTGTGAGATCTCAGGGGTCTGTGTTAGATAAGACTGCTGCTTTTCTTATGGGGTCACCCTCTTCCTCAGCTTCTTCCAGCCTTTCCCTAATTCAACCACAGGAGTCCCCAACTTTAGTCCATTGGTTGGCTGTAAGTATGTGTATCTGACTCTTTCATCTGCTTGTTGGGCCCACAATAGCATCAGTAATAGTGTCAAGCTTTGGAGCCTCCCTTTAAGATGGAGCTCAAGTTAGCATAACAGACTGTGACATGGTTATTATGCACTACTTTTATTTGGGTTTACACTAAAAATTAGGAGGAAAGGGTGAAGCAAAACATATGGAAAATAAAATGTGGTAAGGAAATGATTATGAATACAGTTGTAGATACAGTAGATATAAGCAAATCATTGTAAATGATAGAGATTGACTTTAATCAAAAAGGAGTGATACATTTTCCACTGGGATAATTAAAAATATACCGTGAGGGAAAGACCAACCCCACCCCTCAATTGTTTCCAAGACAAATTGACTCCATCTTTCTTTTCATCTAAAAGGAGTGCTTTAAAAGATAGAGCAAAAAGAATGATAATCCTAAAAGCTTAGTCAAGAACATATATTTCTGGGTCCAGACACTCAGCCACTTGGAGGTTCCAAAGGTACATGAATATATCTTAGATGACTACAGAATGTGGAATTATCTATATTCTGCTAGTTTTTCAAACATGCAGAATACAAGAGTCATAGTTATCGGTGCATTTCACACACACACACACATACACACACACACACACAGAGAGAGAGAGAGAGAGAGAGAGAGAGAGAGAGAGAATCCTGTGAGGCTAAGGAACATATAACACAGTCTCCATAGAGACAGATTCCGAGAAGGTGATACATGAAGCTTTAAGGATGAAGTCTACATTACAATGGAAATGAGATGTCTGGAACATTGGCAAGTTGTTGACAGTAAGTGGAATTGGTCAAAGAGAAAGCATGGGTAGGTTGCAGGAGACAGGGCCATTGGAGCAGGGCAACACAAAGCCCTTGAATCTCAAATAATGCTATCATGTGTACTGAATGTAATAAGTAGAGCTTTGAGATTTAATGTTTATTCTGCTAGGTTTTATTTTATTTCTCCATCCTTTCTTTTTAGAATTGGAATAGTTATTTTGCATTGCTGTATGTCGGAACTGTGCAACTTTCTTCTTTTTTAAATAGGAGCTAGTAACTAAGAGTTTGCAATGAGTCTCAAGATTTTTCTCTTTGTAAACCATGTTGGAAGTGTTCAGATTATGGTGATCCTTGAAGTTAGACTAAATGAGCCTATAAGGATCAAAGGTAGAAAGTTATTGTTTGAATCTAAATTGTCGCCCATGGCCTCAATATAGCTAGAAAACAAGGGAATCTAAATCACAATGCAGGGATGGAGAGATACCTAAGTTGGCAAAGTACCTCTAGTGCAAGCCTAAGGACCAGTTTTAAACCACCAGCCCACACATACAAAGGTTAGACACAGCAGTATATGCCTGTAATCTCAGATCTGGGTAGGTAAAGATAGGATGATCTCAAGGGCTGGCTTGCCAGGCATCTACCTGAATCACTAAACTTCAATTCGAGGAACAGAGCCCATCTTTCAAAATAAGGTGGAAAGGAATTAAAAAGAAACTCAACACTAACCACCTGCCTCCACATACACTTGAGCACATATGAATGTGCATCTGAAGATATATGTACACACACTCAAACCCACAATGCAATATCATTTAATTCTGGCAAGGACTGCTATTATT
Organism: Apodemus sylvaticus; assembly: GCF_947179515.1. Lineage (NCBI taxonomy): Eukaryota > Metazoa > Chordata > Mammalia > Rodentia > Muridae > Apodemus > Apodemus sylvaticus. The sequence goes on from NC_067495.1 coordinate 108,034,768, forward strand.
ACAAAGACAAATTTGATTGTGAGAATGCAGAGAAAAAGAAACTGCTTTCACATGGTTAGAGGGAATGAAAGATACAATTGGTGCAAATTCACATTCAATAGATGTTAAAGAAGAGTATTGGTGTTCCTAAAAATAAATAAATACAAACACCCACCACATAATACAGTAAAACACTACCAGGTATTTATTTAGAGGAAATGAAATCAGTATAGTGACTATGCATTTGTACTTCTTGATTTACTGTAATACTATTCAGAATAGTCAAAATATTGAAGCAACTTACATGTCCAATACAATAGTAGATACAGAAAAATTGACATACAAAATAGAATGAAGAATAAAAGAATAACGAAGAATAAAACCATCTCATTTGTAATAATATAGACAGGACTGGAGATTGTTATGTTAAGAGAATTAAGTGTGACATAGAAAGACAAATACTATGAAATTTTACTCGTATATGGAATGTAAAATAAGGGACCCCACAGATGTTGAGAGTAGAATAGTGATTATAAAAGGGTGGAGAGAGGAAACATGGGAGAATTGAAGTTAATCAGTGGGTTCTAAGTTATGGCTAGATATGAGCAAGGAGTTTTGGTGTGCTATTTCACAGTAGAGTCACTATAAATGTCAATAATGTTCAACATATTTGCAGATGTTTAGAAGAAAGAATTTTGAATGTATCTACCACAAATAGGTAATCAGTCTTTGAGTACATAAACAAAATTACACCGATTTAAATGTCATACTGACCTGACTGTGACACCTGGAATCCATAAATAAAAGAGGAATTATTGCAGAGTACAATAAACATAGTTTTTTATATTTGGTACTACCAAAAAGTAAATGTAGCTGGGTATATAGCACATACCAATAATTCCAGTATTTCAGCTAAAGAGAAAAGAAGATAATTTCAAGTCCAAGTTCAGCCTGGTCTAGAAAGTGAACTCCAGGTCAATCAGAAGTATAAAATAGATCTTGCCTCAAATGGCCAGACTGCAAATAAATGTAATTTAATTTAAATATACGAAATGATAAAGCAACCACCACCTGGCTAGATGACGGTTTTTGAATTGGCTCTTTAGCACTATGTTTGTAAAAGAAATTCCCACCTCAAACCATCTATTTCTCAATAATATGCAGGTGAGATCTACAGAAAGCTATTGTTGTTTTGGGGGGGTGCTCAAGACAGGGTTTCTCTGTGTAACCCTGGCTGTCCTGGAACTCAATCTGTAGACCAGGCTGGCCTCGAACTCAGAAATCCACCTGCCTCTGCCTACCAGAGTGCTGGGATTAAAGGCATGAGCCACCACCACCAGGCTTAGAAAGCTATTGGACTCACAGTCCAAGAAAGGAAAGCACTGCAAGCAGAAAAGACCATTTGAAGTTTATGGTCAGAAACATAGTAAACAGTGACATAAACCACGCTTTAATGGTATCAAAAGGATGAGGTGACTCCTGGTTTCTGTAGAGGAAGTGACTGACTTTGATTCTGTGGGCTTGGAGAAAACTAAAGTGCACTCATGTAGGATCAGCAGGATCTGTGCCTGCTTCTTTTGACCATGAAAATTAAAACTAACACAGAAGACAATGAAGAGAGGAAAGCACAGCCAGGCTAGTAGAAGCTTTCTTGGTTCTACCAGAAGTCAACACAGCAAATATGAGGCCATCATTTTACACCTTGTCACTACTGGTGGAAATGAGATTGAGCTTTTAAAAATATATTTGCATGTACCAGCAGCAATCAAATGATAATGTTTATTTGTTTAAACCATGATGACTCTGAGGAGGAACAAGCGTTCTCTGCCCACAGCAAACCTGATGTGTGTGCTCATTAAAGGAGATAGAAGAGCCCTATCAATTCATCTTGTCACTTATGGAAACAGTTATGGAAATAAAAAAGATGTCATATGTTGAAAGCTCATGTCATTTAACACAGTCGTAAAAGTAAATCAAGATAAAAGTACTTGCACTGATTTAATTAAAAAGGCTGACATAGTAACAAAAAATTATATATATATATGCAGTGACATTGAAAACAAGAAAATTGAACAAGTAAGATGTCTCAGCAATTAAGGGTAAATTCTCCCAATTCTGATGCTCTGAGTTTAATTCCTGACACACTGACTGTCTTTCTGTCTTTCTTAACATTATCCTCTCATTCTACAACTAGGTTATAGAACACACACACACACACACACACACACACACATCACACCTCCATATTCTCTCCCAGTTGGACAGAATAGGCAGTGCCAGGTACTGAGATATCCCGGGTTTAACATCTCTTGGGACATAGACCGCCAGGCCTGTGCCCAAGACCTGGGCAGGTCTGAGGTCCATCTGTGTGCCAGCCTGTTGTGAGTCATTTGCCCTTAAGAGTAATCTGCACTTGGAGGGGCCCCCACTGCCCTCTTTGGTCCCAGTAGGACAGGACAGGCAGTTCCAGGTACTCAGAGACAACCCCCGAGTATAACATTGCTTGGGGCAAGGCACACTAGGGCTCCAACTGTACCTAAGAGTAGGGCAGCCCATCAGTAATCTGTGCCAGGAGAAACCCAGTCATCCAGAGGACCAGAAATGTTCAGGATGTTCAAGCACCAGAACAAGTTCAAGAAATGTTACAGGATGTTGAAGCACCAGACAGTAACAACAGGAGCAAATAACGCCAGAGATTACCGGATAGCAAAAGGCAAATTTAAGAAACTGACTAACAGAAATCAAGGCAATATGGCAGCATCTGAACCCAATTCTCCAACAACAGCAAGTCCTGGATACCCCAACACACCAGAAAAACAAGATTTGAATTTAAAATCACTGGTCATGATGTTGTTAGAGGAACACAAGAAGGACATAAATAAATCTCTTAAACAAATATAGGAGAAAATGGATCAAAAAGTAGAAGCCCTTACAAGGGAAACACAAAAATAATTTAAAGAAAATCAGGAGAATATAGGTCAACAGATAGAAGCCAATAAAGAGGAAATGCAAAAATCACTTAGGGAAATTCAGGAGAACTTGGGTCAGGCAGAAGTCATGAAAGAGGAAACACAAAAATCTCTTAAAGAATTATAGGAAAACACAAACAAACAAGTGAAGGAACTGAGCAAAGCCATGCAGGATCTAAAAACAGAAGTAGAAACAACTAAGAAATCACAAAGGGAGAAAACTTTGGAGATAGAAAACCTTGGGAAGAAATCAGGGGTCACAGATGCCAATATCAACAACAGAATACAAGAGATAGAAGAAAGAATTTCAGATGCTGAAGATACCATAGAAACCATTGACTCAACAGTCAAAGAAAATGCAAAATGCAAAATGTTTGTAACCCAAAACATCCAGGAAATCCAGGACACAATGAGAAGACCAAACCTAATGATTATAGGTATAGATGAGAGTGAAGATTTACAACTAAAAGGGCCAGCAAATGTCTCCAACAAAATTATGGAAGAAAACTTCCCTAACCTAAAGAGAGAGAGAGAGATGCACATGAACATACAGAACTCCAAACAGACTTGACCAGAACAGAAATACCTCCCATCACATAATAATCAAAACTCCAAAAGTACTAAACAAAGAAAGAATATTAAAGGCAGTAAGAGAAAAAGGCCAAGTAACATATAAAGGAAGACCAATCAGAATTACACCAGACTTCTCACCAGAGACCATGAAAGCCAGAAGATCCTGGGAAGACCTCACACAGACTCTAAGAGAATACAAATAACAGCCAAGATTACTTACTATGCCCAGCAAAACTTTCAATCACCATAGATGGAGAAACCAAGGTATTCCATATAAAACCAAATTTACACAATATCTTTCCAATAAACAAGCCCTACAAAGGATAACAGGTAGGATTCAATTATTCCACAAATTATTCCACAAAATAGGAACAGAAGGAATAATGCCCAACTCATTCTATGAAGCCACAATTATGCTGATACCACAACTACACAAAGATCCAACACAAGGAGGGAAATTATACCCTGGACAAAGCAAGATAGTAACCTTTCATCAAACCCAAAAGAAGATAACCACTCAAACATAAAAATAACATGAAAAATAACAGGAAGTAATAATCACTATTTCTTAATATCTCTTAACATAAATGGACTCAATTTCCCAATAAAAGGACATAGTCTGAGCAGCGGCTCATCCAGAGGAAGGGCCATCAGCAGTGGAACCAAGGTGACAGGGTCCAGGCAGGCCCTGTACCCACTACCATTGACCATTGCTGGCCAGCCGGGCTGCAAGCAGCATCAGATTTACAGCACCTCTCACCACACAGAAGCCACACCAGAAATCTGCCTCCCGTCAATTAGTTATGGAACATATGGGGAGGGGGTAATCGGGGAAAGGGGAAATCATTTGCAATGTAAACAAAGAATATGGAAAATAAAAATATTAAAAAAAAAGAAAGAGACTCACCTCCATCTTGGTTCTCAGACCCAGAGAGATCAGACAGCCTGAGGTATACAAACATAACCTGAGGCCAACATCACGGGGGTCTAAGCCCGACGGGCTTTGGCCAGCACCCAGGCCCTGGGCTGTTCGGGGAGCCATCAGTATGCCAACCTGGCCAGGAGGTTGTTTGCCAGGCCCAGCGCAGCGCCATTTTGACTACAGGACACCAGAGAGTTCTAGCAGGCAAAGCCGGCTAACAGTCATAGCCCAAGGCTAACATACCAGGGGTCTAAGCCTGCCAGGTGTTGGATTGCCCCGAGGCCCTGGGTTGCCCTGTGGGCCATCTGTTTGCCTACCTGGCCAAAAGGTTGTTAGCCTGGCAGACTCTCCCTGCACATTCAGGGAGCACACACTTCGCCATCCTGGCCACCTGACAGAACCAGTTAACACTCATAGCCCGAGGGGAACTTTGCTCGGACCTTGGCCTACCAAGCTTTTGCCTAGACTCGGGGTCTGAGCAGCTAGGCTAGCCTTGTGTGCACCAACCAGGCTGGGAGATCAGCTGCCCAGCAGAGTGATCATCACTCAGAAAAGGTCCCACAGCAAAGACCATCACCACTCCCTGAAGGAGGAAACGGGCATCACCTGGTTTACAGAGACAATCTGGGGCAAGGCACACTAGGGCTCCAAGAGCACCCAAGAGGAGGACAGCACATCAGCAATCTGTAACAGGGGAAACCTAGCCATCCAGTGTTGCAGAAATAGCCCTAGATCCTCACAGGAGACTCAAACACCAGCCAGAGACAAGACCAACTAACGCCATAGAACAAGATGGCAAAGGGCAAACACAGGAACACTACTAACAGAAATCTAGGCAATATGGCAGTGTCTGAACCAAACTCTACAACATCACTAAGTCCTGGTTATGCCAACACACCGGAAAAGCAAGATTTGGATTTAAAATCACTGGTCATCATGCTGCTAGAAGAACAGAAAAAGGACATAAATGATTCTCTTAAAGAAATACAGGGAACATGAAAAAGCTAGAGACCCATATAATGGAAACACAAAAATCACTTAAAGAAATTCAGGAGAATAAGGCTCAAGAGATAGAAGCCAATAAAGAAGAAACACAAAAAACTCTTAAAGAAATGCAGGAGAACTTGAGTCAACAGGCAGAAGTCATGAAAGAGGAAACACAAAAATCTCTTAAAGAATTACAGGAAAATACAAACAAACAAATGAAGGAACTGAGTAAAATGATCCTAGATCTAAAAGCAGAAGTAGAAACAACTAAGAAATCACAAAGGGAGAAAACTTTGGAGATAGAAAACCTTGAGAAGAAATCAGGGGACTTAAATGCAAATATCAACAACAGAATACAAGAGATGGAAGAAAGAATCTCAGATGCCAAAGATACCATAGAATCCATTGACTCAACAGTCAAAGAAAATGCAAAATGCAAAACGCTTGTATCCCAGAACATCCAGGAAATCCAGGACACAATGAGAAGACCAAACCTAAGGTTTATAGGCATAGATAAGAGTGAAGATTTACAGCTGAAAGGGCCAGCAAATATCTTCAACAAAACTATGGAAGAAAACTTTCCCAACTTAAAGAGAGAGAGAGAGATGTCCATGAATATATAAGAAGCCTATAGAACTCCAAACAGACGGGACCTGAGCAGAAATACCTCCCGTCACATAATAATCAAAACCCCAAAGGCACTAAACAGAGAAAGAATATTAAAGGCAGTAAGAGAAAAGGTCCAAGTAACATATAAAGGAAGACCTATCAGAATCACACCAGACTTCTTGCCTGAGACTATGAAAGCTAGAAGGTCCTGGGCAGATCTCATGCAGACTCTAAGAGAACACAAATGTCATCCAAGACTACTATATCCAGCAAAACACTCAATCACCATAGATGGAGAAACCAAGATATTCCATGACAAAACCAAATTTACACAATATCTTTCCACAAACCCAGCTCTGCAAAGAAAAATAGGAGGAAAACTCCAATACAAGGAGGGAAACTACACCCTGGAGAAAGCAAGATAGTAACCTTCCTTCATCAAACCCAAAAG